>NC_092461.1:67518055-67821085 GCF_047495875.1 Pithys albifrons albifrons | reverse complement strand
TCCCAGATCCACTCCTTCATCTTCTAACAATGGCAAAGTCACCTTTCTGTTGCATCTAACTTGAAAAAGGATAATGTCATTATTTATGGCCAGTAGGTTAGATGTCAAGGACATTGTTTTCCAGCAAACATTCCACAGTCTCACAGGATATGGCATTTTTGTGTTATGACACCCTTGCCACCCTGGACTAGGATTAAATCTATCTGACATCTGGATGTTCTGTCACCTGTTCTGCTAGAAATGGTTGATGAGGAGAGAAACAGAAACTCAGTTATTGACAAATGGGAACGAAAGTTTTCTCTGCTTTGAAGTAGAGTCACAATGAAGCTAAGAAGATTCAAACCAAATATTATCATCTGTATTCTGGCACTTTCATAAAATACTTAATAAACACTGATATATACTATTTTTGGAATCACAGTTATTTAAGACTCCTGTCTTTGTAGGTCACTAAGAGATTAGGAAGCTCACACGATTTCTAGTATTGTGGAAAGAATTGTTTTTACATTCTCTTTTCACACAGGTGTTCTGCTAACAGCTTGCCTGCATAAATAAAAATTAAAAAGTCTGACTAATGTAGTGAAGAGTTAAGTACTATTTAATAAATGTTCTCTTTTTTAAACAAAGACCATCACCACCCAACCCAAACCCCCAAAAACAAAAAACCTTCCCACACTATGACTAAATTATTCTCTTCGCTGTTTTCTGAGAGAAAATGAAACAAAAGTTTCTATTTCTGAAGATTTGTGGGATTTTGTAATCACTTTTCAAATTCTTGCAAACTTCTGTGTTAGAGTTTGGGCAGGAAGTAATCAAAGAAAGCTGAAATTATGAGAGATTGGCCTCACTCCAGCTGAGTGGACAATTGCATCAGCAGAAAAATCTTCCCTAATTGAAGGAAAAGATGAGAGGTTGGTCAAGCCGTAAGAAAGAGGAAGATATCCCAAAATGCTAATTCCAAACCCATCATGCTAATTCCAAATCCATATATATATATAAGGATATATCTCTGATTCCACAGAAAGTGAGGAGAGGGGAAAACCATCCAAAAGAGCATTTATGTCATCTTTAAAATTATTACAGAAAGGGAATGAAAGTAAAAAGATGGCTACTATTTCTACCTGTGCCATGAAGCCATACACCCTCACACACGCAAAGTGGGCACCTGTTGAAGGAAACCACAATGAAAGAGGATGGGCTGCAGGGTGATAATGAGACAGGACTTTCTTTCTGCAGAAGACTGGTCTCAGATCTTTTAATTATAATGTAATTTCCAGATTTTATTCAGGATATATGTCTATAAAAGAAGTCATGGAGAATGAGAGGAACCTTATGATATTTCCCCTGTCATTTGAGCCTGGTGCTTAAACAGGGAATCGATAGCCACAGGTGGATTTCTAGATAGACAGTACATCTGATATATTACTACAATTATTAGGCTTCTAAATAAATAAGAAAGCAGGTGTTGATCCCTACAGAAGCCTGTGATTGTCTTTCAGTTACAGTCATTATGAAAGTATTTAGCATTTCTGGTATTAGATGTTTAAATGTGTCTCTTTTCTTATAGTAAATATGTGCATTTTCAGGAGTTTTCTTCTGTACCCAAGCAAAGGAAAAGAAGGTTTTAGGTGGAGATTCTTTGTCTTAATCCATCTCTTCTAGGAAATAAATAAGGTTTTATCTTATAAACTTGTAAGTTTCTCTGGTTGAATAGGGCATATCTCTCAGCACAAGGGTTCCTGTGATTCTCTTCTAGAGAATATGGGTGATGAAAGATTTTCCCTTTCTCTTCTAGGAGGCAGACCTTATTCTACAGAATTTTTCAGAATTATGGGAATATGGGCATACACAGCTGTGGACAGTAGTCCAGCTTTAAGGACAATTCAGTCTGGTTCATTTACAAGGTTATATGGGGAATGAAATGGACTCCCCGAAATTCCTGGAAGTAACTAGAAAGCTGGCAGAGGCAGTCTGAGCTTGCCGGGGTGCAGGTGTGGGTATGTGCACAAGCATGCAAGTGGCACAACTCCCAGTGCTCTTTCTGTACAAGGAGGTGGTACCTGGCAGGGAAACTCATTTTTGTGGAGCTCTCCATTGCCACAGATGAGCAATTTCCACACCCGAAGGCAGCTGCAACATCAGTGCTGTGGTGCAGACTGGCACAGAAATACCCATTATCCTGGGAAATCGCCTTGAGAGAGACACGAACATGGGCCGATGTACTTGTTACACTGGTGGAAAGAGGGCTAGGTAGAGGAAACAAAAAAGGTTAACTTCACATCTCTGAGACCCAAAGGTCAGCAAGTAAGATGCCCACAGGTTTTCACTGAATGCTATAGTGGCATTTCACTTTTAAGGTCTGCTTGAGATTACAGGAACAGATCCTGTTTCTGAGATAGAAAACCTCACTTCTGACCAGATGCTCAGATCTGCCACCAGACCCTGTCCTGTATCCTGTCTGGGAAAAGAATCCAGCTCAAATCAAGCACCTGGATGGTACAGTCCTGGGAGGCTCAAAGGCTGGAGTACAGTTTATCTCCTGTCTCACTAGTTCAGATGCTGTGTTCTAACTTCTTTCTTTGTGTTCAGATGAATTTCTTTCTCCTTGGATTCTCAAAACACTCCAGAATTCGATACCAGTCAGGAAGAAGAAACAAAGGAATTGCCTTACCCAGATCAACATTTGGCCTTTTCTCATTAATCTTCATCAGATGGCAAATTATAAAACAGAAGTTTCAGAGAAAGCCTATTAGTAAACCTCTCAGCAGCATGCCTGAATCAGAGGACAGTGTCCTGCCATGTTAACATCTGTGCAAAACCTAATCCCTTCCATTCACTTCAGTGGGGACAGTTTTTCACATAGGTTGTGTCTGAAAGCACACGACAGTCCCTACAGAGGCAGCAGGGCTATTATTAGCTTTCCGTGTTGATACACATGTAATTTAAAAGAATAATAATATTAAATCTGATGGCATTAGTAGGACCTAATTTTCAAATTCAGCTTCTTCCTGGCAGAGACTGTTTGAAATAACTTATGCAGCTTGTATCTTTTCTATTCATCCCTCATGCCATATATGCATCTGTAATCTGCTCTTCTTTGCAAAAGGCAAACAAGCTCCATGCAAACACTTTTCAACCTTCCAGACTGTTCACATCCGTGATGATTTTCAATCTCTCTTAAGCATGTACACAAACATCAGAAAGAAAAAGCAACAAGCTTGCACATATCTGGTACCCGACACTGTTAAATCCCCTTTGCACACCATCCAAGCTATGGGAACTGTCAGGTTCCTCCAGTATCTCAAAGATTTCTTTAAACTAAGCTTTGTATGGAGAGAGCTGGGTCATGTTCACCTCTGTAGATGACTGTTCTAGAAAATACTCACTCAAAGGTCTGACTATAAAAAACATTATGCCATAATACAGTCACAATGCTCAACCTGTCTGTCTGACATTAATGATGCTTCTGTTTCACTGATTTTAAACTTCTGCATTCCTCATCAGCCACTTCAGTGAAAATGAACCTGTTATAAGTTAACCTTCTAGAAGCATTGTTTTCCTTTTAAGCCAGAATCCGGACATCACAGCCCAAGGTCAGGGAAGTTTTTCTGAAGCCAAACAGTACATTATAGTCCAAAAATGGAACCAGCATGTTTCCAGGTAGTTTTTCATCATTCATAACAGATACTAAGGAGAGAGAAACATTGTGAAACTTATTTATAATACAGAAGAACAAACATTTATCTAAACAAAAAAACCCAAAACAAAACAAAAAAACCCCCAAACCAACCAACCAACAAAGAAAAAACCCCTAAAAGCCGCAACTTGGGGCAGGAAAAGGTCCAAAATTTCAGCTTTTACTAACAAAGCTTTAACTCCATCAGAAAGCTGGAGCTGCCGCTTCCAGCAGTATGGATTTACAATGGTGCTCTGCTGACCCCCTGTGGCAGAATTTGGTAGCTCACCAGTCATGCAGCAACGTAGCAAGGTATGGAGGAGGTTTGTACTTCTGCTTATTAAAGAATTTGAATGAGAAAAAAAAAGGAAATTAGGAATAATTATCGTGAAAAGTTTCAATGATGTTCATCCCTTCATTAAAGTCATTCATTTTTATTCCCATCTTCCACCTGTTTCAAAACTATTTTTGTCACCATTCTTTTTAAAATCTTCCTGTTACTGTACTTCCAAACTTCAGGCTCGCAGCTGTGTGGAAGAGGGAGAAAGGTGTGGAAGAGGCCTTGCCCTGAGCGTAGGGGTCTTCAGCAGACCCAATCTTGCACCCGGGTCCGTGTAGGTCTGAAAGGGCATCACTGTCGCTGGGGGATTGTTGGTTTGTGTATTGCTGTACTTGAGGGGCACTGCCACGGAGCCCAGTCGAGTAGATCTGTGTGACATCCCACTGCAACACGTTGCTGTGCCGGCATGATGGGACAGCTGGACCTGCGTGGGGGGACAGCCACTCAGGGTTCTTCGTCCTGGTGCAGCTGGGTGAAGCAGATACACTCCTCAGCTTAGATCTGTGTCAAAGTTACAAGCAATTTTAAAAAAAGAAGGCAGTCCCAATGATCCTTCCCAGGGTCTGTGCTGAAGTGTTTAATAGGAGGTCTATTCAGGTGTGCAATTTCCTTTTCACATAAGGAAGCCAGAGCTCAGGATTACAAGTCAAAGAATTCCATGGGCAGAGCCACAGTTAAATCCTTCCCACAACCAACTCTTCTCTATAAGAAAAACCCCAACAACCCACAGACGGAAGGTAGAGTAAAGCCTGATGACTAAAAATACTGTAATTATGCAAGACTCCGGTAACCACTGCTTTCCTTTTTATGTTGTTGCTAGAACACAGTGTTAAACTTCAGGTAAATAAATGATGCATTTGTATGACCCCTATTTATTTTTTTTACATGTCAAAAATGGCATTTTAATTTCATTGCTCTTTTCTGGCTCTGACTCTGCAACTCTTTTTGTAGGGGCAGATTCTCATAGTTTATTAAATCAAATTTCTCTTACTAATCTGAAAGCATTTTATGTCTCCAGACAATGCCTATGACCATAGCTTAAACTTATTACAGTATCTCTAGAAACATAATATATTGATATTTAATAATGACAGTGCATAATTAAAAACTAAGCTACATCAGTTTGGGTGGGGTTTTCTTGTTTGGTGGGTTTGGTGGGTTTTTTTGTTTGTTTGTTTTCTTTGGTGGTTTTTTTTCTTTGGTTGGTTTGGTTTTTTTCTTCCCTGCACTAGACTCAGATGTGTTATTTCAGCTGCTATGGCTCAAAATTTTCATTTCTTGCTTAAACACCAATGTGGACACAGTTCTGAACAGGTGGAACTCAAATCTGAAAACCCAGAATGGACCAGTCAGACCTTGGACCAGTCAGACCAGAACAGATCATGTTTGCATTGCCTTTGCAACAGGTGACACAGCTGTCATCCCTGGATAAAGAAATCATTAACTGATGTGAAAGGCAAGGAGAAGAACTTGATTTTTATCACTATGTGGTGGGAAATCAAATGGAGAAAATATAGTGGACATGTTTGTATGGCCTAATCAGAAATGAACATATCTGGGATACCTTGTTTTAATGATCTCTTAACTGAAAGGTGTCATTTTTTGAGATTCCTGGCTACTTTCCAATGGCAAAATTCCCTTTTGAATTGATCTGTATATAAGGAGTAAGTCAGGATGGTACTCTGCACACTCACAGCAGATGGATTTAAAATGAGCACTCACAACTGACTGCCACAGAACAGAGGGATAAAGATTTGAACACATCAGCAATAGAGAAATGTAGAAAATATTCTGACAAAAAAGGTGGGCAGCCTGATTGATGCAGTGTTGGGAGATGTAAACAGGAAACTGCTACTTGTACTGGGTGGCAAACTTGCCCAAAGTAGAGGCAGGAATTTGAATCTCTAGAATTGCAACTCATTGCATTCATGTTTTTGACTTCTCTGTGGAAGCCACAGTTTTTGTCAGTACTCAGGATCATATCAGTATTACAGCTGAAGCTGAGAGAGGGGCAGTCCAAGCTTTTCTGATCCTTCCAACATTGATGCTGCCAGATCACAATACAAAACTTGAAACTATGGAACACGTTCAAGAAGCAGCCAGACAGCCTCTGTTTTTCAAGAGCAGCACTGTATGAGGGTTGCAGAAGCCTCCTTATTATTCTTTTTATGAGACTAGATATGAAGCTATAAAGATGATCTATGATCCTTTCCTAATTTTAGTATATTGAACTCTGCTGTCAAGAAATATGAAGGTGAAACATTTTCCAAGACTGACATAACATAGGTGCCAGAATATACATTGCTTCTTCACTTCACTGGAAATAGAAAAGTAATGTGATTGTACAATTGCATTTCAGGAGCTATGAGCACAAAGTGGCAGTGGGTCAGAGTGTGCTGGCAGTTTTGTGTCAAGAAAATGCAATTCAGCTGGCTGCCTTGTGCCCCTTCTGAGTGACTGCCCAGCCTTGATCTGAAATGTTTCCTTATTTTTTGCCAGGTGAGTTGTGTTGCCTTAGAGAGATTAAATAGCTCTGCAGAGGGTCAGATGAGTGCTTGAGGCAGCAAGAAGGCAGAGAAGGGCAGTAGCAGCAGCAGATGTAGTCAGAGGGGTTTGTTCTGCTGTGACAATAACAACAGAATCCACAGCAGAGTAGTGCCAGCTGGTGAGTAAGGGTCTGAAACCAGCCTTTCCTCTAATGGCTAGGAGCTGACCTGAAACCTTTGGAGGTATTTCTGAGGACGGTTTCCTTAAGATTTCCTCTTTTACATCTGCCTCAGAGAAATGGAAAAAGAATAAACAGAGCAAATATTCCTATGAACGTTAGTCTTGCAGCTTCTCAACTGCAGGGTCAAGCCACATTTTCCTTCTTAAACCTGTGACTAAACAACTAGAGCTATTCTGCCCAGGACATATTCTCTGCATAACACAAAAATGTCTATTAAATGTTATTTTTTTCCTCTAAGAAACAGCTGAATTTGAAAATAGCCCCAGTTTTGCCCATTCTTTCTCAGTAATTTGCCCTGCTTGACTTGGCTTAGCAGTTTATGGAAGTAACTCAGTGCTACTGAGATTGTCATTGAAGGGTCTATCTCTTTAAAAGTCTGAAGTTCATCTATAGTGATCCTAGTCATACTTTTTATGAATGGTTAAAAGAATGAGAATTTTGCATCAAACAAGGGGAATAATAATGCACTGAAAAATCACTAAAAAGTCCTGAAATTCAGGTCTTCTGTGAAGTTTCATTTCAGATCTCTGTTTTCACTCTGCATTAAGCCACAAGTGCCTACTCCTACAGTCATCCTCTGTTGATCCAGGTATATACTTCCACAGTCATCCTCTGCTGATCTAACCATGATTCTCAGAAATGCTGAATGCTCACAGCTTTAAAGAGAGCAGGGAGATCTGTGCTTTAACCATGTGAAATCTTCTGTAATACTAAGGGATCCAAAACCCTGCCAGAGGGCCTTCCCCACAGCTAGTTGCAACTTTTCAAGCTTAATCCCACATGATTAAGAAATGTTGGAAGAGATTTCGAAATGCGTGTAGTTAAACCTCCTCAGAGGTCGCTCAAACACCATTGTAACCAGCTAGATCTGGCTGCTTGTGGGTTCATCTGGCCTGATGTTGAAAACCTGCAAGTCTGGAAGTTGCACTGCCACATCCTACTCTCACAGTGAAGAAGTTTTTGCAGGAGCCCTTTGTTACACCATCTGCCACTGCCAAGAAGGGTGTAACCCTGATAGCTCTGCAGATATGCTTCAACTGCCCCTTAGCATTTTCTTGTCCATGCTATAAGCCCGAGCAACAGTAATAATAACAAGGACAGTAATAATTTCCCTTAATCGACTGACCATGATACATCTTGCATGTTTTTGCCTTTTTTGCAATGAGACAGTGATCCTGGCTCATATTATGGGGTCCACCACAAGCTTACTTTTCCATAAAAGGACCATTCCTTCATCTCACAAGAAAAAAAGCATTGGAATATTAAGGTTTTTTACACTTCTCCTTAGCACTCATTGAGCGACTGTGTGATACTTTAGCACACTCAAAAGGAGTGAATTGCAATGGGAAAAATATAGGTGAAGCTTAATCTCATTACCAGGGCACTGGAATGAGCTTAGTACAATAAATATGGGTATAAATTCATGCTCATTTTTAAAGCTGCCATTATACTGCATTTTAAAAGGAATTTTCTAAATCAAAATGCAGGTAGACAAGAAAAAATTGCTCTCTGAGCTCAGAAGACAAGTCAGTCCCAGACACCAGGCATATAGCCCAAAGAGAAAAAGCTGCTAATTCCCTGCAATTTAGACCTTTCAGTGCAAAGTGGACACTAGGTACCTCTAGATAAATGCACTCCTGCCTCTGCTTCTACTGTCAGAGGGAAGGAACTGAAAGTTCATGGAACTTCTCAAGTTCACCTAACATCAGCCCAATCCTTTCCCAATTAGTTCTCTCCCAGTACAAGTTTCTGCTTTATTAGGATGCAGGCATGTACCTTGAACTGAGAAGAAAAGAGAGGAAGTGGCAATTTGGAAAGATTCTGATTTTTAGATCAGATATAAGTCATTTAATGCCTTATAACAGGAGAGAAATTGAAAACAGATTTTGTCTTCAAATCTACTTCCACCATCATAAAAATTGTTTCACAGACCAGCTCGCTTTCTTTTTTATGTGCAAAGTATCTGAGTCAAACAAGGCTTCTAAGCGTAAATAGAAAAGCAGCATTGTCTCTGAAGTTTCAGATGTCTAACAGCTTTATTCATAAAAAACTTAGAAATATACCTATTAAACCATCCACACAAAGAAGGGAAACTCAAAAATTACTCTTGACAAAACCAGTCATACATCTGAAACAACAACAGGAATTTCATTATTTATTTTACCTTCTAATTCCTACCCAAATGCAATTTCAAAGTGCTCAAGTATGTGCAGTTCTTATTAAAGACTCACAAACCCTTCCATTGTAGCAACCACCTAAATATCACAGTTTAAAGTCAGACCCCCATCATAAAATGCTTTGGAGAGTCTTCAAGACATAAAAATATTCTGAGACAAAACTACTGTCATCTACACAAATATCAAGAGTTTCCACGTATGGATAAAAGGAGGAAAGAATATGAGACCACCTCACGTCTTTACACAGAGGATTATTTGAATTTCTACCTATAGAAATACAGTTATGCCCTTTGACTAACGCTCAAAACTTTAGGGCAATGGGTGTACTGAGACAGTGGGAAACAAATGTAATTGATCATCTCAAGACCTCAAATGTTCCATCCACTCTGTAACCAAGGGTATCATAATCATGAGATAGGAGAAGCTCAAGTTTCTCTGTTCTTACTGTCTGGCCAGAAGATCGTCAACATCCATATGCCAAGTCTCTCTATTTTAAATTATTTATTGGCAAGGCAGCCATTTAAAAGGATTACTACAAAGAAACACAACAAGAAGGTTATGATCACATTGTTCCCAGGCAGTCCATTGTCCATTTTTGTTCTATACCTGTTGAAGTCTTAACAAAAGGCACAGAATATGATATTTGTAATATTGGTCAGATTGCATTTGAAAAGGTGAAGAAAACTAAAAGTTCTTTAATGGCTAAAAAAGGGAGGACATGAGAATAGTATATTATTGTCAAGAATTTTAATATTTAATATATTGCAATAGAAGGGGTTTTTTTTCTAGAGATACTGCAAAGACTACACTGTTGATCCTAAAAAATATTTATTTTACATTATTTGTGTCATTTTTAATAGAGTCACTCACAAACTAGGGCATGGCAGACAAATACAGGTAAGTGGATCCTCCAACACTGAAAACATCTTTGAAGCATGAATTGTTCATTACCATTTCAAGCAAATTCCCTGTGATTTCTCTATTATGCATTTACAATATAATACTGAAATACTGAAGCATGCAACAATGAACTTTGCATTTTTAATTAATTTCTATGTTAATGGGTGTTAGTTCAAGTGAAAAAAACCCAACAAACAAACCAACAAGAAACACAAACCAAAGCAAACCCTGCAATTTTTCCATTTTGGTTTAAAAGTAAGTTTTATGAAACACCAATGACACACATTTTCTTCTGGACTGTCAACATGTCATAGTCATGATTTTTCATCTCATTTTGATATGAAATTTGCAGACTAAATATTTGATCTGAGTGACCTTTGATGTGGTCCCCCACATCCCTCTCTCTAAGTTGGAGGAGTATAGAATTGATGAGTTGACTGTTCAGTAGATGAAGATTTGGCTGGAGGGTCCACAGGGTAGAGGTCAATGACTGTGTCCAGATAGGGTTCAGTGAAGAGCTCATGGGTCCACGTTAAGACCAGTGCTGTATCATATCTTCAACAATGGCACAGTGGGATCGAGTGCATCCTCAGCGAGTTTGCAAACAACACCAGGCTGAGTGGTGGGGTTGACATGTACAAGGGACAGGATGCCACCAAGGAGGACCAACAAGGGGAAGGACATGGACCAGTTGGAGAAGGTCCAGAGAAGGACCACAGAAATTATTGCAGTGATGGAGCACCTCTCATATGAGAAACAATGTAGAGAGTTGGGGGTGTTCAGCCTGGAGAACAGAAGGCTCTGAGGAGACCTTATTTCAGCCTTTCAATACTTAAAGAGGGACTACAAAAATGATGGAGACAGACTTTTAAGCAGGGCCTGTTGCAATAAGAGAAGGGCTAACGGTTTTAAAGAGGATAGATTTAGACTAGAAATATGGATTTTTTTCATTATGAGAGTGGTAAGACAGTACCACAGGTACATGTGGTACATTCAAGGTCAGTTTGGACAGGGCACTGGGCAAATTGATCTTGTTGAATTTATCTTGCTTATTGCAGGGGGTTTGGACTAGATGATCCTTTAAAGGTCCCTTCCAACAGAGACTATTCTATGATATAATCTCAATTTCATTTCCAGTTGAATCCTCCTCTGTTTCTCTCCTTTTTCCAGTGCCCTGGACATATGACTCAAGCCACAGAAATTCAAATCATGTTCCCACAAGTGCTAACAGTGATAGAATTTAGGAGTTAGTCATGTATTTTTCCCACCTTGACAGCAATTTTAGTAAGAAGGTGAATCTCAGTGCAATTTCAAAAATGGGTAGCAACTGTTCTTAATTTCAAGTGACTCAAGAGATATGGCCTGAGGAAATCACTCCTCTCTTCCCCACAGAAATGGTGCCAAACTGGAGGCAGTAACACACAGCATCCTAAGAGGCTCCTCACCATTTTTTGTAGGATTTTTTTGCCCTAAGTGTTAAACGTGGAAACAGAAATCCAGAGGCTGCTAATCCTTAAGGATTTGCCTCTGATAACCTCAGTTAATGTGTAGGACGATGAACCACCACCCTTAGCCCAGCCTTGCAGTCAGAAGACAGACACACAGCAAAGCTCAGCCTAGTCCCAGTGCAGACAGTCAACACTGCAGAAAGTGCCTGTGATGAAGATGGACCAAGAAAGATTCAGTGATCCAAAGCATTTCCATTTATATTGTAGACAGACAATGCTTTCTTTGCTTAAAAAAAAAACCAAACAAAACCAAAACAATACAAAACAACCAAACTTAACACTAGCTTTCTTTTCTTTCTATCTCCCAGAGTGGCTAAGGAACTTCATTTTTAAATTATAAGTATTGCACTTAAATAGGCAGCTATATAGAACTAACAGAAGGAATTACTTGCAAACATAAGCGGCAACTCCCAAATTAGCTCTCTTTAAAATTAGGATGCCTATCTCTCTCTAACTTTTTTTCTGCTGTTGTTAGACTTTCTGGTATCTGTCCCATCCTTCTGGCAGACAAGGACACATTTACATTGGCTTTCACAATGGGAGCAACAATCCCTGCAGCAGAAGACTGAAGCTTGGGTCATAGCAAAGGGATGTTCCTCAGACTCCCTGCTTTCATCTTGCCTCAGGTTTGACTAAACGAAATTTGGGGAGGCAGCAGGTAACATATGCCTACTTTGTCTCTGCAGCTGGAGTGTTGGGGACATGGACATTTTTTTTCCTCTGTCCCACAGGCAGGAAGGTGACAGTCACTAGAAGTCCATAATGGTGCAAATTAAAAGCAATATAAAGAAAGCAATAATATCACTTTTTTAATTCAGTATTGGGAGACAGTTGTGGAGGAAAGCATTACAAACTTCCGGCAAAAGGCTGAAAAAGAAAATTACTTTTATCTTTCTCTCTATGTGAGAAATGAACACAAAGGACACCAAATGCCAGTGACAAAAATCAGAAAAATAAACTACAAAAAATTTGATAGGAAGGAACTGATAAACTATTCTTGTGTTCTCTGTTTTTGCTGGCACAGTGGCCAAAGAGCCTGGAAAGGTATGATGGACTGTTTCAAGAGGTCCCAATACACTGCTCCAAGATGTTATGTTTCCAGAGAAAGATGGGTACAACAGCTCTCATGGGCAAGGAGGGCCAAGACTTGCTATCTAAGGAAGATCAAATTATATCAAAATACATGTCAATTTATATTAGCCAGAAGACAAGTTTAGGTATTTTAACAGCAGTGTGCTTCAATTGCCTAAGCAATGGAAAAGGCTTTTTTATTTGTTAAACTAAACTGAAAAAAATTTGTCTGGTAGAGGATCTACATTTTAAGAAAATGAAAAAAAAGGGGAAGGGTAACAGAGGGTCCTCAAGTCATGCTTACGGTGGGTGAGAATAAAGATATTATTTCTATGAGACTGAAATGTACAAGTTGTTGAGCTGATGGAAGTGAAGGAGTTGCTCCTCTAACAATATCAGTTATGAGCAATTACCTTGAAGTTGCAGGTGAAGTGGTTATGTACATAAAAGTACAAAAAGTTTGAATGTACACTTGTCACAAGTTACCTTATTCACATGACTTACAGAAAGAAAGCTTCTAGGAAATGAGCATGGACACAGACATGGTGGAAAGTTCACATCATGCCTTTCAAGCTCAAGTTACAGATGTCTGCAAATTCATAGGATAAATTTCAAGGAGTCTGAAAATGACTACTTAACAGAAAGTATATTACCAGTAACTTAAACGCACTGCACAGAAGTGTGCACTTTGATTGCAAATTAAAAATACAAGAGAAAGTGTGCATTAGAATAATGGAATCATTTAAGCTGGAAAAGACCTATAAGATCAACATTTCAAGTGTTGTAACAGAAAGCTGTCAAATTGCACAGTAACAAATCAGTGCTGTCCTGTGGACCAGACCCTAGAACTCTGTGGGTGTCCTCTTAACTAAAGACATGTGTCACAACTGAGAAAAAAATGGTGAAAGGCCTTCTTTATAAAAAATGAAAGGGGCATGTAAATTCAGGCACCAAGCTCTTTTTGGCTCTTCAGGGCATTTATGAAAAGACAGAGCCCTCTGCTGGCCTCTGCTTCCCCCTGCACGAGGCTCTTTAGTACTAGAGATTTATGTGTCAACGCTCAAAGCTTTTCTGGCGTCTAAATCTACTAGGATGAAGTGCAATTTAAGTTCTAAAATCCATTGTTAAGCATGCATTAAATATTTCTGTAAAAGAAGAGTAGGAGCTTATCAGAAAAGTAAATAGATCTGGATCAGTTTGGTTCTGTAGGAAACCTATATATACAAGAAATACTTTACTTTTCTAGAAAAAATTAAAATCTTTACTGCTGGTACAACTATTTCGAACAGATTCAGGTATTAAGATTCCAGAAAATTATGGGAAGCAGGCTAGCACACTTGCCTTTCCCCTAGTACAGATTTCACATGTATTTGATCCCCTTTACTTTAGTTGAACACTATCCCCTTGCTGAAATAGAATGTGCACCCTGTTATTTGCCCTCTGCAAATACACCATACCCGCCCAGCCTGGGTGGAGTTCAGCTGAGAGGAGTGCAAACGTGACACATCCTTAACTCTATAATAAATACATCCCTTTGGAAGAAAAATGAGTGGTTTTAAAATATAAAAGCCAAATCTGTATAGTTTCAGCTCTGTCTACTGTCTTAACAGAATTCTGATTTAACACAATGCTTACTTGCTTTTCATTTAGACCATAGCACTTAATTTGGAAGAAATCCTGCGATTTGGAGTAATTTTACTTAAAATATATGATGAGTAAAGGGTCACCAAGGTGAGGCCCAAAGCAGAAGTGATGGGCACCGGCTCTGCAAGATGGGAAGAATCCATCCTCCTCTGGGTTGTCTTCCCCAAGATGCTCTTCAGAGCATCACAACAGACACTTCTTTCTCCAAACACCTCATCTGATTAGATCACATATGACCAAGCAGTTTCAAAACATGTACAGATCCTGTGGCATATATAGTCTAAGTCCATACAAGTCATACAGTCCTGAATGATCTTGAACTGTCCAGCTCACCAGACAGTACTATGGCATGATTTCCAGCATGTTTTTTGGCTTAAGCAAACCAGACCAGCCCAAACTATTTCCCAGGCGTAGTTCAGTAATCTGCACAAGCTCAGGACAATTCTCAATGAGCAGTCCACCAGCAGCCACACTGTTTTAGAGTCTGAAAGGGTTTAGTAGTAGATACAAAGAGTGTTAGTGCCACAGTACAATTTTAGGGATGCTAAAACGCAGCTTGTGCAAATGCTGAATGGACTGTCCTGGCACAAAGGCTGCCTGGTAATTTTGGTTCATATCTGGCAAAAGATGAGGATCAGCAAAGCACATCAAGGCCAGCATTGCTAGGATGGCACACAACTTCATTGTAAATCCAGCTCTGCACATAAACATCTTTCAACTTATTCCATGGTTTCACTTATGAAGAATGGCTCATTATAAGAAAAAAGGGCTAATAACAGTAGTTACTACCCTACTACTACCACTCTTATGCAAAGAAGAGACTTAGCAGCAACATAATTAGGAAGATACCTGGAGATGATGTTGGAAAGAAAACTTCAGCTCCAAGGAACAAAACTATACAGGGGACTTCTAAGTACTCATTTTCACAAATTTACCAACCATCACAGTAACATGTCTCTGAAAAAAAAAAAAACAGTGTAGATTTTGAATTATATATTCATCATGAACTTGGCTGGACCTGTCAATAATGATAATGCCTCAGGCAGAAACTCTCAAACACATGATGGATTTAGCATAGCGGAAGCAACCTGACACACAGTACTGCAAAAAGGAAAAAAAAATTTGGTGCATGAAGAAACAATAAATACCCAACAGAAGACAGAAAAACACCTGCACAGATGAGAATTTTTAGAGAGTTTATTTATAGAATTATTTCAACTTGGCACAGAATTGTAAATGCCAATACAATTTGGTGGGACAACTGGAAAAATGCTGGGGTGTTGCTGGTCCTTTGGAAATTAAAAAATGTCAATTACAAATAAGGAACAATTGGGTTAGGAAATAAGGCTCTGTCAGCTGTAAACCATAAAAAAACCTGAAAGACTTAGAACCTCAAGACACAGGGACGATGTTACCAAATGTAGACTGAAAGCACAAGAGGCAAGTTTAACACAACCCAGGTTGTTTGCTCTATTGACAGAAGTTGAGCTTTTCAGAACTTAATTTGCTCTTTCTGTTTTATCTGGCTTGTTTCTGCTTACAATTACTTCAGTGAGAATGCTGCTACTGAGTTCAACAAAATCAGGCCTTTCACAGAGAGCAAATGCAGCCTCTTTCATAACCAATAAAACTCTACACCAAGCGGGCCACAAATGCCAAATGCTTGTACCAGGACACTGAAAAGCCCCGTTATATCTTTGTGTGTTTAACTACTACTTAGTCCATTTTCATATTCTCTTTATGTTCAGTACCACTAATCACATGAACCTCTCTAAGTTGCCATTATTTTGTTGGCAACTATTACACTTCTGGTAAAATCAGCACCTTAGACCTTGGCCACAAACATTAACAGCTTCAGGATCAAGTAGACAGTTTACTGCTGGGGCCCTTCATCTTTGATCTCTCATTTTTCTTGTCTGCATTGACTAACTAATAAAGAGGCAAGGATCAGAAATGTACAGGGAGGAAGAGCAAAGGGAAAAGTGGCCGCTAATTACCAGCTCCAGAGGGAGCCTCAGAGGGAAATTGGATGATCACTTCTGAACTTATCCCAGAAGATCTGAAAGAGCTGATGTGGCATCTGAAAACCATGAAACGTATGGCTTCAACAGCTTATCAATATGAACCGTGAGTGGCATGACCTGGTTGTAGGGTGGAAAGACCCTCACAGCAGGTGCTAACACTTCATTGTAAGAGCTGTCACACAATAGCTGTGGTTCATAAGTCAAGCAACTGAGTCCTCAAAGTTACCACATTCTTGTCTCAGTGAGTTACATTACAGTGAAATGGACATAGTGCAGTTTTATAATTGAGGATATGAGATCCAAAGATAAGACTATCAACACTATTTTGGCAAAGCCAAATATTTAACTGTTTGTGTGAAAGGGCCTAAACATCTCAAAGAACGCATTGAAGAAAGGCTCAGCATGAGTGGCCTGACAGAAAACCATCCATTCAGGCTCACCTTGGTTAGAGACAGTCCTTCCTGCCCTCATCTTGCTTGGGCTAAAAATCTCAAAGGCATTTTATTTGAGGTTCACTGAATCTTAACTGTATTAATTATCCAACTCCTGAAAGACAAGGGAAATCAAATGATCCATGTAATTTAAAAATTAAGAAACAGAAATAAGTGTTCTGTGTTATAATTTCTTCAGCACAGCCATCTGTTTTTCTAATTTACTTAGGCAACAGATCTACAAAGAGGTTGGGCATAATTGGGGAAACAGTAGCCTAGAAGAGTAGTTTTGCTACGAGAGAAACTGCAACTGGAATGACATCCATGAGACAATAACGCAGCCAGAAGTGCAGCACAACACTCAGTTACTTCTTGTTGCACTGTTCTTTGGGGACATGGACTCCCTGTTTTACACTGTTAAACCAGGAATATACAAAATTGCACCACTGTTGTACAACTCCAAGAGATAACAGATGCTGGGATACACTTGTTTATAAACCAGAAAGAAGAGATGAATTCTAGTGCTGAGTCCCCCCTTCCTGCTCCTGAGCTCCGGCCACTGGCCATTTAAAGAAAATCAAAACTCTTCTCCACATCTGAAGCCTATTAGAAAATCTTCCCACTCTAACAACAAAGAAATAAAAGCAAATATATGAACCAGCATCACTACATGACTGTAACTTCACCTATATGGTTAATTCACTATCTAAGTAAGCCATCTCTGCTTTACATCTCTGCTAAATCTTTCCATTATTATTACATGCTCTGTAGATCAGAACAGCTCCTATTTAAGTCCATCTGTAAAAGTCTGCCAAACAGGTTAATCTCAAAACCAGTTCAGTACAATATTCAACCCTTTTATTTCCATGTCCATTTATTTAGAAAACATTCATTCAAGGAATGAAAGCTAGGACTCTTGGTACAGTACTAGGTATAATTTATGCTACCATACACTCTTTTTAGCAGAATGAAAAAGAGAAAATACATACAGTTTTAGAATAATTTCACTTTCAATTACCTTAGCCATAGTACCCACTCAAAAAATCCATCACTGGAAAACCAATACTAAAATAATACATTCTCTTACTTCTCTGATTTGGAACCAGAATGATACTATGATTTTTAGAAAATATATACTTTCATAGGACCCACCTAACACCATGCAATTGTTTTAAGTAGCATCCCTAAAAATGGATGACAACTTTATGTGGAAAAGGCTGGGATGTAAAAAACAATGTTCTAGCCCACCAGTGAGTTCTGGATATGGTATGATTTCCTACCCCTCTGGGCATAAGCTTAAGTCACAGCCACACTGATGAGACCAAACAAGTATTTAAGCTAGAATATCAATATGTTTTAGAATTGAGTATAAGCATAGTCAAAGAAATAGGGTATACTGAGTGTTAATGCTATACAAACAAATACCGCAGTGCGCTAAGCAAGCACTTTTGAATACTTGCTGATCTGTGTAGGAGTCACATTTATTGTCAAATGACATAAGAAACTGATATTCATGAGCTGCTTACCTATTCACATATCAAAGCAGCTACTCTTTAAACTAGACTGGGAGACCCCAAAACCCACCTTAAGCCTCTGCTGTGGGAAAGCTCTATAAGCTCAGGCTCTACCAGAAGTAATTAACTGGGCATTGCACTCACATCTTTTCTTCAATGTCACAAGAAGTGAGATTAGGCCAATAAGGGTCTCCTGTGAAGGGTACTAAACACTATGATCCATTGCAACACAGCAATTTTGGATATAAATGGGTCCAAACAAGCACAGGTCTTCCTAATGGAAGACTTGGCTCTTTAGCCAGCATATGGGAGGAAGGAAAGGGTTTCTCTTAGAATACCTTGTTTTCCCTCAACTAAGATGCAAGTAAGGCCTAATACATTGCATAACATTTTTCATTTCCCATACTGAAGCAAAGTCTGATCACAGCTTATGCAAGGAAGTGAAAGAAGTACACCCAAAATAAAAGCAGCCATATTTTCACAAGATAAGTTGACACACGATTTCAGACAGAATCTAAAACCACAACCTGCCACAGCTTCTTCCTTAATTGCTATTTAAATATTGTGCATTCAATCTCTGTGACACAATTAGGTTTTTATTCTAGGCAAACTAGGGCTATTTCTCATATTTAAATTTTAATCTGTGTTCTTTAACAAATAGAAGAGCTGCCCTTTTTTGTTTTAATTAGGTTTTCAGATATTTAAATCAGCCTTAAAAAGCAACAGTCTTCTGTAAAATATTACTAAAACCTTGATAAATACCTAACTTTTTATTCTTCACTGAGATTTGGACAATCATCAAGTTTTTTGAAACAGATCAGATTCTTTTTAAAAGGGTATAATACTTATCATAGTAAAGAGCAGTTTATTAAATTTATGAAATGGAAGTTAAGTTGCTTTGCACATTACCTACACAGGTAAAGCTATTTTCAAAGAGCAGCAATAGCATTAACATTGGAAAAAAACATTCCCTAAAAAAACTGCCCGTATCAAAAGGCTAGCAGGACTAAGCTTCAGTCTACTTTGCCAGTAAAATCAAGGAATAAAAGGCTGTATCTGTAGTTCTGCAACATATGAGGAGGTCTTTTGGAAATGTGAACTTCAGCTAGAAGTTGAAAACAGTATCTAAACATGCTCCACTTTTGACCTAGGGAAAAAACCATCTTTTTACTCAGAACTGCAGTTCTGATTAACAGCATGAAAGAAGTTAAAATTAAAGTCATTAAGAAAAATGTTTAAACAATCTAAGCTTATACTGATTAAACTTTGAACAGAAAACATCTGCACTAACTAAGAATTTTAGCTTTCTTGCAGAGAAAGGGGAAGCTTCTTTACCGCTAATTCAAACAGGTAGATTTTAACCTTCTGAAACCCCTGCAGAGGGGGTGCAGAGAAACACACATTGTTACTTTTTTGCACATACAAGTCCACATATTTTAGAGGTGCAAAAAATTGTCATTTGATATAAAAGGGCCCACATTCCGTTCTGTATATACTGGATTGAAAAGAACATATTTCAGTAAAACTTTGCAGACGCTGCTGTACTTCAAGTGCCACATGTCATTCAAACAGATTTAAGTTCAAATGGTCTCTACGTACATTACCACAAACCACAAGCTATTTGGGATGGCTCAAGAGCTTTCTGCAGAAAAGACTGCACCTTAAGCTAAAAAGACAGAAAGTTATTTCTGGGGTTGTAGAAAAATTGCTGTTTTGTATCTCGTGTTGTAAATGGAAATAACCAGCCAACTCACTATTTCTATTAAATTCATTCCCTATGGCTTTGTTCAATGGAGAAAAAAACCCAACACAAAGTAACAGGTACTGAAGGAAGAGGCTGCTCCTATAGGCACAAACACCAATCGATGAACAAGTCCTACATTAGAGAAAAATGTAGCATGCATCTTCAACACTGTACACAGAAATCAAGGACAAGAAGTAACTGCTAAAAACTATACAAGGAAACACTGCCTTCTTTTAAAAAGCTATATGGAAATAATTACACTGATTAATAAAACACCAATATTCACAACCCATCTGAACTAAAACTGGTTTACATCTTCAAGAATGAAGTCAAAATAGTAGAGAACATTTCTTTTTTTTCTCTTAAAAAGCAGAAGTGCCACACTGTCAAAGATAAACTGTTGCTGCATAAACATTTGAATCAACCTTTTTGTGCTTTCCATTGAGGGGATACAGAACACGAGGTCATGTTTCCTGATAAACTGTTTACAGTTATCAGATGCCTATTCAAATCAAACTTTTGTCCTACCAAATTCATTATGGAGTTGCTACAACTACCAATAGGATGTAAAAGATTTCAAGGAATTCTTGTGAAAAATACTTATTTTATGAAAAAATTTGGATTTTTTTTTAGTTCACCTATGTTCACCAATATATACGGTATATGCACCTTGAGTGTAGGAACTTCATGAAAACGGTGAAAAAAATAAAACACAGAAACTGATGTGTGAGGCCGTCAGTCCCCTTCCTACTTCTGATTATTATTTTATTCTTTTTTAAATACCACCAATGCAGGATATAGACCCCAAACCCACACCAAACTGCTTTGCTTTGCTGTGCACTTTTCCCAGCAGGTTTTCATACCTGCTTCTTCAGAGCATCTGGAGGCTACAAAAGCCCAGCTTGTATTTCTCCATCAGTCATGTTTATTTGTGTGATGTTTTTTCCAGATCTGGAAGTTTTTCAATTAGTGCTTTATGGTTCATGTTGATACTGGCTATAAGTCCTCCCTCATTGCCATCTGAGCCTGTGTAACTGATTTCTTCACCAGTCAAGGTAGTCATATGGCCACCCAATGCTCTCAACAGTGCATTTCCAGCACATATGTCCCACTTCTTAATGTAGGTGACATGGATATAGACATCAGCTTCTTCTTGATTCTTCTCAGGCACGTCAAGGAGGGCTAACACTTTATAACCTAGAAGAAATAGGCAGAAGTGATAAAAAAAATTGAACCAAGTTTTTCAAGACCAGAAACTCCAAATACAGTACTGCTCTTACATTCATGCACTTATTTCTCAATCCCTGCATTATGCTGAAGTCTACCTTTTTCCTCCTGGCTTTTTATTACAATAGAAGGAAGATGCATACACCACTCTAATAAAACAGCTCTGCACCGGGCATTCCTCTTTATCAGTCATAATGCAGTACAAAGTCATTGCCCAAAATACTATTCTTTCTTTTCTGGAATTTTTTTTCGGTTTTTCAATTCTTTAACCAGTATTCTTGTTTCATTAAATGGTTCCTTTCATTATCTTCTTATACAGTCAAGCCCTGGAGAAGATCTGCTATGATCAGATACACTTACACTGTCATTGTCATAAGAAACTTGTTCAGATTCACTATGAAGAACCAATGCAAAATATTCTTGAATAAACAATTCCTAGCTCTAGCTTTCCATATGAAAGACATAGAAAGATATATTTCTGTAAAATTCAAATTTTGCATGGCTTTTCTGATACTTTAAAACTGCTACTGCTTCACACTAGTACCTCACATATATCCATTCTGTCAGTAACACACACAAGGATATTGCACAAGTAAAAAGTATGCTGAAACCTCTTTGAAATGAATATAAGGCAGATAAAAATGGACTATAGTGACACTAGTTTTGTATCTTGACATAAACACAAGAAATAGCACCAAACTTTCAGGCCTTTTTTATTAACATTTTTTTAATCAAATGCACTAATAGTTAACAAACAACCAACAGAATCTCTTCCATGATTCTGTCTGTTGTCATTTTTATCCCACTGAGGCATTAGTGACTTCAATGAATGCACATCAATGTGCTCAAAGAATGGACCACTAGAACATTGCTGGTGTAGGCTTAGATTCAGCAACATACTGACTTGTCAATAGCCTGAAGCCTGAACAAAGTTTGCATCTAGGTCCCTATACACAGGAAAAACTGTGTCCCTATTGTCAACTGCTTGCTTTTAGGGATGTGAAGATCAAAAGGTGAGGGGAAAAAAGAGGAGATGTCATAGCTACATCCTTATGTCCAGTAACAGCTACACTGTTAAAACATTTAGAAGCAATAAAATGGATAAGGATGCTTAAAGAACCAAACCTGCTCCACCAGCGGGGATTATCACAGTTTTATTTCCAAATGTCTGCCGTGCAACCTGCTCAACTTTTCCTGCATGGGAGCGAGACACAATAATCCTTGGAGTTTTCTCATTGTAGAAGGAGCGAGCTTTTATGTTCGACCCACCATCCACCATTGCCCAAGCTACAAGAGAAACAAATTCCACTAAGATTTACTAAAGACAATTGCTGTTCAGTGTGGAGATAAAAGGATACTTATTCAAAAAAATGTCATTGATACCTCTGACTTAGTATCTCTGCCTACTCTAAAAGACAAGGTTAGGGCTGACAGAGGAAAGGGTGCAAACCCACAAGTGCATGTAAGTGGAAGAGAAATAGCACATACACACACATCTGTGCATACTGAACTGTACCTATGCCACTATAACCATGCATATGGCACTATACCTGACTTTTCTTACGAGGTACTTTCAAAAAAACAGACTAAAATGGAAAAATCCCAAGTAGTAATATTTAAAACTTGCAATTGGAAAGTCAGGAATAGTTCCAATATTTCCTCAAATAATATTTTTATAGGAGAACAAAAAGCTCTACTACCCTTCAAAGCAGATACCAAAAATGCTACTGAGTAGTTTTGCTCAGAAGGATAGTGATGCTAAGGAAGGAAATAGCTCAGGAGGATAGTAATACAAAGAAAAACATTCCGTGCTGTGTTTCAGAGAACTGAATTTAGAATACACAACTTCCCACTTGTTTTATCATGAGGTTCAAAGCCAAGCTTGGTAGGTGGCATCCTCTAACTATTAATCTGACATTTACTTAGCAAAGTAACCAGCAATTTCATCTCAGTAGAGGGCCAGATTTTATGGCAACAGACTGAGCTATGTGTAATAACAATGCCAGCTACCCTTTATTGCTTTGTATTTTTGTGGTAGTATTAGGAACAATCCTACTCATAACATGTTGGTATTTCCAGCTTGGAAAATGAGTACTTGTCACACAAAATGACAGCATTCATTGCATCTGATCTGAACATTTCACACTTCACTACTATTAAAGGAGATACATTCTCAACATTACAATGCTAAAAACCCATTTCTTCGGATAGATACTGACACACAGAAAACTATGTTCCAATCCCTCCAAGATTCTTGAAGCACACTGGAATGGAATATAGTGCATACTTTAATAACTAGAAATTAATGTCATATTTAAAGACAGTAAAGTATTTAGCACAAAACACTGAGTGTTCAGTGGGCCAATAAAAAGAGAACAGATACAAAATACATTTACTCAGACTTAGATTTTGTGCCAGACCTACTGCATAACTTCAGAACTCTAGAGGTCAGTATTGCCTAAGGGAAAATGTAAACAGAAATTCTTGTTGCAAAGACATAGTAAAACATGAATACTTTAACTACTTTGAAGCTTTCAGAAGGGTATACACATTGCCAAATTTGCAGCAGTGCTTGCTCATACATCATTAATACTAAAGAATAAATTATGTCACAGTTGTGGCATTAAAAGCATGTCAGATAATCAATAAGGCTATGCTAGACACAGTCTTGCCTGTTACATGCAATTGCCATTAAGATCTTTAATCATCTTTGTTACTCAAACTGCATAAACACCAGTTCCTGGGTACAGTATCACAGACCCAAGTTACACCGCTAAAGGAGCAAAGTACTCTTTTCTTCTAAAGACTAAAAGCAAACATAAGACTGACTAGTATTTGTAGTTTCACTTTTTTTGGTTTGCTATAAGCACTCTGAAGAGATCTGAATTCTAAACATATTTTCAGATAGTTTGTTTTATTTTTATGTTAAACAAGTATGGCAATTTCCTTGGTGGTTTTATAGCACAGAACACATCTGCAGCTCTAACTGTGAGATCTTCAGCAGCACTTTCTTGCCCCAGGTACTATTTTCTCATTGATACCTACAGATGTTGTCTGATACATCAAATTTTAATTAACACTATGACTGATGATGATGAAAATATGTGAAGGCATGAAGGTACCTGTATATGATGAAAATGGCTTGTGTATCACTCCTATTACTGGTTTACCATTTACAGCCACGCAAACCATTGTTGTGACATACTGTCGAAGATCTTCTGTGGGCAAAACAAGAGAGTGAGCAAGTTTACAACCAGATACCAAGAACATAAAAAGAGAACAGAAATGAGATTATAGAAATGTTGTTCTCTGAAGACTAGTCTACATTCTGCTTCTTACAATTATGTAACTTTGATGTATTTTCAAATAACCTTGGAGTTTTCAAAAGACTTTAAAGACTTCAGAGTTTTCCAGCAATTTTTCCTGTTCAATAGATGTAATCTATACTCCATGCTAACAGCTGTGTCTTATGCAGCACGTATTTTCATGGAAATCTGTGCCCTTACATTCTCCTTTCTCTGCCTCACCTTCTATCTTCTACTGGTTCAAAACTGATAATTCAAATACCAAGGAACATTCACCGGAAAGGATGATTGAATCAATGAAATATTCACCAAAAAATCCCATTTTTCAATTGGTTCTGTAGTACTTATCAGCAAGAATTTTATTTGGATTGCCTTGAACTGCTTATGTGCCATCCTTAAACATTTGAAGAGGGGAAGACTGTATTATGCATGGGGTTTCTTAAAATGACAACAAAAATTCTTATATCAAGGTAAATAGAATATTTACTTAGTATTCGTCTTAAATAAACAAAAAAAAAATCTGAGATACTTAGAGTTGCCACAGTAATAACAGAAATAAAGAAATGTGTAATTCCAGTAGAATCCATAACTGACAATTACCATTTATTATAGCAATTACTTAGTTACAAAGGAATACCAAAGTATTTTCAGAGTTGGAATCATCATCATGGCACACTTTATATCTTCAGTGTATGTACATATGTATGGCTCGGCATCATGAATGAAGATTTGGGAAGAGCTTTTCCCATGGGGGTGTGTTCTTCAAGCCTGTGCAGTGGATTTTTTAGGTGAGGCACAGTGTGCGCAGAACTGGCCCCACCCTTTGCTGCTAAGGTTCATCTGCCACAGCCAAGCGAGCTTGGATGGTGACAGTGAAGTCCTCAGGACTAGAACGTACAGTCCCCAGTATTCCCAGGAGGTCTCTCATCCAAGTACTAACCAGTGCTGACCTTGCCTCACTTCCGAGATCAGACGGGATTCAGTGTCAGGATGGCATGGCCGCAGTTAGAGTTGGAATATATAAAAGTAAATGCTGTCATCTGAGAACTACAGAGATTTCACCAATTTGTTCAATTAAATCACACTACCTTTGACATAACACACTCTAACACAAGATGTTGTGCTAAATACTAAGTATTTTTTTCTGAATAAAAAGCAGACATCACAATTACACACATGATTTGTCAACAAGAATCATCTACCTGTGTATTCTTGTGTAGCATCTAATGGATCGATCCAGACAGTAACACTTTCTGCTGGAACCTCTTTAGGCTGTATTTTTTGCTTTATGTCTTCAGGAATACTACGATCCCAAGGGACTGTATCCTGATCAACTGTATCAACACGCTCCTCAGAATTTATCTGTGGTAAGACAACAAAAGCAGTTGCATTAACTTGTCAGACACAGTAACTATAGTACTTGGGAAAATTACAGATTTGCTCACATTTTGTCTTTCTTCCTTCACTTCCATCTCAAAGCACATAAATTACTCATTTTTTCAGCAACTAACAAGCTATCATCATGTGACGAGCAATGGAAAACCACAGTCCAGAATTTTACTGTGAACCACACCACAGGTGGACACTGTTGCTTTGGCTGCAACTGTCCCGACGGAAAATTCCCACAGTATGAATACCATTTTTTTAAATCAATATTTAATTGCAGCAGCTTCAAAGACTACAGGAATACAGAATCATACAGTATACAGATAGTAGAGGTATAACATTCCATTTATAGAGATCAGTAGATGCCGACTGAAATGTACAAATACACAATCAACAGGCATTTTGCAGACTGTGTATGACAAGTAGGAATCCTGGTGTGTATATGTCTATATCTATATCTATCCATATTTATCTATATCTATATCCATATCTATTATCTATATCATCTGTATCTACATTCCTGCTGCCGGCATTGAGTTACAAGCAGAAATCTAAGCAGCTCAACTGAATGTAACCATTATGCAACTGTCAGGGGAATGTTATTTCATAAACAAGTTAGTAACATTCTGTATCTGTCTTTAGAGTAGGTTGAGTCAAGGTCTAAGAACATGGGCCCATGAAGAACATTTATAAACAGCAGTCAAAGGTCACATTTAAGCCTATTGTCACCTGTGTCCTAGTTTACTGAATTTTATTCTACACCAGAGGGCAATTCAGTGTATCAAACAGAGTTTGGTCCAGTAGCAGAGCACACAGTACCAACCTGTTGAATAGAATAATGTTCTGCAAAACCCAATAAAATGTCATTGTGACTACAGTAGCACAGTAATTTTGGATCACAAGAAACACAGTTGTCACAAAATACTGCATGTAATGTTCTCTCATATCACAAAATACCACATAACATGGCAGGAAGAACTACCGTGGAAATATGGATCACTATGTCTTAACTCATCCATATCAGCTTACTACAACTGCAAACATGGTTTATGGGAGAGGTTAATGCAACTGGACACAAACAGTGCTAACATGAATTTAGACAAATTCATCTTATTTACTTTTAGTACCTTAGTTACTTTAGAAGACTAGTATTGTCATGCTCTCACTTCCAATAAAAAGGAAGTCATTGGTAATGTGTCCTTCAAACTTCAGTCTGCAAATACTCCAAAACTCCAAATCACTCAGTAGGACAATGATGCTTATGTCTTAGATGTATAGGTTAGATGTCTGAAGCTGAATGTAATCAATCTGGACTTTTAGGATATTTTAGAATACATGAACACAAGCTTTTTTATTCTTGCTAACTTTAAAGGTGTCTTCCTTAACATAGTTCTTGAGGGATGGCACACCAACTAGCTCTAAAGTCCAGTCAAGGCAAAATTGTAGGTGCACATGGCACGCAATGTAGGTATCAACAACCTACTATCACCAATTTCCCTTTACGTGCTACAGATGGAGTCAAGATCGATAGCTCAGATTCAATACATGACTACAGGAGCATAAAAGTCCCTTCTGACAAACACAACTTATTACAGATGTTGTAGCCAAGTGACATTGAAAGACAATGAAAATTAAGCAGCTGTAAGACTGTGTTTGAATGTGACAGACTGAGCAGGATTTTTACGTAATTCACATCATGACAAAAACCACATCACACACACCTCAATTCTAACAGATTATTAGCAAAGAGTTGAGTCACCTTTTCCATGAGAATTCAAAAAGAAAAAGCAAACAGAACTGCGGCAACTCCAGCCATACATCATACCTGTCTTCTCACGTAAAACCAGTAGCTGAAGCATTGTATGCCAGACACAGAGCCCTTGAAGTTGCTGTGACATTTACAAATTAAACATCTGTCACTGTACAATAAACCTGATGATTGTGTTTTCCCCAAGGGAAAACAGTGCTGCAAAATCAAGATGAGTCGTTTCACAGACTTGGCAGTCTCAACACAGCCCTTGGGCAGTCAAAGTTCCACTACAGCACATTACATACCACCATAAAAAAATCATTTCCTCAAAAGAAGAAAGAGGCCTTCAGAAAGTTAAATGGTTGGAACCAATGCTCAAAAGGAAGAGTATCTTGTTAAACCTGTTGCTACAGTACGCTAAAATTAAAAGTCTGAAACTATCTAAAAGGTATTGGTTTTAGATAAAGATGTCATCCTTCTTCAGATTTTAAAGCAGTGGCCATGACCCTGCAGTATTTATAATGCTTATGAGGAGTCTCTCTCAAAAGTATTCTGCCAGAAAAAGAACAGCGAAATAGTGATAAAGTTGCAGAGCCACCTGGAGAAAATTAAAAGAAAAAAAGGAAAAAACCCAACAAACCAGCTGGTTCTTCCATTCATGTGACCATTTACTCTGTAGCTGTGGCTAAATACTTCACAAATAATAGTTCAAATAGAAATTCATAGCCATTCCAAAACATGTTGTTATTAAAATTATTTATGAAGTTACATTATAGGTTTTGCAAGACCTAGTTGCCTGAGAGATAATCAGCAACCCTTAACACTGGAAACTTCTGTTATTCCTCTTTTTTTTTTTTAAGGCAGGAGAATAGACCCAGAAAATATGTCTTTGTGTTAATACCATGTTTTCTTCCTACTTGTCATTCTCATTTCCTGGATGTCTCCAGGCGCCATGACCTTATACTTGAAACTTTATGAAGTGATATGGATATGTAGCTGACTGCATTCCCAAATCTTCACTCATGGATTAGGAGCAACTATGGTAGAATGAAAATCATAATGCCAAACGATTTAGACCATAGAGCTTGTGTCAGCAAGATGCTCTGAGTCAATTAAACTAATACATTAGTGTAAATAAGTTTGCATATATATCATATACAGAAGTTTGCCTACTCCTAAGAGTCAGATTTAGATATCAACCAATCATGCAGGAACATGGGATAGCAAGCAGAAGACAGGAATAAACTGCTATTTGGTGTTCCCCACCCAAGAACTGTAACATGTAAAAGCCCATCTTGGGAAGTTCTGGAAGCTGCCCACCAACACCAAGCTAAACTACATTTCAGCAATCTTCCCCAGTTATGCTTGAAGCAAAATCCTTCCTCACAAAGAACTGCATCAAACGCAGAGGTTTAATAAAATATATGTAAATCAGCACATGGCATACTGCTGAAAGGTTAAAAATATTTATAAGCAAGGCAGTCTGATGCATTTTGCCAGCAGAGAGTTTCTTCAAAATAAGCTTGTGAGGTGTAGAAATTCCATAAGAAACAAGGGATGCTGCACATGGAAGCCATCAGATGTCTGATGGCAACACCAGGATCAGCTCATGCTATGCCTTCCAAAACACCCATGTTGTTTCCAGCCTTCAGAAACCTCTTGCACAGAGAACGCTCTCCTCCAGCACACTGGTGCTTGGAATACAGATCTGTTCAGGGACACAGAGGCAACTCCAGTGTACTACAAACTTGATTGGATAAATGCTGTGCTCTGAACAAACAGCCACATGAAGACTTTAGGGAACCTCACAGTGGCTCTTTGTCCTGTGCTGGTAATTTCCTACCAGCACTTCATGATGTCTCTGTGGTAGTTCAGTACCTGAAAGGCCTACTTGAATACTAGCTAGGTGTCTGTGGCATGGAGCACAACCTCAGGCTTTTTCCTGGTTTAAAAGAGCAGGACACGACTGTAGTTTGAATTCACCCATTAAAGACAAATTAAACTGAAAAAATACATGCTAACAAAAAAAAAGAAAATGGAAGCTTCTGTTCAAATACATAGATGATTTTTTAAAAACATGCAACAGTACATGGAAATGCAATGCTTTTCTTAGAAAGTGTTTGGTGTTATGTGATTTTTTTTTAATTTATTAGTCTCCCTTCTTCCCCACATACTTTACACAACCAAATACTCATTTTGTATTTTAATATACAAATGATCCAATATCTGGAAAAAGACAAGGTAACATACTTATTCCTGAGTGTCAACATCCCCATCCGATAATTAAGTCCTCTCAAATCCAAATCTTAGTGGTGTTCTATCAGAAAATAAAGCAACACAAATACTATGACACCTGTGTTATAAAGCAGAAATGCTAATTAAGCTACTCAAACTTAAAAAAAAAAGAAAGAAAAAACACCACACCTCCACAAACCAACCCCCCCTCCACACACACACACACAGAGCACAGGTAACAAAAGACTTGTTCATTATTTCGACTAGTGAATGTTAAGAGTATCCCAGGTATTGTGTTTCAAGAACAGACACTGGAACGTGTTGCACAGAGAGGCAATAGATGCCCCATCCCTGGAAGAGTTCAAGGTCAGATTAGATAGAGCTCTGAGTAACCGGAGTTGAAGATCTCCCAGGTCATTGCCAGGGGACTGGAATAGATGGCCTTTAAAGGGCTCTTCCAACCCAAACTATTCTATGATTAAATGAATAAGTCTATTGATTTGAATGGGACCACAAAAATGAAAAGCCTTGAGGCTCAGATAAAATAGCGTGTGCAGGGGGGCATTAGTAAAACAATAATAGATGTTTGTTTTTCTGTTTTGTCAGTGCGCTAATGCTGCATGACCTACACAGCCACTTCACCAGGGATGATGCAGCGTGAGCATTATGTATACCCCAGAATCAAACTTAACTTTGCCACATCACCTGAATGGAGATGGAGGAAAGAAGTGGCAAGATAGAAGTAAATGTAAACATTTACAAACTATAAACCAATAATGATTCTGAAAACTTCTTTCTGGATGACTGAGAAATGTCCTCTGTGAACAGTGGAAGACATTTTATACTACATACATCCTCTGGACTAATGTCCAGAGCCAGGTGCAAGAGGTCAGGTTCATGTCTGTCCAATTTGGTGGTTTTCTATTATGGAGTGACTGCAACAGTTGACAAAGGAAGACCAACTGGTGTTGTCCGCCTAGACTTCTGTAAGGCCTTTGACACAGTCCCACACGACACCATTATCTCCGAATTGGGAGAGGTATGGATTTGAAGGGTAGACTATTCAGTGGATAAGGAATTGGATGGATGGATGGATGCAGTCAGAAAGTTGTGGTCAATGGCTCTACATCCATGTGGAGGCTAGTGACGAATGATTTCTCTTAAAGTGTGTTTTGGGACTGATGCTCTTTAATACCTTCATGAATGACATAGTAAGATCAAGTACACCCTCAGCAAGGTTGTAGATCACATGAAGCTGAGCAACACAGTTGACACAACAGAAGAGACACCATTCAGAGGGATCCAGACAAACTTGAGAAGTTGGCTCACAAGAACCTCATGAAGTTCAACAAGTCCAAGTGCAAGATCCTGCACCTGGGTTGGGGCAATCCCAGGAATGAGTGCAGACTGGGAGAAGAAATCATTGAGAAGAGCATAATGGAGAAGGATAGTGGGGGATCTTGTGGATGAAAAGCTGGACATGAGCCAACAGTGTGTGCTTACAGTCCAAAAGGCCAACTACCTCCTGGGATGAATCAGAAAAGAAGCACGGCCACCAACTGGAGGGAGGTGATTCTTCCCCTCAGTCTGCCCTCATGAGACCCGAGCTGGAGTATCGCAATCAGGTGTGGAGTCCTCAGCCCAATAATGACGCAGACCTATTAGAGTAGATCCAGAGAAATGCCAAGAAGATGATCTGAGGGATGGAGCACATCTCCTCCAAAGATTGGCTGAAAGAGCTGGGTTTATTCAGCCTGGAGAAGACTCCAGGAAGACCTTACAACAGCCTTCCAGTGCTTAATGGGGGCTTATAAAAAAGATGGAGAGTGACTTTTTATAAAGGCAGATAGTGATACGACAAGGGAGAACAGTTTTAAACTAAAAGAGGAGAGATTTGGCTTAGATGTTAGGAAGAAATTTGTTACCATAAGGATGGTGAGGACTGGAAGAGGTTGCTGAGAGAAGTGGATGCCCCATCTCTCAAAGTGTTCAAGGGCAGACTGGATGGGTCTTGGAGTAACTTAGTCTAGTGGAAGGTATCCTTGCTCATGGCATGGAGTTTGGAAGATGATGATCTTAAAGTCTCTTCCAAATCAAGCCATTCTATGACTCTATGATAACCACAACCATACACCTTGAAAGGTGTACTGACCTATTAGGGACTGTACTTGATTTGCTCTTATTCGTCTGTGCCTCAGAGATGTCACAACTCGGGAAGAGTGGTTCAAACAGCAAACTCTGGGCGTTCCCCCACTTACAGACCACGCGTCACCCCTTCAACTGCTGCTGTTGCACTGCACTGAAGAGCAAAGTGACCTTATACCCCCACACTACAAGTCAGACTGTTTTACCTCCATTGGCTCTGTTCCTGTTTTTTTTCTCAAATGTAACAGAGGTGAAAGCTGTCTCAGCTTCTCACAGCATCTGTACACACACAAATTGTGTGAAGGAATCAGAAGCCAAAACCTCTGAATGTAAACACCCACTTGACAAGTCAAGACATATAAATATGCACAACAGCAGAGCACCCTCCAGGAGAGCAAAAAGCAGTCAAAGCACCATGTTTCCAGTATGTGAAGAAGTATCTAACCGATCCTGGTTACGAAACAGGGCTCCAGAATCTGTTACAAAAGGAAGGATGTGCATTCACATGTAGCCAGGACAACTCATGATCCCTCCCTGGCTTACATGTAGCCAGGACCACTCATGATCCCTCCCTTCTAACCACTGAATTTAGGGGTGGTGTGTAGCAGTTTTCACTATGAATGAAACCTGCTTCCTGAAAGCTTATGCTACTTGAATTCAAACAGAATTCAAACTCAGAAATCAAAATACCCCTTCCTTTTTTAAGTTTAAAATGCCTTTAAGCTTTAAATAATTTGAATAGTAGCCTTACCAGTATAGAAAAAAAAATCTGGTTTTATTCAATAAAGACACTTTTAAAGCCAGCTGTTTTCTTTTGAAAAGGTTCTTTTCCTCCTTAGAGTTCCAAAACATAACAAAAAGTTAAAACTAGCCTTCACAGGTGATGTCCATGCCTTTCAAAAAGGTTCCTCTTGATAAGGTTCAATTTACAAAAAGTTTTAGCAAGGCAGATTTTGTTATGAAGAGAGAGAGTATGCTGCTCAATCACATAGATCTCTAAAAATAGCTCATTAAAAGGTAATTAATTTTAATAAAACTATAAAGTATATTTGTATACAAATGTGTAAGGTATGATATTATACTAATGTGTAAAATAATAAGAGGTATAAACCCCACAGGTCTCATGTTGTCATTCATTTGAACAGAAAACAACAAATACTTCTGTAATTATACCACAACACTGATAAAGGACCACACGCATTTTTCAAGGCACTTAAGTCCAGAGAGACAGAGGTTTTCCTCTACTATCAACTACATCTTTATTTATTTTAGCAACAAAACATCACTTAACATAGGAACAAAACAATAGGATGTGCAAAGAAGAATATGGACAAGCCTAAATGTCAAAAAGCTCAATCAGTGCTTACCAAAACTTTTCAGGTGACTTTGGTCATTAAGCCAGCAGGAAGACTGAAAGAAACAGGATTTCACAAATGGCAAAGACATATCAGATGACAATTCTGCTTCTAGTGACTTATATTTAATAGAGGTTGGTGAAAGCAACAGTAGTGGAACTGAGGGAATCAGATCACAAAATTCACCATTTCCACCAGTAATCTGTAGAAACAACTAGAATTTTAAGCCAGTAAAATAAAGTCACTTGCTCATTAGCTCACGCAAATTATTTCAGTAGATGGCAAAATTCTCCATTACAGTTCTATATAGACCCAAGTCTAATAAAGAGAAAAGGATGCCTACCTTGTCATGAGAGTTGCAACACTTCTTTTCATTTTAAGAAAGCTGAATTAGAAGTCTACCAGTACAATAAACACACAGCAATCTTCCACTGTTTGTGAGTGGCCACACCAGGAAGAAACTCAACTCTCCAGATGCTCAACTGATAGATTAAACACCTCAACTGTACACACAAGCCAAATGAGCTACTTGTAATTACATCTGAAAAGATAATCACAGAACTCACTGCCATAAGCTTACAGGCTTTAATTTCATTATTGTAGAGAGAGTCATCTAGCATCAGTTAGAATCCATGTTAGGAGATGCACCTCCACACAACACCTTTTACTGAGATTTCAGATTAAAATTCACACTTCTTATTTTACTTAGAAACCCACTGGCAGTTGTAAAGATCATCCAGGTCAGAAAAACTTTAATTTTATTAAAAGCCCTAACACCCGAGGATGCCATTGTCACAACATGGCAAGACAAATTACTGAACTTATTCAACAAAGCACAATCCTTCTTAAGTAGTATTTTGTTTCTTAAACCTACTTCTTTAATATATCTATCTTTCACACAGAATCGGTATAAGATGCATAGACTGCCATCGCAGATGAAATTCCAGTTTTCTAGGTATGGTAGTTGGCACGGTGGTCAGAAACCTGTAAACAATGGGTTTAAACTAGAGAGTACGTCAGGTAGCTTGATAAAAGAGAAGTGAGAGACATTAATCTTCAAAAAGTTAAATTAATTTAGAAGGAAATCAAAGTGACATATTCTTAAATATTAATTTAAAACACTGATGCCTGATTCCAGCATTATTATGCATAAACTTCAAATGCAGTATTTATAATCACTTTTAACCTGGAAATAGATTTAAAAGTTTGGATTCAGGATAGCAGCAAGACTCATAAAAAGATGCTCACAGAGAAAGACTGGGATAGAGGAATACTTGATTTCCACCATAGTGACAACGACAAAAAAAGAAGATGAAACTCTGTTTAGTATTTATACTAGAAAATAAGACATATAGCTAGTGCAACCATAGAACATAAATTAATGCCTTGGTCTAAAATAAGCCAAAACAGCTCAAAAAGAGAGCATAGGACAAAATTAAATATGACAAATGAGACTGAAGTCTTTATCATGTGAAAATAACGCTAGTATACTGCAGAAGCAAAATTACACAATTTTTGTGGGTCACTTTAAAAATTGGCTTTTTCACAGTCAGAGACAGAGATAAGGTGGTCAAAGTACAAGTTTAAGGAACCGTCCTCTGTCAATCAGTCCTGCTTTGTGAGCAAGTAGGGCTGCTCCTTCAGATGTGCTGAAGATGGGCCAGAATGGGAAGTGAACCGGGGAATTCTTAAACAACATTTATTGCAAATTTTTACCTTGGATAGATTCAGTTATCAAGCTCCTGACACTGACCCGTGGACAAGCCATGTTAGAAAAATATAAGACCCTGAGGCATGGTGCTGAGAGAGATCTTTAAGCAGGTAATGCTGCTGAAACCCTGGTACCTTGAGATGATTTCATCACAGAAGCTGTTCTGAGCAAAACACACCAGTGTTTTTGGCCAGTCTCTATCTGAATTTGGAAAGACTACCTCCCCAGTCCACTCTGCCCTCAGCAGCAGGGCTGCCTCAAGCGTGTTCTTAATCATAGAATCATAGAATCGATTGGGTTGGAAAAGACCTCTGAGATCATCGAGTCCAACCCTTGGTCCAACTCTAGTCCATTTACTAGATCATGGCACTCAGTGCCACGTCCAATCTGCGTTTAAAAATCTCTGGGGATGGTGAATCCACCACCTCTCTGGGCAGCCCATTCCAATGCCTGATTACTCTCTCTGGAAACAATTTTTTTCAGATATCCAACTTAAATTTCCCCTGGCAGAGCTTAAGCCCGTGCCCCCTTGTCCTATTGCTGAGTGCCTGGGAGAAGAGACCAGCCCCCACCTGGCTAAAACTTCCCTTCAGGTAGTTCTAGACAGTGATGAGGTCACCTCTGAGCCTCCTCTTCTCCAGGCTAAACAACCCCAGCTCCCTCAGCCTCTCCCCATAGGGCTTGTGCCCCAGTCCCTTCACCAGCCTTGTTGCTCTTCTCTGGACTCGCTCCAGCACCTCAATATCCTTTCTGAACTGAGGGGCCCAGAACTGAACACAGTACTCAAGGTGTGGCCTCACCAATGCAGAGTACAGGGGAAGGATCACTTCCCGGGTCCTGCTGGCCACGCTATTTTTGATACAGGACAGGATCCCACTGGCCGTCTTGGCCACCTGGACACACTGTTGGCTCATGTTGAGCTTCCTGTCAATTAGTACTCCAAGGTCCCTTTCTGCCTGGCTGCTCTCCAGCCACTCTGTGCCCAGCCTGGAGCGCTGCAGGGGCTTGTTGTGGCCAAAGTGCAGGACCTGGCACTTGGCCTTACTGAACTTCATCCCATTGGAATCAGCCCATCTCTCAAGTCTATCCAGATCCCTCTGTAGAGCCCTCCTGCCTTCCAGCAGGTCGACACTCCCTCCCAGCTTGGTGTCATCAGCAAATTTGCTGATGATGGACTCAATCCCCTCATCTAAATTATCAATAAAGATGTTAAACAGGACTGGACCCAATACAGACCCCTGGGGAACACCACTGGTGACTGGCCACCAGCTGGATGCAGCTCCATTCACCAGCACTCTCTGTGCCCGACCCTCCAGCCAGCTCTTAATCCAGGAGAGGGTACACTTGTCCAGGTCATGGGCTACCAGCTTTTCCAGGAGTATATTATGGGAGACAGTGTCAAAGGCCGTGCTGAAGTCCAGATAGACCACATTGACAGCCTTCCCCTCATCCACCAGGTGGGTTACCTGATCGTAAAAAGAGATCAGGTTGGTCACCTCACCTAATTCCCATCTCAGTCGTTATTGTACCACCCCTGTGCTAGCACAAGGAATAAATATGGCTGCATGGAGAACCAATCAGGAAAGCAGAGAAGTAACCCAGAAAGATAAACAAGATAAATAAAAAATGGAAAGGAGCAGAGGAGATGATTACAGCTGGATCAGAGCTTTAACTCGTTCTCAGCATGATAAATAGATGAGGACAACATACTGAACAACACAGTGCAGGTGTAGTAAACACCTCAAGACTGTAACTGCAGTTGAGAAACTGCTGTATGTATTTTAGGATTAAGTATATTTTAAAATAAACTGTACAGACATATTTCATAGAATGGGCATGTAAATATTCACTGCTGGATTTTGAGTGTGATCAGACAACACCAGTAATACCCAATGTAGAAATAAGTGACTTGCCCCTTCCTTTCTTACCTTTCTCATGCCTTTTTCTGAAGGATATAAAAACAACACTCAACACCACTCAATCTACTACACAATGATAAAACAGAATTGTTCTGCTTCTCTTTGATCTTACGTAACATAGCTTTGAGAAGTCTTGAACTGATGCAAAAGCATCTATTTATATCAAACAGAGCAGGTGATGTAAGCAGTGGGGTTCCTCTTCTTCTGTAGAGACAATATCTTTACTTAAAAGAACAAAGGCAAAATATTTGTGGGGGTTTTTCCCTTCAGATTTTGTAAGGCTTTTTTATAAATCACAACCCCTCGTATTCTATGACTTTTGCCATAATTGTTTCAGCTTCTGCAAGTGAGAAGCCTAACATCTATCTTCTCTTAATAACCACACCTTAAGAGGAGATCTGTTTCAGACAGTTTACCTGTTTTCCCTTTTTATGTCCAGCAGCACAACACAGGGAACCCAAGGCCGCTCACTGACAAGTTTATTTCAGCCAAATGACTTCTTCCCTTGGTGATTTTGAAACATTAGGAAGCCATGATTATTCTTAGAAAAATCATTGAATAATAGAATGGTTTGGGCTGGAAGGGACTTTCAAGACTATCTCGTTCCAATCCCCTTGCCATGTGCTGGGACATCTTCCACTAGACCAAGTAGCTTAAAGCCTTATCCTGCCTAGCTCTGAACACTTCCACGGAGTGGTCAACCACAGCTTCTCTGGGCAACCTGTTCCAGTGCCTCACTACTCTCACAGTAAAAAATTTCTTCTTAATATCCAGTCTAAACTTGCCCTCTTTCAGTTTGAAGCCATTTCCCCTTGTCCTGTCACTACATGCCCTTGTAAAAAGTCCCCCTCCAGCTCTCTTGCAGCCCCTTTCAGGTACTGAAAGGCCTCTATAATTTCTCACTGGAGGCTTCTCTTCTCCAAACTGAACAAATCTATTTCCTTTGTTCTATAGGCATATTTTAGCACCTAGTTTTTGTGCTGGTTCATCGTCCTCCTACCTGCAGCATTTGGCACCAATTTAAATTCTGAGGTACCCCTGTTAGGCTGAAGGACTCCATGATCTGAGAAAATGAGCAGCGTAAGTTTACTCTTGCAATTATTTCAGTTTTTGTTTGACAGATTTTATTAGCACCATTTTCTCTTGTAAGGAGAGAATAGGGATTTATTTGACTTCAGCAACATCTTTTATCCTGGAGTGTCACTCTGTAAAGTGGGATAAGGCTACAGATATAAAGTAAGATACATCCTACAAGATGCAATTTTATACTGCCTCAGAAAATCCTCTATAATCCTCATACTCACACCAAAACTGCAGCAGGTCTGTTCTATGAAAGAGTTGCAGTTTTAGATGTGTTGTTCTGAAGTTACACATGAAGGATTTGCAGATCGAGACAATACCTTGTCTCCACACCTGAGAAGTGCATATAGTATATACATAGTAAAACCAAGCTTTTAATTTTGGTTTAACCAAATGTTTATGAATACATCTTCATTACAGACTTTGAAAGACAGAATGTCTTATTACTACATACAGCTTAGTGAATGTTTTTTTAAACACCATATGAGATAAGCTGTTATTATCTACATCATGAACTTAGAATATTAAACATTCCAGAGCTGATTTGGCAAGTTGAGTAACTCCAGATCACCTGAAAAATCTGTCAAACACATTCTTCCTAGACATCCTCAATGCTCAAGCTCAGTCAGTATAAGGAGGAGTGAGGAAAAGAAAAAGACACATGCTTGGTATTTTTTCTAGTTCCACAGATCTACACACACATTTATGTCTTCATACTGCTTTTGAGAACTAATTTGCACTTTACAAAGTACCACCTATCCATTAAGACAAGCAGCACCAGTCAACTATAAGAAAAATAAAAAGGAGTACTGAAGTTTTTTAAGAGTAGATGTTTGGAGATAACATCTTCTGAGAGAAAGACACACAAGTCAGACTGTCACTGCTAGGAACCCCAGGCACAAGAGCGGAGTTTACATGAGTGACAACAGACACAGAACAATTCACTGAGCTCTTCAAGGGCAGACCAACATGGGGTCTTCTTCAGAAGCACAGGCAACTAGTATCTAGACTAATGAGGCTCATCTGTCTGTGAAAGGGAAGAAAGCATGCAAGTTTCAGACTGTGACTCAGGTAAGCTGTAATGCCAGGCTCCATGAAGACACTGAAAGAATTTAACATTAAGAGATAGCAGTTCCCATTTACTGAAGTGAAAGCAGAAACAATGCCAATAAAACCCAAAAAGTCTCAAAGTGTAGTTCTGGTTTGGGTGCGACTTGAAGCGCCAGAAGTAAAGGAGAGCAGGGAGGGGTGCTCTGAAAGCAAAGCAAACTCATTTTGTCCAGGTAGGCAGTGACTCACAGCTGTTAACTTATTTACTGTCCCACAGCCACGAGAGCTAACATTGTTATTGCAGCACTATGTTCCTAAACCTCAAATTCTCAATCGCTTCTCCCCGTTCCCAGCTCTCCCTATCACTGAAGGCAGGCAGAATAACTACAAAAATAACAGCATACCTGATCTCAGCACCTTAACCACACGCAGAATTTGCACTGTGAAATTACCTGTATCCTTATCTAGAGATCCCATAATCCACAATGTCAGGCTCGGTGTTTCCTCCACCGCTCCATGCCTGCATTATTTCGCAGTTTCACCTCGTGTGGCTTCGCTTACAACACGCACCGACTCCTTCCCCCGCGACTCAACACCGACAGTAACAAAGCATGAGGTGGCACTGCCACAAATCCAGTGGCGGGAGAGGAAGGGAAGAAGGCAGAGCGAAGGCAGCGCTTCCCGCGGGCGGCTGCAGCCGGGGAGGCGGCGGCGCGGAGCAGCGCAGCGCTGAGGCCGCTCAGCGGGGCAGCACCCCGGGCACCCGCAGCGCTGGGGCCGCACACGGGGGCAGCACCCCGGACACCCGCAGCGCTGGGGCCGCACACGGGGGCAGTGCCCCGGACACCCGCAGCGCTGGGGCCGCACACGGGGGCAGCACCCCGGACACCCGCAAGGCTGGAGCCACACAGCGGGGCAGCAGCCCCGGGCACCCACCTGCACGGCGGGGAAGGCACCCTTCAGCAGGTGGAACATCCTGCGGTTGGAGAGGAGGTCGCCGGTCGTCAGCTGCTCCTCGGCCCCCTCCCGCGTCTTGCCCTTCGCCTTGGCGTTGAGGACGTTCCCCTCGCGGACCCGCTTCACCTCCTCCCCGCCCCTGGCGGCGGCCAGCACGGACACGGCCAGCAGCTCCCGCAGGTCCACGGCGCCGCCGGCCGCGGCGCCGCGGGGCGTCTCGGGGCCGCCCGCCGCCGGCTCACTCAGCATGAAGAAGGCGAAGCGGCCGGCCAGGAAGCCGGAGTAGAGGTGGTAGAGGACGCCGAGCCCCAGCAGGCAGAACACGGCCATGCCGAGGGGCGAGAGGCGGATGCCCATGGGGGCCATGGCCGCGGGGCAGGGGGCTCGGCGGGGCAGGCGGGCGGCGGGGCCGGGCGCTCAGCACAGCCCCATAGCACTGCCGGGACGCTCCGCTACCTCTGCACCGCGGGGCCGGACCGACTCCACGCTCCCCGGCGGAGAGGCAGCGCTGTCTGTATCCGGGTCAGGCGGAGGTGGAGCCCGCCGCTCACACTGAGCATGTCCCGCTGGCCCGCGGGCGGCAGCGACCGTGTCCGCTGCGGGAGCCCGACGGGACGCGGGGGCATTCCTGGGTTATCTGCCGTGGGCATCCGCGAAATACCTGTCGTGAGCATCCCTGAGATATCTGTCGTGAGCATCCCTGTGTTACGTGCCGCGGCCATCCCTGGCAGCACACACTGCCTATCGCCCGCTGGTTCTGCTGACCTATGTGGTTTGGGGTGCTGTTTTTTTTCCCCTGATGTCCTGCTAGGCAGCAGGTGCTCCAGGAGCACGCCGCGGCGGAGTCGAGGAAGCTGCCCCAGCCCCGCCCTGGCAGTGCGGCCGCCCGCGGGACAAGAGCCGCAGCCCGCCCGGCACTCCGGGAGGTTTTCTCCTGGAAATCGCTGTTGGCATAATTGCCACAAAATTTCTGGAGATGTGCTGTTAGCGGTGCTGAGCGTCACTGCCGAGCATCTCCTGGTTTTGTTATACTGGTTCGGGAAGTTTAGTACTCTGGGCCCCGTTAGAAAATGAAAGGGCCGCAAAGTTAAGACATCCTCGCATTCAGTAAATTGATGCAAATCCAACTGTTTTCTCAGCCAAGTGATGTGCTAAAGGATTACCTGTCTTAATGTATACTTTTTGTCTACACCTGAGTTGTTTTGGGAGCATGTGAAAATGTGTGTTTACAGCCAGAATGGACAGCTGGGGTGGGAACTGGGAAAAGTCTTTGATTTCTATCTGTTCTCATTCCTAGTTCTTTGTAGTAGTTTTGAAAAAGTTAGAAACAAAAGAATTAAATTAATTCAGCATTGTTTGAATTAATTACATATTTTTTTATTCTCATCCGTTGATACACAGGTTGTGGAAAGAGACCTTTGTAGTGACTCTGGGAAGAAGCCATTACCAGGGATTGCATTATGACTATTTTCCCAGGATCTTGCATTTTATTTTTGTATAAGTGTTAAACTTAGATAATCAAGAATGTGAAAATTAGAAAAGACTAAAATTAAGATTGGCCTTGCAAATTGAAGTTGCCATATCATCTCCTCTGCATTTCCATTTTAATGGCATATGAATTAAATGGTTACATACAAAGTATCCTACAGGATCACACCCTTGTCAGAGGTGTACCTGCATGTGTGGGGAACAAAAATTAAAGAAAAGATCTTAGAACAAGGATACATTCCATTTGAAATGGAATTCAAAAGTGTTGGATTTTATTCATAGCAATGCTGGGATTGAACTTTATGGGCTATTAGGCAACAATTAGAATATTTTTCAGCTTCTGTTTCTTTTTAAGTACAAGTTCTTGGGTTTGGGGTTTTTTTTCTGTGCAGTTGCTTCACTGGCACAAAAAGGACTTGAAAGCTTGAAAGTTCACTTTCCTTAATATTGATTTCACAGTTCAGCGTTTCATATAATAACAATTAATGGTAAGAAGCTGTGCAGCAATACAGGGTTGGTATTACACAAAGCAGACTTGTATCAGTAATGAGCTATAAATGCAGTACTTTACAAGTATGTATGGTTTTTATGTCTCCTCTTAAAAAATACTGGGCCAAGTAGTCAATAGGTGTGCTGCCTGTTGCTATCAGTAGCAGTTTTATGTGCATTCAGTAAACTGAAATTTTAAACTGCTGTTGGAGGAAACCGAGGAGAAAGAAGAAAACCTGCATCTTTATGTACTGGTTTCTTAATGGAAAGAAAGTAAAATACTAGGCTTTTTGTACCACTGAAGTTTGCAAAGACCTTACAGAGGTATAGAAAATTAATGGATTTATTACTTACTGCCTGCATTTTTATGCCTGCACTAAACATAGACAGCAAATATTAACAGTAATATAAGCTGTGAAGAGGACAGTGCACAGAGGGCTCCTTATTTCTGTGATACTGTATGTACCATCTGTGCCATGTTTCAGAATAAACAGTGTTCATTACTGAATGCAGTCATACAACCAATAGGCAATAGGCTGGTATCCTGTTTCTCCATAGCAATCTTATTCTGTAATTACTGATGTAATTTTTATAGGTCTCAGTGTGGTACCTCCCATGCTGTTTTCCGAAGATCCCTAGATCAGGTTGCTCATGTTTATCCAGGGTGCTGTTGACTTCACATGGACTCCAGAACACCACACAGATCTTTGCAAAGTGTTCCTGGCAGATGGTATAAAGTGTTTAGGCAAGGTTTCTTTATTTCTTCAGCTTGTAAGATGGGTTTCCAGAGACTGTGGTGTAGGCATAAAATGAAATCAACTTGGAAAAAGAAAAAAGTATCTGTTCATTCTTAGCAAAAGGAGATTTATCTCTTTACCTGAGAGATGAGGTGAAAATCTAATGGAAATATTTCTTTTGAAATTATAAAATTATTCTTTTGGACACCTTAACTAATTGTGGGGCAGATAATTTGATACATTTGGGGAAAAAAACTTTTGCCTGAAACAAACCAAGTTTTTAAGTTTATTTTTATTTTCATCAGGGAAATTATAACCATCTGTAATACTGAAGTGATCCTTAACTGGCTAAAAGAAAGGTGCTCCAACATGTATTGAAGCTGAGGATGCAAATCTGATACTACATACATTCCTATTGGATCTGTGTCAGCAGCCATCCTAGGAGTCAGCCTTGAGGACCTGAACAACAGGCTGATGTGCTGACAGTAATCTGCCTCTGTGAGGCTTGAGGGGACTGCACAAGAAATGGTTGAGGAGGAGGTAAATGGTTTGGAAGCTTCTCTTTGCTCATGAAATCTGTCATGGCTAAAAGAAACATATGTTGGGAGAATGTGTGAGAACAACCACTCTGTCTTTCTTCAGAGCTGTTTCCCAGCTAAGCTAGGTAAGACAAGTAACTCTTATCTAAGAAGCAAAGAAGCATTTCTATCCTCTCAAGTGGGGGTAGGGAAGAGAAGGAGGGAAAGAAAACCACTCAGAAGGCAACACAGTGCAGTTCTAAAGTCCTTTGATATATATAGCCCCGAAGACCTGTGACTGTTGTGTGTGTTTTTGCTACTCAGCTGTGAGTTCTGGCATTTGTATAGTGTTCCTGAAATAAACTTCCTTTCTTGCTTGAAAGTCCATGGCTTAGCTCTCTGATTGATTACCTGTGTGAACATTGGAGCTTGCAGCCCCTTTAGGTTCCCAGAGAAACAGTCACTGGAATTGCTTGGCAGAGTGTCTCAGGAGGGATGCAGTGTGATGGGACTGTAATGTGTTGCTTTCTGCAAGGTTCACCTAGCAGAGGCTGTGCATGACAGACAGGCAATGTGATACTGCACTCTTGCTCACTCCCTGAACTTACCAAGAGAGATGCTTCTGCTGTTCACTGCCATATTCTTGAGATGAACGCTGGTGAATTCATCGGAAGAATTGTACCTTGAATTTGAGAGGCTGACAAATGAAGAGGCCACTTGCTTGTAGGGATAAGACATTAACAGATGTCCTGAGCACCCAGTGCTGATGCCCAAGAAGCACAGTGAGGAAGGCTATGTAGGTACTTGTGACCTCTGGCCATTGCCAGGGAAGTCAGCGCTGGAGAGGAGAAAGCCATGGCCATACACAAAAGCCTTGTTTGTGCTATATGTGCATGAGGAGAATGCCAGAACACAGGGAGTTTGGTGTCTCTGACCTGTAGAGTCCGTGGCAAGAATGTATAAACTAATGAGCTACCATCCCAGTCCAAGCTAGCAGGTTTTTGTCTGTGTAGTGTATTGCCACAGCTGCTTTGCCAGGATCGTTGCTGACTCGTGGAAAAGCAGGCAATCTGCACATCTTCCACAGCTCCAGCCATGTGAGACAGTTAACAGGGTCTGTCAGCAGCCACTGAAGTGCTGTATTGCTGGTTGTTTCTCTGTGATTCCCTCCTAACCCTGATGGTTTATGAAGCCATTCATGGGCAACCTTCCTGAGTGCTCAGCTTTTATGTCTACACCTGTGTGTCTGTAGAAAAGACCGGAAACTCTCAGGGTAAGAGCTGAGTTTGATCTGGAGAGTATGAAAAAGATCTGCTGTGTCTGTGCTTGAGAGGCCAAGAAAGAGCAGACAGCTCTTGGATGGGGCCAGAGAATCTGAGGAGAACCTGCTGAGAAAGTGCCCGTACCAGCTGCAGCTACTGTATTTTCCTGTCAGTGCTGGGAAAGTAGTCCATGAGGGAGTCTCACACAAGGTCTTTTGTAGTGTGGTGTAGCTTTGCCTTGCATAGAGCATTTGATTGGTGTGTGCATGGCCAGCTATGCACAGTTCATTTAGGCAACCAGGTTCTTCCTCCTTTCTTGCTCTTTTCTCCTAATATTTTCTGCTCCTTTCTGGTGATTTTGATTTTAACACCACCTCACCCAATCCCGTTTGCAGCAGCAGTTCCAGTTATAGCTGGCTCTTATATCCTGACTTGACTCTGCAGGGTTGAGAGTCTTGGGAGGGTTGTGCAGAGACATGTCAAACTTAAGGGTATTTTTTATGCTTTATTTAAATTAGTAGGTAAAATAAAAGCAAAATGCTACAAAATGTATGAAGCGTCAAGGTGGAACCAAACAGGACAAAAAAGGTGGATGAATGTCTCTATTTTAGAGTGTATCTGAAGAGTTCCTAGGTACCTGTAGTCCATCTTTTCTCAAAGTTTCCTCCCCATACCAGTGTGCTCCTTGGTCATGGATGCTTCATTTTGCTTTGTGGAGAAGAAATGGATCCAGATACACCTGAAGCCTGTGCTGCCATTCAGTGGAAACTTGATAGGCTGGAAAGTTGGGCAGAGAGAAGTCTAATGAGGTTCAACAAGGGCAGGTGTAGGGTCTGACACCTCAGGAAGAATAACCCCAGGTACCAGTACAGGTTGGGAGCTGACCTGGTGAAGAGCAGTTCTGCAGAGAAGATCCTGGAGTCTTGGTGGATGACACGTTGACCATGAGCTGGCAGTGTTCCCTTGCTGCCAGGAGGGCCAAGAGTAGCCTGGGGTGAATAAGGAAGAGTGTTTCAAGCAGGTCAAAGAAGGTGATCCTCTCTATTGGGCCCTAGTGGGGCCACATCTGGAGTATTGTGTTTGATTCTGGTCTCTACAGTTCAAGAAAGACAAGGAGCTACTGGAGAAGGTTCAGTGGAAGGCCATAAAGATGTTTAAGGTACTGAAGCATCTCTCTTATGAGGAGAGGCTGCAGGAGCTGGGCCTGTTTAGCCTAGAGAAGAGAAGACTGAGAAAGGATCTTGTTAATGCATATAAATATCTCAAAGGTGGGTGTCAAGGGGATGATGCCAGACCCTTTTCAGTGGTGCCCAGTGACAGGATGAGGAGCAGGGGCCTAAATTAAAACACAAGAAGAACCTCAAAATGAAGAAGAACTTCTTTACATTGAAGGTGGTAGAGCACTGGAACAGGCTGCCCAGGGTGGTCATGGAATCTTCCTCTCTGGAGACATTCAAAACCCACCTACACATATTTCTGTGTCACCTGCTCTAGATGACCCTGCCTTGGAAGCGGTATCCCTTCCAACCTAACAATTCTGTCATTCTGTGAAATATAAATATTGGAAGGGGCTATAATCTGCAGTCCATGGGGGAACTACATCTATATTTCTCCCCAGGACAGGATCCAGCTCCTGGAGCTTGCAGCAGGTCCCACCACCAGAACTAGAGCTGTCGTGGGAATTCATGAGCTGTGCAGAGCCTGTCGCCTGCATTGTTCCAGGTCTGCTTAGTGCTGATCCTCATATGTTCAGCCAGCAGTGATGCAGCAAAGCTTCAGTCTGATTGCCAGGAGAGATGCTTTACCCTGCTGCCTACTCCATTCCACGAATTTCTCAGTGTACTAAGCTGCATCCAGGGGATGCTGCTTATGGCAAGTCTGGCTTTGTGCCAGGGCTTGGTTCTGGCTTAGTGGCAATGCCAAGATTGTAAAACGCAATACCTGTGAGTCAGGAGAAGTCCTAAAAGAAAACAGAAGAGCCAAATCCAAGAGAGGGCATCCAAGGTGAAAGACAGATGCAAAGTGTTACAGAAAGCGACCTGTCTGTGGTGAGACTCCTGAAGGAAGGAACATGGTCCACACCTGCTATAGCAGACGAGCAGCTGCAGTCAGGTCCTGTGAGCTCAGGAGTCAAGGACTGGGAAGGCACCTGAAAGGACCTGTGGGGTGATTTGTGGAATTCTAATATAGGCACCTTCTGCTTGATTTGATGTGAAACTGGTTAGCCAAAATGTTTGGAACAAATTTTAATGGACACAGTCTTTATAAATCAGATCAGAACCTACATAACTGCAAAATTTTAGTGTGCTCCTTCAAGACCTTATGCCCTCAGAGATACAGTCAAACCTTGTTTAGGATAATAGGAAAAAGTAGAATTTTGCTACCTTTTTGAGTCACAGATTTGTTAATAGGCCAGTTTGCTACAGAGCCTAACAGCTATTCTGAAAAAAAAAAATCTCCAAGGAAATTAAAAAGTCTTTGAGAAGTCAAGTGCAGAAATATCTTCTGAATAAGTAAGAAATTAAGAAGTTTAGAAGGGAGAAGGCTGAATTTGTATGGAACCTTTAGAGGATTAGAAGAGAGCTTATCTGTAAAAGCTTATGTGATGCATAAAAAAGGCTGTGTAGATACAAGTTAAGCAATATGGTATGCAAAAGACTGCTACCAAAGGAAATACAAGAAGGGATATTTTTTTATATTTGATCTTGGTGCAAAAAGCTTAAGTGCTTGTAACTTTGTCAATTTTGGATGCTGTACAGAGAAATCCTTTTGTTTGAATTGTAAATAGCTTGGGAGTTAAATGTAATTTCACTGGTAACTGAACACCAAGGCTGTGGAGATTCTGAACCACAGTGTGTTTCAGCTTAGGAAGTGCTCAGCACTCCAGCAGAGGTGAAGTGCATTGAAGCTGTATAGAGCAGTATGACAGAATGTTACAAAAATCAGGGAAAGCAAAAAAATCTGCTGGTGACAGCAAGGAGACTACTGTGCCAACAATAAAGCAGTGGAGAAGACATTGAACTATAGGAATATTAAGGGATTTTGTGACTCCTGTCAACTACAACCTACACTTTGAGCAAATAAATTACTTAGCTTAGTTTGGAGTAAAGTTCAGAAGTCTAACATAAAGAAATTATAGTAAATGACCTGTTAGTAATTTCTGGTCTTAAATGCAAAAGTTCAAGTCTGTAAAGTGAGTAAAAATGCTATCAAATTAGAACAACATTTACATATGAATTGGAAATGTCCATTAGCATGAAATACCCATTCAATTTATAAAGTAATAGACGACACATAAGTACATGGCAGTGAAATACTGTATTTTACAGCTTTGTGGGGAATCTTCTTTGACAGCCTACCATATATCTCCTGAGGGTTTATTGCTGGTGGATTCTAACAGAGCCTTTCATAAACGGCTGTGATTCTCTCAGCTAGGCAGAACTTCATTTTAACACCATGCTAGTTTACAGAGGCACCTCTAATACTGGTCACAATTATTCATAGATTTTCTGTCCACCCAAAGCAACGTATTCTCTTGCTTCCAGAATAGCCAAAAACTTCAGAACTGACACTGAATGCTATCAGTTTATCTGCAGTTGGGTGGAAATCACAGCTGAAAGGGGTTTTTGCTCCTTTTTCTACTCATGACCTTTCATTTCTGGCCCCACCCATTTCTTCCTCTGGTTGTACTGACACAGTTATTCATGGAGCTCTCCCTCAAACATAGCCAGAGTTAGAGCAGTTTTATGTCCCTGTGTAGTGCTGCCCACTTGACTCTTTAGCTTGATACAAGTTCAAACCTGCCTGCTCTCCCCATAACAAACTGTCCCCAGCTGTGTATTTGCACCACCTCCATGCAGAGTAAATGAAGCCACATGTAGAACTGGGCAAGCGCACGCATCCATCTGAAAAATAACCCAGCAAAGCAAGAGGAAAGTATTGGACATAGCATGCATATTCAGAGTTACACTGCTTTTATGGATAGAAAATTTGATATTTTTCTGATTGAAGTTGCTGTGTCCTGATGAATTGGATGTCATGCCACTGGCTGGGAGGGAGGATCAAGAACATTTAAAGGCTCCTACGTGTTGTCCCTGAAGTCCTGCGTTGTGTCTTCTGTGCTTCCTATTGCGGCTCCAAAGTACCTTTGCAAAAGAGTGTGAATATCCTCAATAAAACCACCTTTGCTCTTTGACTATCTAAGGATGGTTACTTCAGAAGCAATTAATAAACCCCAGGTCTTCCCATAGACAATGCATTTGAAGGAGGCAATCTGAAAGTGTAGGCTGGGTCAGCACTCCTGACCACAGCCCTCAAAATTTACATTGTTGCAGTGCTGTGCTCCACTTGACATGCCTTTTGCATCCCCAGTGTCTCTGGAGCTATAGACTTTGTGGTTCCCTGAACCTTAATCCTAACCCTCATGACAGCTTGGGGTTGAGGCTGAAGTGCTCAGCAGCATGGATGGCCAAGAAGAGAAAGGTGTGGAGGAAACAATGTTGTTACAGTGCTATGCTGCTCTCAGCATATCTCTTACAGCCCCAGTGCTCCTAGAGCTGTGGGCTTTATGGTTAGAATTCTAAACTCCTACCCTTTTCTCTTCTTGAAACCCATGGTAGTTGCTTTCAGATTTTCCCTTTCTGCCATGCCTGTATCTTGGTTTTTAACTTCTATGCTCCCTTAATTAATTGTCACTGGTTTACCTTTTTGTTAATACTATTAATAATGATTTTTTTTTGTCCTGACTGTGTGAAATATTTATAGAATTACAGAATTATAAAATCCTAGAATCCCAGAATTAAGAATTAAGGTTGGAAAAGACCTCTGAGATCATTGAGTCCAGTCATTAACCCAGCACCACGATGTTCAGCAGTAAACCATGTCCCCAGGTGCCCCATCCACATGTTTTTTAAACATTTTCAGAGATGGTGATTCCATCAGTTCCCTGGACAGTCTGTTCCAATGCCTGATAACCCTTTCAGTAAAGAAATTTTTCATAATATCTGATCTAAATCTGTCCTGGGACAATTTAAGGTAATTTCCTCTTGTCCCGTTTAATGTTAAATGGAAAAAGAGACCAACCTACACCTCACTACAATCTCCTTTCAGGCAGTTGTTGATGGCAGTAAGGTCTTCCCTGAGCCTCTTTTCCTCCTTGCTAAACAACCCCAGTTCTATCAGCTATTCCTCATAACATTTCTGCTCTAGAGCCTTCACCTGCTCTGTTGCCCTTCTCTGGATGCACTCTAGCACCTCACACGTCTTTCCTGTAGTGAGGGGCCCAAAACTGGTTTCAAGGTGCGGCTTCACCAGTACCAAGTACTGAGGGACAATCACTGCCCTGGTCCTGCTGGCCACACTACCTCTCATCCAAGCCAGAATGCCATTGGCCTTTTTGCCTGCCTGGGCACACTGTTGGCTCTTGTTTTGTCAGCTGTCAACCAGCACCCCTAGTTCCTTTTCTGTCAGGCAGCTTTCCAGCCACTCTTCCCCTATCCTGTAGTGCAGCATAGGGTTGCTGTGTCCCTAGTGACACTTTGCCTTGTTGAACCTCATACAACTGGCCTCAGCCCGTCAATCCAGCTTGTCTAGCTTCCACTGCAGAGCCTTACTGCCCTCCAGCAGATCCACACTCCCACCTGACATGGCATCATTGCTAACTGACTGAGGTTGCCTTCAATCCCCTCATCCAAATATTTGACAAAGCTATTAAAAAGACTGGCCCCAATACTGAGCTCTGGGGAACTCACCACTAGTAATGGCCACCAACTGGACTTAACACCATCCACCACCACTCTCTGGGCCCAGCCATCCAGTCAGTTTTTTATCTAGCAAAGAGTACACCCATCCAAACCATGAGCAGCCAGTTTTTTCAGGAGAATGCTGTGGGGAAAAGGTGCCAAAGGCCCTACTGAAGTCCAGGCAGGCAACATCCACAGCTTTCCCTCATCCACTAAGCAGGTCTCCTTGTCACAGAAGATCAGGCTGGTCAAGCAAGACCTGTCTTTCATAAACCCATTCTGGGGCCTGATCCTCTGATTTTCTTACGTGTGTCTTGTGATGGTGGTCACAATGATCTGATCCATGACCTTTCTTGGCACCAATGTCAGGCTGACAGGCCTGTAGTTCCACAGATCCTCCTTCTGCCCCTTGTAGATGGGCATCACATTTGCTAACCTCCAGTCACCTGGGACATCCCCCATTAGCCCGGACTGCTGAAAAGTAATTGAAAGTGGCTTGGTGAGCCCTTCCACCAGTTCCCTCAGTACCCTTGTATGGATCCCATCTGGCCCAATAGATGTGTGTGTCTAAGCAACATAGCAAGTCACTGACAACTTTCCCCTGGATTATGAGGGCTTCATTCTGCTCCCTGTCTCTGTTTCCCAAATCAGAGGGGTGGTTACCCTGGCCTTTTACTACTAAAGACTGAGGCAAAGAGGGCATTAAGTACCTCAGTCTTCCTCATCCTTTGTCACTATGCTTCCCCTTGCATACAATAAAGCGTGGAGATTCTCCTTAGCCCTCATTTTGTTGATATATTTGTAGAAGTGTTTTTGTTGTCTTTTACTGACTTAGTGGATTTAGTTCTACTTAGACTTTGGCCTTTCTAATTTTCTTCCTGCATAACCTCACAATATCCTTGCAGTCTCTCTGAGAGGCCTGCGCTTTCTTCCAAAGGTGGCAAAAATGTTTTTCCCTCACTGTTTTTCTAATATAGTCCTAATTAGAATACTTAACTTTAAAAGATAAGGTTTTATAAATTTTTTTTTACTTCATTTAGGAAAATTAGGATATTACAAGTGAGGTTTATGGACTACCCAGGAAGACATAACTGAAAGAATAATTGCTGTTTCTTCCTTTTAGTACTTCTCTAGATGTTAGACTAAGCAGATGAAAAGGAGCAGTGGGAACAGAGGAGAATGTTAACTGAAGGGTGATGAGTGTAAAGTAGCAGTGTGTGCAGTTCTGAAGTATTTATGGGAAACTTTTGGTCTCTGTAGTTATCATTTGAAGTTGCAATCATTTACTGAGACTCTCCTAAGTAAGATCCACTCTAATAAAAATGCCATTCTTCTGCTTGTATAATATTGTTATGTGTGTGTGTAATTATGGAACACTATTTAGAATCATGTGGTTTTGTTTCTTACTAGTATTGTGTAGGAAGGGCCTTGTTGCCCATTTCTAAAAGAAAACTGTACACCATCATGATATCTTCACATAAATGAAATATTTGTAAACAGTGAGATTCTTGTTTTTCTTTCATTTGCCTCAAAAAGAGTCAAACTGTTGGCTGCCTTCCTTTGTCATTTTTGAATGTGAGCACGTTGTTCCATGATAATATTTAGAAATAGTAGGTTAAGAAGAGAGGAGCTGCACAGGCTCTCATTCCCCACAGAAGCACAAAATGTGCTCTCAGACATGACACAATGTTCTCATGCTCATAAAAAAGCATATTTATGTATTCAAGTAAAATATTCTGTTAAGCAGAGTAGAACTCCATGCAGTGATTACATCAGTGAAGTGGCTGTTTTTTCAAAGTATCGTTAGATATGAATCCCAAACTATATTTTGCTTGAACATTGTAGACTGGCATTTTAACTTTACATATAGTTATGATCCTCATAAAATATTCTAGAATAGAAATATGGATTTTTATTATTAATATTATTGTGGGCAGTAAGAGTAACAATAATTTTTAGAGAGACTAAAATTTGATGCCTTAATTTTTTCTTGGTTAAAGAAAATATTGTTGACTGATACATATATTTTGATATTAAAGAGCTTGAAAAGTATATTTAATTTTTTAATATAAAAAATTATTTCTTATTTTACTGTTGCCTTAGTTATTTTCTGCAATCAGCCCACATTGATCTGACTTCTAAGAATAACTGCAAACAAAATTTGGCTAATTTTCTCTTAATGACAGTGTTTCTCTGGAATAAAGTAAATTTCTTCTAAGGCTCTTGGAGAGTCTCAAGCACATTGAATGCAATGCAGTAGAGATTTTTCCTGTAAATCCCACCTCTTGCTTCCTGTTTTCCTTCAAGAAATGACAAATGAGCAAGACAGTCCTTTGAAAGTAAAAATCATTACACTCTTGTTAAAACTCTTTGCACCTTATGCTAATCTTTTCTTCAGTTTGTAGTCTCAGAAAGACCATGAATACATTTAATTCAAAATTCCAATTTTAAAGTGTTGCCATTCACTAGGAAGGCCTCTTGTGATTGCTCTTCAATCTCAATGTGCAAATGTTGACTTTTGGAGCAATTTAACAGCCAGAGAGGCATGAAATGTGGGTCCTAGTTTCAGAAGGAGAGAGACTACTTTTCATGAGGCTGATGTGACTCAAGTTCCTGTACAAGTTCATGGGTCGGTTAGTGCACTCTTGGCAAGTCTCTGACCAGACAGATTCTTGCATTAACATGAGAGATGCGTAGTGTTGTTCAAAGAGGCACAGAAATATTAGGGTGTGTTAGAACTGAGTACAACCAAATATGTAGGTCCAAGCTCTGGATGTATCTGGAAAATCTGAACAACAAGAGATGGAAACAGACTGACAGTACTGATCAGATATTAAAAGTGCATTATACACCATATTCCTGTTTGAAAAAGAACCTGTCAGCCTGGAATCAATACCTGGGGAATTTTTGGCTATCGTGTGCATGAGACAGCATCACTCACAGACACTGTTCAAACTTCTTCCTTACAACTTGTAAATAGTGGCTGCAGAACTGGGCTCTCAGTGCATACTTTGCAGCATAACCTTGAACATTTGAATACTGCTGACAAAGAGGGAAAAAACCTTTTTTTAAAGCAGGACCCTAAGGGCAAGGTTATATATATGTAAGCTATACCACTCAACATTTTTTTTTAATGCTAAGCATTTAGATTGCCATCTAGGAAAAATCAGTTAAAACAGGACACGCTATTCTTCTATTTAACTTTATCAGTGCCTTTCCACATAAGCGATATCCTTAAAAGATAAGCCAGAAATGTCAGAAGGAAATGAAGCTATATACTTGATTTCTAATGTTTGCTTAAGCACAAAATATTTGTGTGTGCATGCATATCCATACATACATATGTATATGTATATATGTGCATGTATATATTTATATATATAAATGCTGTTTTCCAAATAGTTCAAATGGTACTTTGCCAAATATGGCTGCAGTCCTACTGTGGTATAGGCGTACTCTCTCACAGAGTTTATGTCTATTCCTCTGTAATCTAAGTAGTGTATCATTTCCAGGAACTTTTAGTTTCTCACTGATGCGTTTTAAGATATTGAGCTGCATTTCATCAAGTTTCAGGTTATCTTGTTATTGTTTGTCCCTAATTTCAGGACATTAAAAACCCTTAGGTTGCAAACTTACCAGTCTGCCAAACAGCTGTGTGTTACTGGTGATGTACTTTCTGTTTTAATGATTGCTGTCCCTAACACAGCAACATTATTCAGACCCTTTCTGGGCTGATTGCTCCCAGAGCTGTTGCTTTGTAGTGCACAGCACTAAATAAATTGACATTCAATGCCCCAAAAGGCAGTAGAAGATTAAACTGGGATGCCATCATTGTATTAATTTCCCAGGGAGGAAACAGTGAACTTAGTTGAATTAGACTGTCTGCTGTTGCTTAGATACTGGCACATGAACAAAACTTCCTGGTAAAAAAAATAAAGTTAACACATGTGAAAGAATCAGCTCTAGGCACTCAATCTCTTCCCACAGCGGAAAGCTATCATCCATCAACACAATCACCAAAGGGCACACACAATCTTAACAAGCATTGTAACATGCTGGTGATAGAGTTCAACAGAGGTGAATTCATCCAGAAAGTATTTAAAGCAAATGTCCCTGTGTAAATTTGTCGCATTACATTGCCAAAGCCAAAACTGGTTGAACTGGTGCTCCAAGGATCTCCCTCTCCCTCTCTGTATGTATGTATGTATCTATGTATGTATGTATAACACAATCACTAATGCTTCCATTCATTGTGATTTCAAATTTGTTCCACAGGGCAGCAAGAGGTGATGGAGCAAGTCAGAGTCCAAATACTGACTCAAAAATCTTGTACCACTCAGAATTCTCCAAGATTCTTAATAATTTAAAGCTTGTAGTTATTAAGCTCAAACAGCACAGTTCATCAAAAAAAGATTCAATAATCTGTGAAGTGAAAGGCCTTACAAAGCTGTCTCTTTGCAATACAAGCAAAGGCAATAATGGATCTTGTTCAAGCAAACACATGATTAAATCTGACAGTGCACATTAAACATCTGATGACAGCAACAGTCAGTAATAATAGCAATACTAATGAAAGCCACTAGTGGAAATATCCTCTGAAGCATCTCGTAGGTGAGGTGGCTTGAAAACAGTGATACATTAATAACCTGGTACAGTGTTGAATTCTAAACCCCTTCACAACAGCAATAGGATTAACAAAAATTAAAAAATCACAGGCTGTGAATTAATAGGCCTTCCGCAAAGATAGCCACTAAAATGACTGAAGAGGTAAACTGTTTTGGGTTTTCTTTGTTGCTATAGTCCAATAAATTTGCTTCTTTCCTCATGCTGCATATCTTGCCCTGTGTCTTTCATGGCGTGTATAAGAGCTCTATTTGATGGACAATTGAATTCCTAGAGAAATCTAGTCACAGAAATAAGTCTGTGTTGAATAAATGGAGGTCACACCAGAAAACAAAGAGAAGATATAACTTTCTATAATGATGGTCTGAGCATTCTTCCATTCAAAGAAAGAGAGCCTGAACATTCTGACATTCTAAAATTCTGTGAAAGAAGGTCTGAACAGTATAATATTCCATGAACCATGATCTGAACACTGAGTGGTGCGTTTGACACACTGAAATCATGGGATGCCATCCAGAGGGACCTGGACATGCTGGAGAAATAGGCCCACAGGAATCTCATGAGGTTTAACAAGACCAAGTGCAAAGTGCTGGCCCAATATCAATACAGGCTAGAGGATTAACACATCAAGAACAGTCCTGCCAAGAAGGATTTGGGGCTGTTGGTGGATAAGAGGCTGGATGTGAGCCGACGATGTGCACTTATAGCCCAGAAAGCCAATTATGTCTTGGGCTACCTCAAAAGAAGAGTGTCCAGCAGGTCAAGGGACGTGTTTCTGCCCCTTTACTCCACTCTTGTGAGACCTCACCTGGAGCACTGCATTCTGCTCTGGGGTCATCAGCACAGGAAGGACATCAACCTGTTGGAGAAAGTCCAGGGGAGGTCCACCAAGATGGTTAGGGGTATGGAGCACCTCTCCTAGGAAGAAAGGCTGAGGGAGTTGGGATTTTTCAGCCTGGAAAAGAGTAGGCTTCGGGGTGACCCAATTGTGGCCTTCCAGTACCTGAAAGGAGCCTTGAAGAAAGATGGAGAGGGATTTTTTACCAGGGCATGTAGTGATAGGACAAGGGGTTTGTTTTAAAATGAAAGAGAGTAGGTTTCAACTAGACATTAGGGAAAAATTCTTTACTCCAGGTATGGTGAGGCACTGGAACAGGTTGCCCAAAGAAGTGCTGGATGCCCCATCCAGCAAGTGTTCAAGGCCAGGATGGATGGGGTTTTGAGCAATCTTGTCTAGTGAAAGGTGTCCCTGCCCATAGCAGAGGAGTTGGAACTGGATGATCTGAAAGATGCCTTCCAACCTAAGCCAGTCTATGATTCTATGATAAACTATTTGTAGTAGCAGTATCATTAAGTCTGCTTCAAGCAGCATTGTACAGTGAAGGCACTAAACTAGACAAACTTTAATATTACTTCCCAAAAATGAACTGAACTTCAAAGGCTCTCAAAAGCTCAGTGTTTTTAAAAACTACCTGTCGAGAAGTGGAACAGATTAGCTTATGCATTGCAGTAATTCTGTGTTACCGATTACTCTAACATCCCAGACATTCATATTCAGGGGCGTACTGATGCTGTGCATCCTTAAGGCCTAATCCTTTCCTGTTTCTGTGGCACTAAGGAACTATATCCTACAAGAGGAGCTAGCTGAGAGATGCCTCTTTCACAGAGAAATTCTGCTGATGGAAGCACAACTCTTCCCCTTTTTTTTTTTTGCAGCTATGTCCATTAGCAGGTACAAACACTTTGCAAGCCTCAGAGCATGCATGATATGACTTCTAGCTGCAGAAATCTGTACTTTAAATAATTTGTGTTAACAGCCAGTCATGTTTAAGTGTGGCTGGACATTTCTGACTCTTTGAGAAAATCTCCTGTGGTCCAGCCCAAGTTCTCAATATGTTCTTATCTGTCAGGTCTGAAATCAGTCACTGGAGCATTGTGATCATAACTGAGCTCTTTGTATCTCCCATCTGACTTAATCATACTTTATTTCCTGAGCCCTTATAGAATATCACTCATTTGTGAAAAGCGTAACAATGTTCAGATTGCATATAGAATATACATTTAATGAAGTCTGGATGACAATATATAATTATTGGGAGATAAGTTATATCCATGAGAGAACATTACTTTTTTCTCTTTTGTTATTGCTGGTAATTCTAACTATTGATGGTGTATCATTGAAACACAGATGTCTCTCTGCATATCCCTTACCATGAGCATCTTGTAAATTTAGCATCACTCTAAAATGTTGCTTAGGTAATGCTGCCATCTGGACACTTTGGAGAGACTTACTTCTGAGGAAAGAGTTATTCACTCTTGAGAAAAAAATTCTTACTTTAGGAGACTCATCTCAGCACCTTTGTTAAGATGGAGGCTCCTAGCTCAGTAGCTGATATATCTCAGACTTGTAAATGCAATCTGCAGAATCAGGCATATCTGAAAGCACTCACTATGCTCAGTCCTTGTTTACAATCTTTTATGATTCAAGGTTTTTTTGAAGTTTTTAGTGGAATTATTTGATTCCAGGATTGACTGTCAAGCCTTAACCCAGCCTCCTGGAAGCTTCTTTGGAATGGGCTTGTCATGATGGCTTCTCTTGGATTGTCATTCAACAGTTAATAAAGGAAAATATTAATAACATTAAAATCACCTATTTAGACCTGCATTTTAGTAGTTGTCCTAGTTACAGCAACAGGGACCAGATTATCACTGGAATACCAAAGCTGTGTATTCTACACCCGCTGTGTCATTTCAATAATGGACCATTTGCAGCAGCTGCCCAGGGCACACCTGAAACTTCAGGCTACAAGCTGGGTGTTGAAGGACTCTGTGCGATAGGGAAGTATTCGTGTCTTCACACCAGTGACTCAGCTGTGATAACTTCCCTCCAGGGAGGCATTAGCACCTTCACACCCCGTCTGAGGGGTCATGTCTGCTAATGGGCCATCAAAGATTCCAAAAATATCCCCTGACTCACAGAGTTAAATCACCCATTGTCAATAAGGATATATAATCTTCGGGGTTTGGGACTTTGGGTACCACTCGTTGGATGCAGAGAAAAACCAGAACCTCAACAGGACTGCGACTGCCACTCTTGACCAGACTGTGACCATCGTCCTCACCAAAAGATTTACTTTGTACTCAGGGGGGTCATGTAAGGCTCAGCATAGAGGCTGACAAATACCATTATGTTTGCACCCCAGGGTACTGGGTTGTACATCTGTTCTTTTGTGGGCTAAAACCAATTTTTCTCTGTATCATTGTATTCATTGTAATTTTTTTAGTAAATTGTAACTCTGATTTGTAATCTCTCTTGAGTTGGGCTCATTGCTCCTGCTGATTTACCTTTAAACCAGCACAATAGTGTTTAATCATGCTTTGAATGCTGTTCAGTTCTGTGGAGTCACTTGATTTTTCCTGTTTTCAGAATAAATAAAAAGAGATGTGAATAGCATTTGTATTACGCACTTTTTAATGATTTAAAAAAATTATAAATGGCCTATGTTCCAAGTTATCCTGGCAAATATCTGGAAGAATTTCTTTAGTGCTAATGAAATGAAAGTAGTGAAAAACAAAATGTAAGTGATATTAGCATCTAACAAAACAAGCTTAAAAATACTGGAAAAATTAATCACAATAAAGATGAATCAAGTGTCTATTTTCTTTCATAGTCACTAAAATGATATTTAAATCAAGATTAGCTAAAATTAGAAAAATAACCCTGTTGGGGATAAGTGGTTGAATTGCTTGCAAGCTGCCTCACAGGGGGTCACTATATATACATTCATTTGAAAGTAACTTGTTTCTGCTTTCTTATTCCATCTTCCTCTTTAAATTGCATTAGTTAAAATTCTCCATAATATTAAAATGTGATGTTGAAGTGAAGACTAGCAGTGCTTGCTGAAATGCATTTTATTTCCTATTACACTGCCTTGAACCTAGAATAATTATAGCAATGAGATTACTTCAGATTTAGGATTTATTTTGTGCCACCTTCATTCAGAACACATTCTGAATTTAGAAAGTGTGATTTCAATGTCATGTATGACTTTCTCATTCATATTAAGAGATGCCAATGTGTCTCACACATAGAAAACCCAACTCCGGTAAGACTTTACTGTTATGGAAGTCATTTGTGTTTAATGTGCTTTTGAGAGGTAGCACAGTCTTGTTGAAGTATTTTCTATTTAAAGATTCCCAAACTGCTGGAATTTTTGGTGTGTGGTTCAGCCAAGTCTCTCATTTTTGTCCTTCTAAAGCAACTGGGAAGTGGATCATTGAGAGAAGAATCTCCCCTGCCAGAGGGTGTTCAGCACAGGGCTCTGCTAGCACTGCTACTAATAGCAGATGAAAATTGTACTGGGAGAGCTGGAGGATGACAAAAGCACACAGAAGTGGAGCATAGTGGTATCTGGGTAGATATTATAAAGGGAATGGGAAGAACTTATCTGAAAGTTGCTGTTGGGTTATGCTGCTTAATGGCATCATGACTGATTGCAGCTGTAAGGAGTACATTTCTTCAGTACCTTTCACACATCTCCCAAATTGCCTGGTACTATTTGCAAGGGCCATCACTCTGGGAGTGGAAGACTGTTTTCAAAGACAAAGGGCCCTTATTTACTTTATCCTAATGCCGAGCATTTCGGAGATAGCAAGAGACAGGACTGAAGAGCTTCATATATTACCAGGGAAGCTAAGCATATACATTTTATAACAGGCAAGAATCTTGCACTTATTTTTCTAGGAAGTGTGACAATGTATTTTTAAAACATGTAAAAACATGCCTACATTTACCATCCTGCAGCCTGATTTCAAAACATCTCCTGATGGATCTTAGATTTTGGAGAGTTGTACAAAATCCATGTACATTTTTCAAGGTAGACATCTCACCTACCTTTGTAAATCCCAGTAATGAGGCTCTGTCCATAGTCAGTGGAAACAGAGTGAATCCACTGGATTGCATTTATCTGCACATAAGATAAAGTGAATTGGTCTCTCCAGCATCTTGTTTTTCTCTATTGAGCAGACAGGCAACACAGATAACAAGACAGCTCTTACATGGCTAAAGTCAGTTGAAAAGTACTCTGCTCACAGCATACCACATGACAAAGGAAAAATGTACCCAACCATTGCCTCAGTATCTTTCCTTCTCAATATTAAGCAAAAAATATTTAAACTTTAATGAATCCTGCATCAGCCAGAACCCTGAGGTAGAACTACACTACTTCTTCTATGAAGGGGTTGGCCAAACAGTTCTAAATTTTAGGACATAAAGTCTAAACCAGAACAAAACCCCTCCCCTGGGCCTGGTGAAGCATTGTAAGTGTAAAGGTGTTAAAAAAAATTCCCTTCCTCTGTAGATTTTTGCAGGTAGGGTCCATTTCTTTCAGTTTTGCTTTCTCTTTTCTGCATCTATAACAGCCAAAGAAAGAGTAAAACTAAAATAAGTTTAGGAACAACCTGCATAGATAATGTTCATGCATAGGAAATGAAAGAAAAAGAGTCTAAATGAATAAAGTAATCATGTCCTCACTATGCATTTTGTTCAGATTTTCTGTCCTATTGTATGTTAAACCTCTACCTACCTGCAGAGGGAGTTCATAGTGTGAAAATGTTTTGCAATTAAAAAATTGTCTGTAAATAGAACTCTAAAAATCACAAACAGATATTTGAGCATTTAACTGCTAGTAGAATTCCTTTCTATGTAGAAGTATATGTATAAACATATAATTCTGCCTATATTACCTTATGCCTGAGATCACAAATAAGCTCTCACATCATGCAGCTATTGAATAACCCTTACATCATAGAATCAATTAAAGGATCAGTCACAGAATCATAGAATGGCTTAGGTTGGAAGAAACCTTCAAGATCATCAAGTTCTAACCCTCCACACCATGGTCAGGGACACCTTCCACTAGATCAGGTTGCTCAAAGCCTCAGCCAGCCTGATCTTGAACACTTCTATGGATGGGGCATCCACAACTGCTTTGGGAAAACTGTTCCTGTCTATCACCACCCTCAGAGTAAAGAATTTGTTCCTAATATCTAATCTAAACCTCCTCTCTTTCAATTTAAAGTTGGTGATTATTTTAGTAAAAAACAAAAGTTAATTTACAATTTACATGCATGTTGTTCTACTCCAATAGTAAAACTACTGGAGAGAGTAATGGACAGATCAAGACATTTAATATGTTCAAATACTTGTAAAAGGGGAATTTGACACTTAGGAACAAATACAGTAGAAAGCATTAGGACAGAGTGTCTTTTTCCAGGACTTCCACTTACCATAATGGCAGACACGTTGAACTTCTTGTGAAACCTGACATGTTAGTCATGACCAGAAGGGCTTCTGCCAACCATACCTCCCTATACAATGTGGAGATAGTTACTACAGATACAAATACATGGGCATGCAGCTTTGGAGAAAAAAAATGTTCCTTCAGAACTTCAGCAACACGGAATGGGCAGAAAAGTCAATTTTAAAGCATATAGCATCTTTTGCTTGGAAGAAAAATTTGTATTGTCACATGGCCCTACTCAGACCCATACTCACGCTGTTTGATACCCACCAGCTGAAGTTTGCAGCTCTTATAGTATAAAGTTCTAGCATTTAGTGCAATCCCAATAGAGTGTCCAACAACTGAGCCTAGTCAGTAAGCATTAGGGTGAACCATGCTAGTCACCAACAGTTTCAGAAGGGCAGACAGATAGAAGTTTAGCTTATGGCTTATTCATTCATCCTTGTAAAGTTTGCTTTCCTACTGTCCCAGTAAGCAGAGTTTTCAACAGAAAATGATTTTTCAGGGTAGGGGTTTTGGGGTTTGGTTTTCTTTTATTGTTGCTGTCATTTGTATGTTCATTAGGGGGGTTTCAGTTGTTTTCTAATTTTAATTTTTAGTTCAATATTCTTATGAATAATCAGCAGCAGCTGTCTGAACCTTCAGTTCACCTGCAACAGTAGAATTTCATCTTCAGTATGCTTTTCATCTTCAAAAAAGAGCTGTTAGTCAGAATCCAAATCTTGGATGTCATCCAAATTCCTTTAGGACCACTTGTTAAGTATTTGTTTAATGTTGTCTGGTCCTGAGAGGGCTGTCCTGGACAGCTTGCTCTGAGACAGCTGATGTTTGGGATATCCCTAAACCTTATGATAGGCTGAAAGGCCCATAAAAAGGAGAGAGAGAAAGGAAGAAGGAAAGACAGAAAAAAAAAAAAGAAATGAAAATATCTAGATCACCACCCAGGGTTCCAGCACTATCTGTGGTTTGATTCCTTGGGATGGTATGTGCACACCCACCCGCCCTGAGCTGCACTATATAGACTAGTCCCTGCCCATGTGCATTGTGTCATTCTCAGACTTTCTAGAAAGAGGTCAAGGAGCTCTCTAGTGGTTTTGATCCCCCTTCTCTATGTCAGAGATGCAGGTGCAATGCTGTCTCAGACTTGTTTTCTGAGATAGTTACCCAAGATAGGGAAGTTATCCTCAGCAACAATCCTGCCTTTGCAAGATCTTTTTTTCTAATCTTATCTGGTTGGCATAGTAACATTTCTTTCCTCTTCTGACAAGTGTTTGAGAAATTAACTCTTCTAGATTTTCAGGCTGTCTGTTCTTCTCCTCTAATGTTAGCCCTCATCACTGAATCTCTCTCTTCGGACTCTTTCTCCATCACCATCTTTCTCAGGTAAAAATTCATCTTCATCAGGATAGTCATTACACCAACTATTTTCATCATTTTCTTCATATATGTTCCCTGGAACAGGATCAGCATCTACCAGTTCATATTGTTCTCTGTAGGGCTGTACAGAAAGGATATTTTGAGTCTAACCAGGGGCTGATATTTCCATATAGTAGATGTCATAAACATACTTATCTTCTTTCTCACAGTGTTATTTATTTCATCTTCAGAAACATTTAAATGCTCTTGTGTCACCTTTAATGCATCTCAGACAATCAGATCTGGATCAGTCTTCTGTGAGTTTGCAGTGGTTGCACTGGAGTCTCCCACCATCTCCTCTTGTACATTAGCAAACAACTGGAATTTCCCACAGCAATCTGAACTCTTATCAACAGCAATACACTCCTCTTGAGAAGCATCTCCTTTTACTTCAGAGTCTGATGTGTCACCATCAATTGAAGCCTCATCACTTGTGACAGGTGCAACTGTTTCAGTATAATCAGGTCGATGGCTGATTTTTCAGGGCAGCAGTTTTCCTTCCTTTTCAGTTGCTTGGAAGAACAGAGTTCCTGAGTGATTCCCTGAGTCCTTTCCAAAGAAGGTCACAGACTTTGAGCTGCTTTGTCTCCCAAAATCATGTCTTTAATATGTTTCTGAATGGGTCCATTCTTGGTCATCATGAGCTCGAAGAGGCTCCTCTCTACCGGTTGGGCTCCACCACATCCTGTTCACAGCTTCTTGCAGGTGAGGAGCAGTGCCTCAGTCAGTTCCATCCCACTGCACTTCCACTTAACACGTGGAACTGCTGCCCACTCCATGGAAATCCATGGCTGCATCATAGCATTTGATACACTTACTGTAGGAAGTTAAAACTTCCTAATATCAGATGAAACTACATACTGAGAACATCATAATTTAAAAAGTTCTTGCAGATAGCTAGCATGCTCCCCAGGATATCAAGACTGCATGCACTCAGATGGTTTGAGTTACTTTCTCCTCTTTTTGTGTTTGATGGGGGTTCTTTTTGTTAGCTCGACCTGCAAAATTTGGAAAAGAAGATACTTGGTTTCATGAGGCACAGAAGGTTTTGCATCATGCTTTTCATAAGCATGGTTAGGTTAGTCTTTAGGTAGACCCTGCATTTCTGTTGTGAACAAGTTTCTGATCTCTGTGCCTTATTCATGCAGCTAGCAAGCCCTGACAGAGTCCTAGTGGGTTTGACAGGGAAAAATAAGGTGGCTCAGCTGCTTACATCAGATCAAGCATAAATTGGAGTAAACATCAGCAATCTCAATACAGTTAACAGCGTATCAACTTGCAAATTAGAGATGGAGAAAAAAAATTCTTTATGAGAGTAAAAATTGATGGGAAAGCCCCATAACCTCAACTTAAGTAGTGTCTTGCTGAATGCAAAAATCATTATCAGTTTCCTCCTAAAAATGAAAACCCAGACTAGCAGGTTTAGACACATGTATGTATATGTGGCTAGGAACTTATGAAAAATTTCCCCCAAAGCTTGGCTGAAACCTGCCAAAATTTTTTCTAACCACAAGAAAAATGTAAACAAACAAAACCTAGTTTTGAGTGAAGCAGGTACTACAAATGAAAGTGCTAATTGACTCCCAAATCTGATAAACAGATGGATGGAAATTTTTCAAGTAAGTCTTCTGGTGAGAATGGGCTCAGTCAACCCACCAGGGTAGTAGCTTCTCGTTGAACTGCATTGGCCCCAGTTGCACAGTAACACATGGCAGGGAAGAGGCATAAGGCCTCGAGGATTCTAACAGAGTGAGAGTGAAAGCAGTAAAACATGGAGTCAGACATCCGTTGCATTTGCAAGATAGGAAGACAAGAGAAAGTCTTATTTTCACCATAAGTCTTATTTTCACAATGCAGCAGATTGACTTCCTCCCTGGGTAATAGGGGTAACACAAGTCTCAGCTCTTTACCAAAAAACTTGGGAGGCTTCAGAGCAGCATCTGGCTTCTCAGTTTTAGGCAGTTATTTGATCACTTTTAATCATCTGAGGTGGTTGCCAAATTCCTTCAAAAGGAACCAAATTAGGGATTATTTAGACAGTTTTTTTCCCGGGATATAGCTTTTATGGAAGCAACATGCATGACTCATTAAAAAGTAATAAAAGCTGGAGACTGAAATTTATGAAAAAGCTGAAAAAAATCTTGTCTTTTGCAATTTCTTTTGACACAGTAAATCCTTGGTAAGCAAACGTAAAATGAGCTTATGTCATCTTGAATATAGGCATTTAGTGCAGTGATGTTGATTATTGTGTGTTCTTTCACCTCAGGCTTTCCTATTTGCACTCCATTTTTACAGACAGCCCCTATAAGTGCTTGTTAGCTGGGCAATGCTCAGAGCTACAGGCTTAGAATCAGCCTGAGTTAGAGCTCTTCTTTGATCAGTGATCTGCTTTCTGCATTGGTGTCCCACAAAATACCAAGGCAAGGTCAGACAACAGTTTTGCTTTTGCCTTTTAGCTAGTGTCTGGGGCCCAGCATGTGTTAGTATTACCTCGACTGAACAGGTCGACATTTCTGCTTTTGAGGCAAAAAGGAAACTCTCTATAAAGGGTAATCAGAGCTGTTTTGGAGGCACAGAGATTAATAGCAATATTACTGCCATTTCTACTGCTGTCTAGAAAACATCTCAGGACTTCCCATGATGACATCCCATCCAGACAGCATGGAGGAAGAAGAAATTCCCAGTTTGTATACACAGTAGACTGAAACTAGTTTGATCATTGAAAGAGAAAGTAGATGTGAAGAGGGAAGCTGAGAGCAATTGGCACCTGGAAATAGGAGAGGCAGCTCGTAGACACTGCACTGCCATAGCGGCATTGAGCACTGTGGTAACACAGGGTTCAGCCTATGGTGGCTACTAAGTGTTTCCTCACTGCTTTAGCAGGTTTTCAGTCCAGGTTTCACTCTTAATACTTCCTATGTTAATTAGTTTAAAGCTAGCTTGGCTACATTAATAAAGGCTCCATCTGCTGAAGCAACTGCAATGTCAATCAACCTGGAATGAGTATACAGGAGTTGGAGACCAGATAAGGCTTAGCTTGACTGAGAAAATTGAGACTGAGATAACACTGAAAAGTGGGGCCAGCAATGGATGAGATAAGAAACCTGGTGCAGAGGAGAACAGACAGGAATGGGCAGTGAAGAGATACTCTCTGACTGGGTGTGATGCAGTAAATGTGTGATGACGCTGAGCAATACAGAAAGCACAAAACATGAAGTAATTCCTCTGTCAGTGATCACTGCTCATCCAAGACACAGAGTGCACTCAGGCTCTGTGAACAGAGCGATATGTGACCATGTAATGCGAGACTATGTCAAGAAAATTGCACATAAAGGCTTCATGAAGGCTACACAGGGAATGGTAATCACAGCCTTTCTTGCCTTTGAAGCAGAATTGCCAGCTACTCTGTCCATTCTCACAGGTTTTTATGTCCATTATAAGCTCCTGTAGATCACCAAGTAAGAACATGCTTTTATGCTTTTGGATATAAGTGAAAAAATCTATATCAGGGAAGATTTCTACTTCTTGCATAGCACAGTACAGGAAAGTGACTGTACAAGTTTTTTGTTTGTGTGATTTTTTTTTCCTGGGGGAGTTCAATATTGGAACTGGCCAGAGGCAGGATGTCAGTAAAAGTGGCTTATTGAATAGTAATAATATAAGAAAATTTGCTAGGTGAATAAAAGCCGCATTGCTCTAGAAGTTGAATCTTTTTTTCTCTGATGGTTTGTTGGTTTGTTGGAGGAGGGTTTTTTGGGGGGGAGGGTGAAGGTGAATTCTTTATCTTTTCATCTCCTAAAGCAGGCATTGTAGTAGACAGTATAGTATACACCTTTCTTATATAACTTTTTTAAATGTTGTGATTTAGGTCTGCTGATCAATAGCCCACTGAGTTCAATTGATAGATTTGATCTTTATGCTTTGGTTGAGATACTAAATGCAAACTCCATTCACTTATATAGGCACAATTAGTGCAGATACTCTGCTATCTACTCTCTGATAGTCTATGCTATCTACTATCTAATAATCTATGTGAGAATAAAACTTGATCTGATATTACACATAACTTCAGCAGTACGAAGGGTTGTGATATTCAAATGAGATTGATTGAATGCCTTTGAATAACTTGTAGGAAAGTGCTGTATATATAATAAAAAACAGGGAATTTACCCCTAAATTTCTAAAACTTTCCTGGCATGCAAAGTCATATAAAGCTCCTGGCCTTTATCCCCAAATATTGTCTATGTGAAAATTTAGCTAAATCTCTTGACTTGTGGAAGTCACAAAACACAACATTACAACTCGTTCCATTCCTAGCTTTCTTTCCACAATTTTGTGAAAGACCCTTCCCAGGAGACCCTCACTAGAAGACAGAATGGAAATACAGGACAAGGTAGCTCAAAGAGTTACAATGACCTGTTCCCCATTGCTGCAGGAATGTATCATACATTCATAAACTTAGTTTGTTCTAACTTAAAAGTCTCCTGGCCTTCATGAGGTTATGCCATTACGTCAGGCTGATCTAGATGCTGCCAGTGATCCTGTGGAATGATGATCGTAGCAGGAGCAACTTTCATAAGTCCAGGAGACCAGAAGTACCCTGGAGATCAGGGGGAATATCTGGAACAACAAAGATATACCCTTAGTTATAGAGAACCAGGTTAGATCAGGTCTAACAGGATCAGACTAGACAATACTTAACCCGCAGTACAGGAGAGACATGGACATACTGGGGAGATGTGGCCAGCTGAGCATATCCCAGGTTTCCAGGCACATCTCTGCTTGCCTGTCTCCTCTGCCCCTGCCTCTCACAGCTTGTCAGATGGCCGCTGCAGCTCACTGGTGACCTTTCTGCTGCAGGGCTGCTCAGTAAGTGCAGCATCTTTCTTGCAGGCTGGTCCCAAGCAGTGGCCTTCCCTGTTTCCACTGATGCCTTAAGATCCTTAAAGATCTGTAGCATGCATATTTTTAATAATATAGCTGTATACTTTCTAACATTTTAGAATAGCAGTTAATAGCAGTTAGACCCCTTTCTCATGGTTTATATTGAGTTCTCAAAATTCTTAAAGTTTTGTTTAATGTTCTTGTCAAGAAAAAAGATTTTAACAAGGACATTTTGTTTGGGACACCTACATAGAAAGACATTATAAGATATCATTGTAGTCAAAGCAGAAGGCCCAGAAACCTTGGAAAAGCTCTAAAGAAGGCATGTGATGTGAAGGTGGTGATGGTGAAGAAATAAGAAGTCTTGAGACCCCCAACTTAATTCCAGGGAAGTTTGCCAAGAGGCAGACCTGAGGGAGGTTCTAGAGGTGGACAGTTCTGGGGTTGGATGTATCCATTAGATATGATAATTAATTAGTGTTATAAATTTGTGAGAACCTTATACTGTATTGTAAACTTATATATTCAGTGTACCTTAAAGCACTTTAATTAAAGGACCTGCACTCAGCAGGTAAGGTTTGAGAAGACTGGTAGGAAGGGCCTTTCCCTCTCCTGCAGGCAGATACTTCTGCTGCACTGGGACTGTGGCTGCCCTTCCTGCAGGACACATCTGTTCTCATCACTCTGCAGCTGGAATGAGCGGAGTCTGCAGGGCCTTATGTCTCACCTCTGTGAGCAGCAGTGGGGGAACAGTGCTGAGAGGGTCTGAGAGGTCTCACCACTGGTTGTCATCCAAACATTTTTGCTCACCTTTGCAGCAGGTGAGAATGGGAGGAGGAGAAAACTGCCCTGGGTCTTTGTGCTGTAGATGGCCTCAGCTGCCTCTCAGAGATGCCCAGGCAGTTTTGGGGTGTCTGGCTGCAGAGGGGCTCTTTCACCAGCCCCTGGCAGCTCTCTACAGGAAGGAGAACATGCTGCCCCAGCCTGTAATTGGGATCCAATCCCTCTGGCTTCTTCTCAGCGGCAATGTCCCCAGCTGAGGGGCCCTGGCTTCATCAATCCAACAGTAGCTGGGGCCAATGCTGTCTCTTCTTCATGCCCCACATCATCTGACTGCAGCCAGCCTCAATTACACCCCAGTGAGAACAGAGTTGTCCACACGCACTTTATTCAGGCAAGCAACTCTTTTGTGTCCCCTGCAGGACCTGCTGGCTCTTCTGAGGGACACAGATCATACACCAAAAGGAAATTGAGGCTTGTGGCCAGAAGAAGAGCCTGTCAGGAGCTGAGGGAAGCTGTTAGCAGCAGTGGGGATGTTCATGTGGGAAGCCAGCCTGCTGACTGTCATCCTGAAGGTGAATTTTGGGGAAGAGTGGCACAAAGAAGTGCTTCTCCTGTTGTGTTGGAGCACTTCCTGAAGGCACTGGGGATTGCTTCATGGGCAACTGATATCAGAAGGGGAGGAAGATCATAGCACTCCAGCAAAGCCTGGCCCTCTGCTGAAGACCAGGTGTGGTCCGGGAGCCTTCCCTTGAGGTAGGTTTCGGTGAAATCAGGAGCTGGGAAGCAAGGCTGTGCTGCTTTCCAGAAGTGCAGGAGCATTGAGAGGTGGCTGAGGGCACTTAAAAAAGATATACAGCACTGCTTCTAACTTCCACCTGCCTTAGGAAAGCCTGGGTGACATGTGTTGACAATTTATAATTTCATGGATAATGCAAACCAATCCTAAGTGTTTTGTTTTTAAGAGCAAGGTAGAAAGTGGTAAACTGTAGCTTACTGTCCTGATAATCCATTGTCGTGTGTTAACTTCCACATTTTCATTGTAACTGTCCTTAGCTGTAACACCTGTTGCTCCAGAAAGCATGGTAGGTTTGCCTCTGTGCTTTGAACAACTTGAGAGCTTGTTAGAGGAAACAAGTTAGGTTTGATTAAAGGAAGAATTGACTGAAGTTTATCGTGGCTTTACCTAACAAATAATACTATTACATGGAAGGGTTTGCAGGCCCTTCTCAGGGAAAAAAAAAAACCCAAACAACAAACAGAAAGAGAAAACAGACCTGTGAAGAGAGAAATGAAAGCCAAGGCAAGAAATGAAGAAAGAGAAAAGAAGAGTTTTCAGGGCTCATCAATTTAAAAAATCCAAGAAGGCTGAGAAAAGCAAGAAGCCCAAGTGTGTAACAGAATCTGCTGTTCACCTTTCAACACTTTGAGTACTACTCTAATTACATGAAATGCTTTCATGATGCACAATGATGGAAACATGCACCTGCATTTGGAAGAAAATGTGTGTCTGGAGTTAAATGTCACTCCGAAACTCTACACTTGTTGAATGTCTGCTTTTACAAAGATAAATAGATATCCTTAGGTGTGCAAGGTCATAAGAATCACATTTTTTAGTTTGACCTGCTTCCTTAATAAAAAGGAAAAGCCCCCTCTTTTGTACATGTCAGTTGGCAATCATAGTGCTGGCTTGTATTATCTGAATCTCAAATACACAGCAAGGATTTCTTCCAAGTAGTGTGAGACATGACAATATTGTCACTTCTTTAAATAGGTCATATTTCAGCTGGGGTATTATAGAGAGAGATGAAAAATAAAATTAAAAAAAAAAAGGATAAAACCATCTTGTCCCTGTGCAGAAAGGATGTAGCATGGTGCTTCTGTGTTTTTAATCTGCACTACTTACTAGAGAACAAAGCAGTCCAGGCTGGCTTAGTACAAAGGGATCAAATCAGGGTGCTCAGTGGAGTGTTTTGCAGAAAGAAGGACCCAAGCCCTGGAAGCATCACAGTTCTGGCCAGCGCAGCTCTACCTGAGGAAGTGTTTTTTGCCTCTAAACCTGAGTTGCCAGAAAAGGACAGTGGGGGTTGCTACAGCTCAGGCTTATGAAATTACTATGTGGTAGCAACCTTGGGGCTGCCTCTGAAGCCCTGCAAAAGGGACCCTGTAAATCTGTGTAAACCTACATTTATTTGAGGTTACACACAAATTTAGAAGGTGCCAGAGCAAACCCATAGGCACTGCCAGGAAGAGTTCTCTCTTCTGTGCTGTGAAGAAATCTTTTTACATTGTGTTTTCCAAAGAAAGCAGAACAAAATCCTGCCTATTCCTGCCGTTATGATGCTGCCGGTCCTTTTTGATTCTGTCATATAGGTGCAGATTTATTTTTGGCAGTGATGGCTGAGCTGTAACCCCTGAGTTACCAAGTGTGTGATGCAGCCTCATTGCTGTCATGGTAGAGGTGAAGGGAGGTGAGTTGAGGAGGGAAGAGTCCATGCCCTGATGCTGTTTCCAGTGGATTCCGTTCAGATAGGACTGAGATAGATCAAAAAAGGGTGCTATGGGGCACCTGCCCACCGGGTGCCAGTGCCAAGCACTTCTGCTCCTCCCTCCATTTTAGGACAACTCATTCACTGCTCTCAGACCCACCCTGCTGTGGAAGGGAAAAAGTCTCTTACAGGACAAGTTGGATACAACGTCAGTGCTGAGTCCTGTGCTGCATGTCCTCTACTTTGTACAGTGTGAGTAGTGAGTGCAAGAGGTGTCTGCCCTGTCTGGAGGCTTTGCTGTCTTTTTCTTCAGTCCATAAGAACATGCTCACCAGCTGGCAGAGCTGAGAGGTGGCTCCATGTCTCATGGAGGGCACTGGGGAGCTCAGTTCTTCAGCACTGGATCTTATTTTAAAAGTCATTTGGTAGCCTATTTGAAAAAAAGGGCTAAAGTAATTAAAACCCTGACATATTTTCCATTTCAGGATTGACTCTAGTCCTGGTATTATTGATTCCAAAGCTTTAGAAAGAGTTGAAACAGCAATTCCTGATGAGGTCATTTAAAAAGCTGATCTATTCAGTAGTTTCTATGAATCAGTCCCTATTACCTACCTTATAATTTTGTCCTGATGCAGGCTTTATTCCCAATGCACTGAACTCTGCAGACATATGGACCTTGAAACCTCATCTCTTCTGTGGGATCCTGGAACATGTTGAAGTGCTTTTTAGATTAGCAATGAGTGTAAATGTTTGTTTGCATGTGAAAAGGCTTCAATAATCCATCTTACTGATTAAAGACAACAGAAATACAGAACTGCATGTGACAAGGAGAAGAAGCAGAACTTTGAAGCCTTTATACACTGGGGCCTTATTTGCCTTGCAGTTTAGGTTTGCTTAACATTTTAGCGTTTGTGAGAAAGAAAATATTCTTTCTGTATACATGATCATTTATTTGCATTTAATAAACAGCATGAAATTCTAATGCATTAATGATAATTTTTCCAAGATAATGTAAATTAAAAACAAAAGTGTGCCTGCTAAATCAAGTCCAAACTTCTGCTACTATAATAAAAACCAGTAATTGCTTCAATTGCATAAATTTGTAGATATACCAGTTGCAGTGTTGCTAACTACCATACTCTGACATCCAAAACAAGCAGGCTCATCCTGAAGACTTTATACAAATGTAGTATTTTTAACATGACACTCCTTTAAAATAATAATTGCTCAATAGTAAATTTGTAAAGTCAGCATAAAGATAGAAATGTGTTCCTACTTGGAAAACTGAAAAAGCGCAATGAGGTTAATAATTCAGCTGTTAATAAGTCAGTATTTGTTGCCACTTCTGTTTCTTTTCCTCCTTGCTCTACCCTCCATATAGCTTTTCCAGGATTCTGCAGGTTTTTGTAAGATACTTCTGTCTGAGAGATTGCTGAATGAGTTGTCCAGTTTGCAGCTAACAATGCAACTGCACACCTCTGTGAAATGCTCCTTCAGGACTAAGTCTGAAATGTGCATGGACATCACTAGACCAGGATCTGATCCAAGGCCAGATTATGGTTTTGGTCCTGGATTGTCTCTTCCAACAGTTGCCCTGTGAGATCAATTGCCCAAAGCTTTGCCAGGGAGTCAGGGCTGGGTGCATGGCCACAAATGAGGATGCACAAGGCCATAGAGAATCACAGCCACTCCTTTCCAAATGCATGGGGAGCACACTTTGAGGTAGAGGTAATGAAAAAGCAATGGCCCCTGAAACCCTACTGCATAAATCTTCTATTTATAAAGTTTTGTAAACAGATACTTTATAGAATTTGGTCACAAACATTGCTAAATTCTCTGCAGTGATTAATCCTGAAGTGAGGAACACATCCAGAGCTGCCTTGTTAAACAAGCCTTAAAGTTCCAGTTAAATTTAACTTAAATACACATCAACTTGAGCTGTAGTGCAGCTCTTTTGTCCACTTTCTTCTGCAGAAACTCATTCTCACCATTCTCCCTGAAACCCCTGTCCCCATCCCAGGGGCTACTTTTCGGCTTCCACATCCTTGTACCTATAATACTGTTCTGCAGGAGGAGGTTGAAATGGCTATTAATGAAATCCCAACTAAAGGTGAAATGATTTCTGTGATTTTTCTATTTGGAGAGTATCATAACAATACTGTTTCAGGATATCAACAAAAATTCAGATGTAAGCTAGAACAGGAACTTTCAGGTATCCCTCTACCCTGGAAAAAGGAGCAGCAAACTATGAGCAGGAGCATGTCATGGTCTTTATCACAGCCAGCTTTGTGTCACATGGACCTGATCTAAAATAGCTCTAAAAAACCCTCATCTTCACAAAAGAAAATAGAGGCAGATAAATCTAGTAACTCTAACCAAACTACACCGATAAACTCAGCATTTCTCTTTACAAAAGTGATTGTTAAGGTGATGAATTTTATTTCTGTTTATGCATTTCTAGTTGGAGGCTCCAACGATATCTTAGTAAAGGCATCAGTGGTGATGGAATTCAGTTCTAGGTTCTTTTGGCACAACAATTTGTTCAGACATTACTTTTGCTTTCTCTGATTTCTGCCTCATGGTTTGTTACTTCTCAAGAGGAGACAGCCCCACCTGCAATCACAGATGCCCTTGTGGCAGCAGTGAGCACAGTAACAGGAGAAGCTAAGTCTGTCCTCTTCCAATGAAGCAGCTATTGGTGTTGGACCTATCCCAGATCTTCTTAGGAAATGCTTCAAAATAAACTGCCAGGCAGCATGAAAATTTTTAGATCTTAAAACAGCCCTTCCTACCTCAGGCAGAAGGTCTCCAGAAAAGCTGAGGAAGCCCAGTTTTCTAGGATATTCACCCACCACCTTAAGAAGTAGTTTGTGTACAAAGAAGGAAGCTTGACTTTCAATGACTGGCATCATAGTAGTCTTGACTACTTTTTCAATGTGAGAAATCATACTTGATCCCACAGCTGCAAAACTATGGCCCTACTTAAACTGTATATTTTCCAGTAATTACCTGCATCAAATTGTTGTCAATTACCTAAAATATGTTTCATCTTCTTAAAAAGTATCTATGGACTTATTCATTTCAAGTTCTTTCCACACACAGGATATCAGGGAACAGAGAACAAAGATACAGCAAAAGCAGCTCCCAACAATCTATCTCCTGTAACTTCCCCTTACCCTGTGTTCTACTGTCCTGTGACAAGAAGGTCCATTTTTGTTCCTGGATCCTGATGATAATGTTGCTGCCTTTTTGAAACATAACTTGTTGAGGCTTTGAGGCAGAAAATACACTGCAGAATTACTAGGTAGAAGCTGAAAAAGCCAGGTTCAAAGGCACACAGAAACCCTTATCAAAGGCTAGTGGCTTACGCCAAAATAAAAGATATGCATACTTCCCTATCTCACTCCTTTATGGCTCTGTTATTGTAGGTGATGATTTATTTTTAACAATGGGTGGCTGAGATGTGATTCCTGGGCTACCAAGGGTGTGATGCAGCCCTGACATCTTCTTGGTGGAGTAGAGGAGAATCAAGGGGAAGAGAGAAAAGGACAGGAAAAGCACCCATGATCTGCTGCTCTTTCAACATATTTGATTTGTGCTTGAGTGAACTGCAACAAAAAGGGACACTATGGGGTGCTTGCCCACTGGATGCCGTGGCAAGTCTTTGGCAGTTCAGCTTGATGCAATCCCTTTCTTCAGAGTGCAAAATAATCAGCCTTTTCCCTGCTTTCCTAATGATCTTGCCTGCCACCAAATCCCCATCCAGTTCTCTCATGGTTTCCCACGTCAAATTCCCAGTACCCACTGCATCACTTTTCTTCTAACCTTTCTTGAAAGCTCATTTCCTCTGCAATACCTGCTAAGTGATCAGCCTGGCTGGGCTGCTGCTGCTGGTTTGTGTGGCATGAAAATACAGTCACCTTAGTTTGTATCTCTGCAAGCAACTGAGTTTTCAGTTTCATATATTAACTGAAATTAAAGAACAAACAAACAAACAAACAACAACAAACCTGAAACCATGGCTTTATAAATGTTCTGAACAAAGCCAAACCAAAACTCAGTTTCTGTCTGAAAAAGGATTTTCAGGTCATTTCAGAAGGACAGTGATAAGTGGGACTTGTGCCCCCTGAAAATATCTCAATGTCTAAGAAAAAAACCCCAAACATTTAAATAAAGTGTTTCAGAATGAAAAAAGTGGGGAAAACGCACAGTGTCAAACTGACATATTTTAACTTGTTTTGAAGTTGTGCTTCAGCTCTTGGGAGGCCAAGCCAATCTGATAAACTCAAAATAAAACTTTTCTAAATCAGTCTTTCCATATACTTTCCAGTGTGAAAAGTGTTCTATGGAAAATTTGAGTCAGCTGGAGTTCATTGGTGCATTTTCTGTTATCCATCATTTATCTCCTGTTTCCATTGTTATCTCTTTGAAGCAGAGCTCTCTATGCATGGTTAGATAGCAGACAGAAAAAAGTGGTATTGTTCTCCTACCTAAAAAGAAACAAAGGCCTGGGATTTTCAACCCAGTGTTAGAAATGCCCTAATTCATGTCCTGATTTTTACTCTGTGTTCAGTTTAGCTTGCTAAGGCACTACAATTCCCCATGCTGTGTTGCTGAATTTCTCATCACTCCCAGCCAGTCACATATGAGAGACAGCTGTTCTTCCTCCTAGCCATGTCTCTGCATAAATTTCCAAGCATCCAAAAAAAAAAATCTCATGTCACTAGAGTTTTGCACCTATGCCACCAGGGTAAGCAAGAAGTCAAGAAACACACAGGAGTACAAACAGCATGGATAATTGTCACAACGTCCAACAGATAATGATTACTTTTGCAAGGTTTGCCCAAAGTAGACAATACAAGTCCCAATTTACTTCTTATTGCACTAGCAAGTTTTTCCTCCTTATGTATTAATTACGAGACTCACTCCTACCTCCCCTTGTATGCCTCATTATTCTGATCCTGTATGTCTCCCTGCCCATCTGGAGGTGGATTGCCAGAGTCCCAGTTATCATTCACTTGCTGTAGTCATTTACAATGATGATACATGCCCCTGAGTTCTGCTCGGTTTATAATGGTACACATGGGACAGACAAGGGTGGATTGCATTTCACATCTGTTGTCCAGGTGTCTCCAGCATTTCTCGTTCCCCTTCTGAGAGACTAAGGTCAGATCTCATAAAGGCATCCATGGCTTCACTTGTTGTGCTGGTGAGGTAATCCCATCCCATCTCATTTGTCACACATGAAGTTCCCTGTCCAATTTCCACATGCACAGCGTGCTGGCAGTGAGTGTCCTTCCTTTACTTGATGGTGGTGAAGGGCTGCTACTCACACAGAGTGGCAAAGCCATATGTGCCGGGGACCTTGAATGGGCTGCTCACAAACATTAACGCAATAATAAACTGTACCCGCAGTAAGCTACTCCAGTTTGCTAGCTTGTGGCTTAGCCCCCACTTCTACCCCCATGTCTTGTGTATGAGGCTTATTTCAAAATAAACAATCTCCAAATACACCTAGTCCTGCAGAAAAAGCCCAGGGAGGCACACTGTTAATGCTGCATCTCTACTTTCCAGTTCTTTCATTAGTGAAAGCATTTCCAGAGAGGGACAAACTGCTGAAATCATTGTATTTAGGGGTGCTCCAGAAGGGTCTTTTTCCACTGTAAATAAAACCTGCTCTGTTTTGTATATGTAGGTACACAGTTAGTGGATCAGGGACTGGAACATGACTTTCCCACTTTCACCCAGTAGAAGTCATCCTCTTTCCAGTTTTTTTCTCTGGGGACAATTAGTATTTAATTGAGTGTATCCAAGGGAAGAGTTCCAAAAGAAGAAATTAGGAGAAGCCTGTTTCAGATGAGCTAAATTGCTGACAAGGCCACTTTCCTGAGAGGTGGATAAGCTAAGGTCATGTGCAGTTCTGAGTTACACAGAGGAGATTTGAATGAATGAGCATGACTAAATGGAAGAAGAGCAAAGTAACTGTAAGAGATAGTATATTAACAGTCGAATTTCAGATATTGTGTATGTTTTGATTAACTAAAGCTTAAAGCAATTAGTGACAACTTTTCAGGAAAAAGAAAAGTAAAATTGAAGGGAAGGGAAAGTAAAAGTCCTGTATTTGAAAGAACATTACACACACACACACACATCCTTCTTTCCTTAAGGTGTATTTGACATATTTGGCTACTTTAGAAATGGACATTTTGGAAAATAAATCAATGTTTTGGAAGTAGGAGATAAAGAACAATTTTCTGCTCCAGAATCCCTTGAGGAATAAGTAAGTTCAAATTGCTTCAGTCAAAAAGCAATGCATTTGATATTTACTTAACTGTAAAACCCACATGACAAGTAATCTTCCAAGGCTGATCTGGAAAAGCCAGTTATCCCAATCAAAACAGATCATGTAGGTATACAGGACTTTGAGAACGGTATTAGCTCAAGGCAATTCAGAATTTTTAATTTGATTCTTGTCGGAAAAATTACAAATGAGCATTTTTTTTTTAATGAGTAAATGAGATAATGGTCAAAGTTTAATTAGAAATTATTACCTGTTCAGCTTTTGATGGCAATAGTCAAAATGTTGTAGGCTAGAGAAGGAAAAAAAAAGAAAAAAAAGAACAAAAAAGAATGGAGAAGTCTCAGAAAATCTGACATAAGTAGAATGGCTTTACTGAAAACAAATGTTTAATCTCAGCCCCAGCTGGAGCATCTGTCACTCATCCTGGAGTGAATCAATGTGTCAGCACCACAGAAGCAAACCTAAAGGGAAGGAGATGTTAGAAGTCATCCCCACATCTCATGATGAAAATCAGATAGTACGGCTGCATTAACAGTGTCATTCCATGGAAATAATAGCCAAGCCTTCCTTAAAAAAATTGTTTTTGAGTTTGGACATATGTCCTGGTTTTGGCTCTTTTTAGTAGCTGATGCAGTGTTGTGTTTTAGGTATTTAGTACAAGAAGAACATCAATAACACACTGTTTTGGCTGTTGTTAAGTAGTGTTTACCCTAAGTCAAGGACTTTTTATTGTCTCATTCTTTGCTAATGAGGAGCTGCACAAAAATCCAGGAGGGAACATGGCCAGGACAGCTGACCAATATCCCATACCACAGAATGCCATACTCATTATATACACTTCGGGAATTTCCTGGAAGTGCCATGCTCATTATATACACTGAGGGAATTTCCTGGAAGGGGGGCAATCTCTGTTCAGGGAGGGTCTGGGCATTGATCAGCAGGTGATGAGCAACTATCCTGGGCACCACTTGTTTCACCTGGGTACTGTTACTCCCTCTCCTCGCCATTACTATCATTATTATGAACATATTTACTGTTATTACATATGTTTTAATTATTGAATTGTTCTTATCTCAGCCCAATAGGTTTTCCTGTTCCTTCTGATTCTCCTCCCCACTAGGGGCAGGGGTGGAGGGCAGTGAGTGAGGGGCTGTATGGTACTTAGTTGCTGACTAGGCTTAAACTGCAACAACATATGACCAAACAATAAAAGTAACTTTGCCATTTTTTTCTGTGTTTTTTTTTTCAGTATTGTACCATTTAATAATGATGGGATCATAATGGAAGCCCAGGAAGGAGAAGGAACAGGACAAGCTCACAGGACTGTTTTCCTGCTACTCTTCCAGCATCTGAGCTTTTTGAGCTCTGGGAATTTCCTGAGCACTCCATGATTTTTCTTTTTAATAACTGATAATAGGTCTCTCTTCAAGGTTTGTGTCCAAGCTCTACTTATATCCACATAAATATCTCACTCTCTCTAGGAGTGCCACAAGCCTGCTACACATTGAGGGACAAATAACGCTTCTTTTTATAGTTTCAAACATGGCTTTCATTAGTCTCCTTTAGGCCTATAAAAATTCTACTTGGCCTCTGTCCTATTGGAAGAAATTTTGGTGCTGGTGGCCACAGAAATAGGAAGGCCACCAGCCTTCCTTTTTTCATCAGGAATTAGTTCCTATCAGAATAATTCTTTACTCTGACTAGGAGTTATTTCAGAATACTGTATCATTTTTTGCCATTGGACTTGACCTGATTTCTTCCAAACCTCATTTGACAGAAGAAAAAGGGGCATGCTACATAATTCATTAGATACCAGAAGTGCATTAAAAATATATTTAACAAGAACTAATCCCACCAGGAAATCAAATAACAGCTTATTTCCTGAAAGCAGGCTTGATGGAGCAGGGCCGTATTTAAACATTTGAGCCTTTTTTTATATCAGTAGGGGAAAACATGATTCATCATGCTGCTTATGCTAAAAAAAACCCCAAAATAAAACAAAACACAATGCACAAAACCAGCAAAATAAAACAAACACACACAAACAACTAATCAAAAAATACCTCATGACAAATTCAACTGAACAGTAGGAACTTAATGAACCCAAATAAACAGTGCTATGCTCAAACTCAAAATACACGTACCTTCAGGCAGCAGTCTAAAGAAAAGTAGTTTATTGAATTATTTAGTGAACATGACAGATCCTGGATAAAACATTTTTTCATCAGCTCAGCTCCATATAAATGGCATGTATAGGTAACCAGCGCTTGAAGGTGAGTGCTTGCCCTCCTACAGAAAGAAACCATCAAGAGAAGTGGGTGATGTAGCAGTTGCCCTCAGTGCTTATTGTTAAAGGACAGAGGGTTTATATTGAGTTCCCACAGTGGAACAGCATTGCCTTTTGCCTTTTGCCAGTGAAGATATTTATAGCAATTCACTGCATGCATTGAGCAAAACTGTCAGGAGATCTCCAGAACCCATTTTAACATCAGCCAAACATAAACAATTGATCACCCTGCTGTTTAGATCTCTTCTTTTTAACTCTCTGAATTTAAAAAGAAACATGCTACTGTGTGAGATCTGTAATACAGTCATACAGAAATTTACAGAGGAACCAGATCTTGCTTCTTCTTTCTTTTTTTTCCCTTCTCCTTAATGTTTGTCAAGGGAAGTCAGTATATGGAAAAAATCAAAACTTCCTGGAGAATCGTGTCGGTTTGCGGATCAGTTCAGTAGAGGCCAGACAATTTTCCCAGGGAAATTTTCTCTGTTTTCCTTCCCATCTGATGTGCTTTCCTCCAGCCTGTCTAAAAAGCATTTGTCAAGGCCAGAGCCTGACAGCCATGGCCAAAACCTGAAGGTAATAAGGTAATAAGGTGTGTTTTACAGGTGAGAAGGGAAAAAGGTTACCAAGAGTAATCTCATCCCCTCCAGATTAAGCATGAAATATATCTGGGACCTTTTCCTATGATTTTTTTAAATGTTCAGAGCATTTTGCCCTATTAAACTTGTTCTTTAATGTGTGGAGTTTTAAGGTGGGGGGAGGAGAGGGGAAGATGCGCACTGAAGAAAGCAGGAGGAGAACAGGGAATACATTCCTTATAGTGCAGCAACTGGAAATTCTTAATGCATAAATGATTTCTTTCCTGTCCCAAGAACATGTCTTGCAATACCCAGTGCTCTGTAGGAACAATAGTCTCAGATCAATGGCATATCTAGGACAATGTTTATTTTCAAATCCTCAATCAGATATTTAATTAGAAAGCATTTCCATTTCAACTGTCTTTGTGCATCCCATCGAACTCCTACCATTTTGTCAGTATTTCCTTTCCCACTCAGTCTGAGAAGTTCATGCATTTGCAAAGAATTATTTTAGCAATTAGGCAATTAAAGGAAATGAGCAGAGCTGTAAAAGTGCTTAACTCTAGGTCTTACCCATTAAAAGCAATGATAACTGCTATATATTGTAAAATGATGAAACCTGCCCTGGTTGCCTGCAAAGAAAATGCTCCATCATTGCTACCTATGATTAAAATAGGAGAAGAAATAGATTTCACAATGGAGAAAACATTAACACAATTTATTATTCACACAAAAAACCCTAAAAAATTATTAGTTTTCAGTTTTTCCTAGGCCTGTCATTTATTGTCTAGCATAAATTGAAATACAAATTTGAATTACAAAACCAGATTGAAATACCAAAAAACCCCCATGACTATGGAATACAGTTCTAACTTTACATAAATTTAAATATCTGTAAGCCAATTTTAATACATTTTAATGACATGAAAACTGCAAGTAATCAAAACTGCTTAGTATGGTTGACATTTAGGAGTTTCATTGTTTGCAACATCTACATCAATGCCTTAGAATTTTTATATATTTGTAGATTTTAATATTTTATGTATTTGAAGATTTTAAATAGCTGTATACTTTCTCACACTTGAGGTAGCAGATTACAGTTTCTAACAGTTTCTCACTGTTTGTACCACATTCCTGAATTTCTGTTGAAAGGCCTTTTCAAAAAAGATATTTCAGCAAGGATATCTTATTTGTGACACATGCACCTAGACTGGAATAATAAGACATATTGTAGTCAAAACAAGACAGAAGACCCAGAACCCTTGGAGGTGCTGCAGTGAGGCAGTTCTGAGGGTGGTACCAGGGGCAAAAGGATTTAGGTTGGATGTACCCATTAGTTATGATAATTGTGTTATAAATCAGTAAGAATCCTATTCTGTGTGTGCACCTATGCACTCTGTGCACCTGAAGGCTTTCATTAAACTGCTCTCTGCTTCCCCTATACTAATATTGTCTTGAAAGTTTTTCCTCAATTTTAGGTAACAATATCATATGAGATTATACTAAGGTTCCTCTGTTTTTAAGGGATGCATCAGGTGTCAAGGCATTTCTTTGCATGAGAAATTTTCCCATGATAAGATTTGCACTGAAATTTGGTAGTTTTCTATTAAAAGTTTATTCATTTGGAAGCAGTCTGCCACTACTGAGGCTAATTATTCAGTGTAAGAAAAGAGAGCTGAGTGTCTTGCTGTGTAAGAGACATGTTTCTGAGATCTATTAAAAACATTGTTTAACTCACAGCCAGATGCCACATTTCTCTTAATATTTGCAAATCTTTTATGTAGATGACAGAAATAAAACACTAAAAGCAAAGTACTCTGTGGGTTTGTTTGGTTTCGATTGGGGTTTTTTTGTGGTTTTGGGGGGAGTGGTGTTTGGGGTTTTTTTTTGGTTTTGGTTTTTGTTTTTCTTTTGGTTTGGTGTCTTTTGGTGGGTTTGGTTGGTTGGTTGGTTGTTTTTATTTTTTTAGAATTTAGCCTGTTTCCATTTCTTTTTCCCCATAGAATATATATATATTCTGTTCTCAAGCTGCAGTTCTGTGTCAGAGAATTGGTGTTTGTAACTCTACATGTTATTACTAAAGTTAGTCAAGAATATGACATGTACTGGTTTTTTAAAAACTTAGAAGGGATCTCTCTGAATTTGAGATATGATGGAAAGAACATTAAGAAGATGTGGACTTAGCCTTACACTAGAATCAGGCTTAGTGGGACATAAATTTTCAAATTAACTACAGTAGTTTCACATTTTAATATGAATTATATAATGAATTATATAATGAATTATATAATGAAGATATAATAAATTATAATATGAATTATATAATGAATGTATTATATATTATATAATTCAAGATTAAATTTATTGAATTATGTACTGAAAATTCAAATCACATTAACCAAATTCCTTCTTGGTCCCTATCCTTAACTGCGGAGCCTGGGTCTTCAGGGTCACCTTACTAAAAGACTGGAACTTGACGTATGTTTCCAGTCATGCAAATAATTAGTATGACCAGTGGTAATGAAACTATTAGAGGGAAACTAATTACCAGCAGTAGTCTTGGCAGGAGCAGAGCCCCAGATCCTTAAATATATTCCTTAGTTTCCTTGCTATGTTATTCAACCTTCTCTTCACTAATTTTGGCTGAAAACATAGAACTATTTTCAGCAATGAAGTATGAAATAGGGTGTTAGGAAAATCCACATTTTCTTTCTCTCAGACTCAATTTTTAGCTTTTAGCATGAATCACATATGAAGTGTGATCCATCACAAAACCTCAAGCCTAGTCATGTCCTTGACCATTCTATTACATTCTCTTGCAGAAACCAATCTGATCAATCAATCTGATTTCTAATGGGCAACCACAACACTTTCTGAGTCTGAGAAGCAGACTAATTTCCTGATATGCTAATTGTGAGAGTTTAAAGATAGATTTCCACAGCCAACTGCCATAGCCCTGGAATGAATTTTAAATGTTTCCATTAACACCTACAATTTATTCCAATTTGCTTAGTCCACCATTTGTTCTTTGTGTCAAAAATAGCACTGTAATTTTTTCTCTTATATTTCAGAGGTTTGCTAGTTGACTGACTGTGACTGTTACATGATATTCTGGAATACATAGGTTATGGATTGTGATGAATTCTAGTGGAGCAGCTTAGGATCATCCATTGTCTCCGAAACCTTTCCAGTGCGTATCAGAGCTGAACTGTGACACTTTATGATTAAAACACAATGAAAGAATCACAGAGTGATTAAGGTTGGAAAGGACTTTTGAAGGTCATCATAGAAACATAATATTACTTGGATTGGAAAGAACCTTTAAAATTATCTAATTCAAACTCCTGTGCCATGGGCAGGGGCACCTTTCACTAGACCAGATTGCTCAAAACCCCATCCATGGATGGGGCATCCAGCACTTCTTTGGGCAACCTCTCCCAGTGCCTCACCATACCTGGAGTAGAGAATTTTTCCCTAGTGTCTAGTCAAAACCTATTCTCTTTATGTTTAAAAGAAACCCCTTGTCCTATCACTACATGCCCTGGTAAAAAGTCCCTCTCCATCTTTCTTCAAGGCTCCTTTCAGGCACTGGAAGGCCACATTTGGGTCACTCCAAAGCCTTCTCTTTTTCAGACTGAAAAATCCCAACTCTCTCAGCCTTTCTTCCTAGGAGAGGTGTTCCATACCTCTAACCATCTTCGTGGACCTCCCCTGGACTTTCTCCAACAGGTTGATGTTCTTGTGCTGAGGATCCCAGAGCAGAATGCAGTGCTCCAGGTGGGGGTCTCACCAGAGTGGAGGAAGCAAGAGGGGCAAAGTCACCTCCCCTGACCTACTGGTCATAATGGTTTTGATGCAGCCCAGGATACAACTGGCTTTCTGGTTTTCAAGCTCAGTTGCTGAGATATGTCCAGCCTCATCCACCAGCACCCCCAAGTCCTTCTCAGCAGGCGCTGCTCTTGTCCTGTTCATCCCCCAGCCTGTACTGATACTGGTTCTGTAGTTAAATCCCCCAGTTTAAATAGGGTCAGCTAAGAGTAAGGTGCCCAGGACCATACCCAACTGGGTTTTGAATGTCTCCAAGGATGGAGACTCAATAACTTTCTTGGGTAATTTATGCCAGGTTTTGACTACACTTATGGTAAAAAAAACTGTTTTCTTGTGTGCAGTTGGAATATCATGTGTTCTAATTTGTCTATTACCTCTTCTCCTATCAGTCGTCACTACTGAGAACAGCCTGGCTCCCTCATGTTCATTCACTCCCATCAGGTGTCTCTAAGCAATACATACTGATTAGATACCCTTAAATCTTCTCTCAGCTGCAGAGTCCCTGTTCTTTCAGACTTTGGTCATGTGAAAAAGAAGGAAATTTTCAACATATCATCTGGAAAATTTTTGAAGGCTTTCCTAGATAAGAAATTTGAGACATTAGTCTTGATCTGGTTTTCCTCATAAGCTATGCATTTCAGTTCATTGAGCAAGTGCCAGATTAAATCATGAATAGGGTATTAATTTGACAGTTTTTGTCATGGAGCTCATCAGAGCACTATGTTTTACATCTGGAGATTTCACATGTGTTTCACCCAGGCTGGATGCTTAATAGCACAGCAATGACAGAGCAATGCCATGATTACAGTTCAAGGTATGTGTGCATCAGTGACTCACACTGTGTCCTCAATTTTTTGATCTTTCAGGCTGTTTTGATGAAAACCTATTGTAAAAAGTATGAAGATGGTGCAAGGAATAACTGGCAGAATCTGCCATGGTCTTGCTCCTGGTGGGAAGGTGTTGGTAGTGAGAACTACGTAATGTGAGATATCACTCATCACTAGGGCAAGAACCCAAAATAAGAAGATGCTAATGTCTATCATCAACCACTGAAGTAGGCTGTAACTGAAAGTATGTGTTGATTTGCCATGCAAACGAAAACTCTTCCTCCTCATTTTCTCAGTTTAGTAGTCAGAAGTGATATTGTGCTACAATATTAGATAATTTTTCTTGCCTTGATTTATGAATCATCCTTGCTAGGCAATGGATAAATCTGTGATGCCTGACTTGTAGATGGCATTACTTCCCAAAGGATCAGGTAATAATTTGTGGCAAAAATTTTAGGTATTGTTTTCTCCTATAAAAGGTGATTTTTTGATTAAATTATGCCACCAATACTCAGGAAGCTGCTACAACTGACAGAAGGGTCTTCCTGGAGACTTCATGATACCCCACTTCACCTGACCAATGTGCTGCATTCATCTGCCCTGTGTTTCCTTGTTTTGACTCGTACCTTTAAAGGCTCTGGGGTAATTTCCTAGCCTTGCAATTTGAAAAAAAATATAAACCCTGTAATATGTTATATGCACATCTCTAAATGTGTGATCTCTCTGAATCTGCAGAAGACAGGTGGTTATCCAAAATATTTGTGATCCTGTTCTGTGTCAGTTTTGTTTGTGGTACTGTGAAGCCTGTCAGCACCTGTCACCTATCAGGATTAGGACAGTTATTGCACTGATGACTGTACAAGCACCAAATAGAAAGGTGGTCTGTGACTCCAAATCCTGTAGAACACAAAGGCACCAATCTCTCACCCCAAAGAAGTTAACAGTCCAAGCACAGGTTTCTCTCTCCTTATTTCTCACTATGTGTACAGTACAATATTTTTCAGCAGGAGGTGGTAAATGGTCTGCTTACTAAAATGCTGCTTTTGTTTTGCTGAAGAGAAGAAATTCAGAGATATAAATTGTTTTTATAATTTGCTAATAGATAGCTATATCCAGACTACCTGTAAGTCAGATAGTGTCTATCTTTCATGTTTTCTTTAAAGTGACAAAACATTTGACCCTTATTTTCTAGATTGTAAACAGTGACATGAAGAGGTGCTTCCCTAGCTCCTTCATGGAATTTATTTCATGGAAATGAGGATTTCAGTGATTTTCCCAGCCTGCAGAAAGGAGAAAACTGCAGGCTTCCAAAGTCTAGGTTGATAATGTCTTACCAAGGATAATCTGCTTCCTTCACCTACCAGTGCTTTTCTACAGAAAATTCTAATGAATAAAGCTGTCATAGCTAAGTGCAAGGAAGAAAGATTTTTTCCATCAGATAAAAGATCTGTCTCTAGTCTCTCTATCATGGCCTGCCAACAAATCTAAGATGGAAGAAAAACTTTTCATGTGCTAAACTATTTACTCACTGATCTTATTTTAAGGAAAGTAACAAAATGAAGATTTATTTGGGGCACTCAGTATACTTAAGTCAGACTAAAAAGGAAATCTGGTATTTGTTTTATTTCTACTTTAGCACTTTATCTGGCAGCTTGACATGAGAGCAGACATAAGAGCATAACTTTGTATAAGATACTAATCTTAAATAATCCCAAAACAATTTTATTCTCCAGATTATCAAATGCAGTCTAATTGTCAAGGGTGGATCTTGTGCATAAAAATAATTGGAGAGTCTATTCTTGTAGCATGGCAATATTTTTTTCTGGAATCTATTTTAAATGCTTTTATTAGTTAGCTCTGTTGGCTTTTTTCCTAGGTTTCTTAATAAATCTTTGAAAACTCTAAATTCCCAAATGCTGTCTCCTGACAATGAATTCTGGAACAGTGACCAACAAAACGCAATCCAGCTTGAATGGAATTTGAGCAAGCTACTGCTCCAGGAAAATAAAAAGTGCTTTATGAGTGTCTCTCTGAGTCTTGTAGCTGGGTATTTAGGAGGACTTTTGAACGTAGTGACCTCTCAGTGACCAATTGGGTTGTCATGATGGCTCTGAGAGTGTAATAATTTGACCCTTTATCCTGAGTTTGATCAGATTACAGGCTGTGTACACTGACTTTAAATGAGAGCATTCAGATATATGTGAGATATGAGAACAGCCTTTGTGAACTCAGTGTGATAACTCATGCAGTGATAATTAATGCTTTTTAACTTGGGATCACAACATTCAAAGCCCAGTGATGCAAGTACAGTTATCCCAATCCCTTCCCTGATATGTACCAGAATAAAAGTATCAGAAACAAATATTAAACCACTTGAAGGTTGAGACAGATATTACACTGCTGGGAATTCATTTAAAAACAACTTATCCATTTTGACAAATGGATAAAATTAATTTATTGTATTTTTCTGTTTTATCTGAAGTCTCTTAAGTTTTTTCATGTTTCAAATGTCAGGCAGGTTTCTGAAACCCCAGAGCAAAAGAATAAACAATGAAGTTCATTTTCCTTCCTCATTATGTGTTTGCTGAAGGGTTTTATCCCTGTTGATCTCAGCTAGCTTTGGTGGTTTCTTTAGTTTAATCTGGAATTGCTACTGTGGTGTCTTTCTGTAGTTCTGTATTACAATACCAAACTTTTCAGGGTTTGTTCTTTTTTATTTAAAGATTCATTGAGGGAATGTGATGTTGTAACACCAGGATTTTGTTCCTGATGCCCCAGCATGCTGTTGACATCCTAATTCCAGCATATCACCTCCTTCTAGCTTCTTGACCCCTGTGCTGGGTACCACTTCCAGGGGCAGGGGACAGGCTCTCCTGCTCTGTTGCATGGTCACAGCCACCTTGCTCCTTGTCACCAGCCTCACTAGCTCACAGCAATATCATGCCAGCCTCTGCAGGAAGGGATCTGGGTAGGTATATGCAAGTCAGAAGAGCCAGAAAGGCTGGGAACCTGTAAAATGAAAAATATTTAGACGAATGAGCAGGTGCTCTGAGACAGCAAAGTATGGATGGTGTCACGGGGTAGGAACTGTATAGCACCAGGGAACTCACTGTGCAAAGTACAAATCTCTACTTTTTGTAATGCCATTTCTTAAACCTCCTAATGATTTTCTGCAGTGGTCTGTTTGTCTCATCTAGCCACTGGTCAGGAGCCCTGTGCCTTCCTCCAGGGAAGGGCCAGCCTCCGCTGGGGGCTTTGCCAGAGCCTGCTGCAGGCTGTGAGCCCACAGGCAAGTCTGTGGGAGCACTGGAGCTGTGCACTGTGGAAAACAGGGGTCATTGGAAAAGTGGGGCAGAGCACTCAGACCTGAATCAGAGCTTCCTGAAGTCTCTCCACAGACCTACTCGGCTACACACCCCTGAGGTGATCCCAGTGGGTTACTTGTGTGGAAGGAACTCCACCTTCGTGGAGCCCAGCTGTTTTTCTTCTGTTGTTACTACGTATTAGAGGAAAGGAGTCTAAGACACACAAATAGACTTCTGGATCTTTATAGCCCTGTGACAGGAATTCCTGAATGGCAGTCTCATCCCTGAGCATGGGCAAGAGAAACACATTGACATGAGCTGCAATTCAGTTTTTCTTACAGCAGATGGAGTTTTCCATTTTTAAATAGGCAACATTCTGTCAGAGAAAGAAGAGATGGCAAAAACCCAACAAAAATGCTGGAGCCAAGCACCCATGAACATGGGAAAGTTGCCTTCTGAATCCAAGTGCTGGAGGGCTCTGGCAGGCACACCTATCTCAGAAGCAGATCTGAGTAATTAATAATTGACTCGAGCTACCTGATCAATCCTAGATAAATTGCTTGAAGACTAATCACAAGGTTCTGAATCACTTTTTTTTTTTACCTGACCTCTTGTGAGGTTTCTGCCACATGTGGGAGAAATATCAGGACTGTTACATGCAAGGAAACTACATAGGGGGAATCTCACTGCCACCATGAAGTGTTTGGTGATGGGACTGATAATGATTAGGTTTCAAAAGGACTCAACAAATCTGTATACAAAAATTTTTCTTCTTGGACAGATTTATAGGGGAAAAATCAAGAGGTAAATAATGGTCTTATGCACCGCAGCATTCGAATCAATGGTGGTACTACTAATTGATTCAAGGCAGCTTTATTCAGATTCAAAACTCTCCGTTCATGATTTGGATCTGTTTCATTTCCCTCTAGGTTTCATTCAGACAAGTATTTTCTGAAGTCACATGAAACAGTGTTTTTAGCTAGGACACAGCTATTCATCCATGGCTGAATGTAAAAGTGCATGAAAAAAAAGTATCATTGCATGCTTCACTCAATTGTACAAATGTGGATTCTCTGAAATCACTCCAACTGCAATGAAGTTATTATAAGTGGGTATTTAATCTACATTGACATAATTTAGATGCGAAGTTCTGCCCAAAGATAATTCATTATCAATATGTTTCAGTGCTCCTTGCCAATTGGTTAGTACCAGATATCTCTAAAAATAAATTATTACCATAGAACACACAGTATTAACTTCTGTATATGCTTTTAAAATACAATGAGAGCTAGTTAAAATTCCACTATAACCATGGCTTACTCTGTTGTCCTGGGAATTTTGAATCAGTTCAAGATGACTTCTGTTCTGTTCAAAGCTTTACAGTCTCCATAAATCTTACAGAGGCATCAGATGATTTTTTATTATACTGGCTGCTGTCAGTTACTAACAAAATCTTCCAATTAAGTAGCAGGCTGCAAACATAGCATTTGCAATGACCCCCTAAATCCCAGACAGGAGAAGGGCATTGTGCCTGAGTATTATTCTTGCTAACATCTCTCTTTATTTATTTTTCTCATTAATATTTGTTGATCTATCTATCTATCCTCAGGTACCAATAATTGTTCACGTTAAACAGGATTCCACCAAAACCTCCATTGAATGAGTGGTAGATCTGCAAGGTAAAGCACTTGAATGGAGTGTCAAAGGTAAACTTACTTGTACAATCAAAGATTTTCACTTTGCATTTGAGAAGCTGGACTATGGTCTTTCAAATAGTGGCATAAGCACACTCTAGTTTTATATCTAGTTTTCTGTCCTAGTCTATCAAGAAGGACAAACTTATTATGCTCTGTGGTCCAAGTGGTACCCAACTATCATTTTTACCCCTTTAGCTCCATATCCAGTTGCACAGGTTTCAAACATGTGCATACCAGGGAATATCAGGGAAAAATGGGGAAAATAGTGAGGGAGGTGGATGGGGAGTACCCTTTTATTTGTATGCTAGAGCCCACACTAAGCACAATATGCCCCTGTGGAGTTTCAACCAGGACAAACCCTCTACCATCTGTGGTGATGGTGTGGCAGAAATGTTGATGTACCCTTTTCACTCACTCCCCTCTCTGTAATGTACTGCCTGAACTGAGACCCTGGAGAAGCATCCCTTGGACCTTATACACAGAACCTAGTGACAACCCATATATTTGTGGTCAGGCCACCATTTCATGTCCTCACAATAATAACCTGAGCATTGTGGGTGTGCCCATGGGGGAAGAGGACAGAGGGTGTAAGTTTCGTAAGAGTGCTGGTGTTGGGATTGTGTGTGCTTCCTTCCTCTCTCTGTCATATATCGGCATCTTTTTGCCGGTTGCATAGGAAGAGTTTGAAAGCTGCCAGCACAGCATAGAACGCAGTTTGGGGATCCCATGTTAGTAGTGTTGTGTGGGCATATTTACAGGTATTTGAAGCCTACAGTGGTAAAGTAACATCATCCTGCATTTCATAATTCCCAAGGGCTACTGGTAATTGTTCTCTCTTTAGAGTCAAGGGATGATAACCCTCACCACAGATGACTGCAGGTTTAAACCTTTTACTTGTACTCCACTCTGAAGGTATTTGAATCTGACTTCAGACACTGACCCTAATGATCCAAATTCTGATTCTAAGTATTATGAAATGTAGGATTCAGACATACTGTTCAGGTTTAGCTGTGATTTGAATTCAACAAGTTGTCTCATCTGAACAAAATGCTTGCTTAATATTATATCCTTAAATCTAACTAAAGTTTCCTGCCCTTCATTAACTGCATATGTGATTTTGTTTTTGCTTCATTTTACTATGTCACATAATTAAACATAGCATCTATTTTTCCCAAGCCACTGGGCACATCTGCTACTAGCACATATTTAGTGGTTGTGTTGTAATGGATTCTTAGTCGGGCATGTTGCAGTACACCAAGGCTTGGCTGGTACAACATCAGTAAATGCTTTACGGAAAGCAGACAAATCTAAGGCTTGCTTCTGCCTATAAAGGTAGAATGCATTTGCAAAAGAAACAAATATGTTCTGGAGTTCGCAGGTTGCTGCTCGTAAATTGGCTCATTCATTAAAGTATCGCAGAAATGGAGAGCTGAGTGTCATCTCAGGGGAGTAGCTTATCCAGTTCCTCCGTGCTGGGACAGGATCAGTTGTCAATGCTGGAAACAGACTGGAAGTGAAAGAATATTTTTCTGAGACAAGCAAATGCAAAAGAAAGTAGATTAATTAGAGCAGCTCAGCTTCAAAGACTCCCTGGTCTCTAATATATTGATCACAGTGTTCAAAGTTCTTCATGATGCCTCCTCCCCAAAAAAATGTTCCTAATTGAATATTGGACTATATTCTGATGGAACCTCATGTAAATTGCAAGAACTCATTAATTTGTCAGTGTTAAGTGAATGTCAGAGTAAAAGGCAGTTTCAATACTCAGTGTGCAGGTCTGTGATTTGAACCTTCTTTTTTTTTGAAGTGAAGAAATAAAGTTGCAGAGATTCACAAGTGTTGTGCACGATCCATGAGACAACATGAAGGTCCAGAGTATTCATCCTTTATTGCTGCAAAATTGAGTCATGCCTACTTAAGACAACAGAAAGGGTGTAAGACTCTGAGTTTAGGCAGCGATGACAGTGGGAAAGGAGTATCAAGAGTTTAGTCACATTGAGTTAACAAAGATCAGACCAGTGAGTTGCTCAGATTCCTTGTTGAAGTAGTAGAAGACTGATTTGTTAAGCCTTGTCACCCTTCTCACCAGGTTTTTTGCTTTGTTGTGCCCATAAAACAGACTAGGTGACTTATCATCCCATAGGAAATGGGAGGTGGGCAGCAATTCCATTGATTAAAAAGAGCTATGTAAGCTGATCCAGTGCAGGTGATTTGATCCGCACATGCTGCTTCAGGCTTCTCAGCATGCAAGGAGAACTAAGGGCACTACTGGTCTGAGTCCAGAGAAGAGCAACAAGGTTGGTGAAGGGACTGGAACACAAGCCCTATGGGGAGAGGCTGAGGGAGCTGGGGTTGTTTAGCCTGGAGAAGAGGAGGCTCAGAGGTGACCTCATCACTGTCTAGAACTACCTGAAGGGAAGTTCTAGCCAGGTGGGGGCTGGTCTCTTCTCCCAGGCACTCAGCAATAGGACAAGGGGGCACGGGCTTAAGCTCTGCCAGGGGAAATTTAAGTTGGATATCCAAAAAAAATTCTTTCCAGAGAGAGTAATCAGGCATTGGAATGGGCTGCCCAGATCGGTGGTGGATTCACCATCCCTGGAGATTTTTAAATGCAGATTGGATGTGGCGCTGAGTGCCATGATCTAGTAAATGGACTAGAGTTGGACCAAGGGTTGGACTCGATGGTCTCGGAGGTCTTTTCCAACCCAATCGATTCTATGATTCCATGATTCTATGACAATAAGAGAAAATCTTACTATGGTTACTGTGGAAGTTGAAAGGAACGGTTAGGCAAAAGAGACAATTAAAAAAAAAATTAAAAAATAAAAAAGTTTTTAATTCTCACCCTAACAGTTTACTAGCCAAAGCAAAGTTATTTTAGCAACTCTGGAGTCACAGGTAAGGATTTTCATGTTCCTTCCACTTACTGATAGCTTTACAAAGAGAGAGTTCAAAAGCAGCTGTGTTGTGTTTCCCCTTCTCTCTGTCTTTTTCCTCTGCAAGGAGGAAAGCCTGAGGCTCAAAGTGACTTGTTGTGCACAGATGTCTGCTGGTGGGCAGCCCCATCAAATGGGGATGGCCTCAGAAGCTGGCCATGGGGTTCTTCTGGCCCTCAGGCTCTGGCATGTACCCTTTTTGTCCTGGCACATGTACTGCATATAGCATAACCACCAGTTGTTTCTAACTTGGATCGATAATTTTAGTTGAAAAAAAACATGGGGGAAGATACCAAAAAAGCAGAAGCATTCATTTAGACATTTTAATAATGAAAAATAACAGCCTGTTTTTCTTGACATATTCTAGATAAAAAGTTTCACATTTTCTTTTCCTGAGAGCACTGTTTTTATTTAAAATTTATCTGCATCTAAAATGAAGGGTAATAAGAAAGCAACATAACTGAAACATTGATTTTTCTTTTGCCTGAGAAAAACCTTGAAGGCTGACCTGAAAAATGTTTATCTGGGGTTGGATTTTGTTTTTATTCTTTTTGGTATGTGACAATTAAAAAAGGGAAGATGAGATTCTGTTGCATTTTTCCTTCATTCATTTGTGGTCTCCATCTTCCCTCCCACTCCCACCTGACAATCCAGTTGAGCTAACACATTTCTTTGACCAAATCTAGATGTGAATGACAGCCATTAAGTGATATTTATTCATCATCATGATGTTTGCATTACATCCTCACAAAATGTTCAGTCTGTAATATCCTGTTTTTTCAACCAACTTCTTGTCCAGTGGAACTCTGCAGAGTCACATCTGCAGCTCTAAGTGGAAGGCAGCAGTCTACACCTGGTGTGGTCCTAGTGAGCTATAAATAGCACATAGATGTAAATGAGCATTAAAAGCATTAAAGCACGTTATAAATAGCATTAAAAGTCTGCTTCTTTTCAATGGCTAGTAGGACTGTTCCCAGTATGGGGAACACTAGAGAAGGCAGGTAGTATATATTCCAGTGAAAATTACCTGTGCTTGCCTAGAGAACTCACAGAGTGCATAAATCAGATGTGATACTGACCTTTTCATCATGTTGCAAAGCAAGGCTTACTTCATCATCTAAGCATGACACATGAATATCTCTCCATTTTATTTCTACGTGCACTCCTTTAGGTAAAGCTTTCAGCTGTCTGTACTTTAGTGACTATTTGAACAGCTATTGTTAATTACATGAAACTGAAGCATATTTGAGAATATGTGCGAGTACCTAAAACAATAAGACTGCCAGAAGCTTTGAAATCATAACCAGAAGCACTGTTTTCCTACCTTTTCTGTCCAGAAGAAACCAGCCAGTGTGAAGAAGAGTCATGACTATTTGAGGGAAAGATCTTTAGAATGGTAAATTCCCTTAATAGACCAGAAATATTTGTGTCTATTTGGCTTATACAGGCATTGGGTCATATGGCAGCCTAACTGTGTATGCATGGCCAGACTTCGTGAACGAAGATTTAGGAAGGGCTCTCCCCACGTGGGTGTGCCCTTCCAGCCTGCGCAGTGGATATTTTAGGTGAGGCACAGTGTGCACAGAAGTGGCACCACTGTTTAATTCCTAGGGTCCATTTGCCATGGCCGAGTGAGCTTGGACAGTGACAGTGAAGTCCTCGGGACTGTTCTACAGCACCCAGTTCTAACTGGGGCTGACCCTGCTGAGCATCCGAGATCTGATGGGATTGGATGGCAGGGAGGCATTGAACTGCCAGGCGATGGTCCCCACTGAGACTCAAACTCAGGTCCTTGGGATTCAGAGTCCAGAATGCTCTCCTTTACACCACGGGACCACCCTTGGCAGCATAACAGTATTGTATTGTGTAAAGGACCACAAGCATCTTGACCTAAGGGTGTTCGGGAGACCTTGGGTGATTTCTGCTCTCAACTAAAGGAATGCATGGTGGTCCATAAGTGTGGAGACATCATTTGCCTCACTGATTCAGTCTGGTTTTGCACGAGCACCTATTTGATGATTTTTGTCTTCTACCCTTTTTAAATACTATTCCTCTTCTGAGATGTCTTCTGTGGTGTACAACTTTATTTTAGTCCATAGTGAGTTCAGTGAGGAGGGCTTTTACCTGTAGTTACATACGTCTAGTCTCACAGAGAGCATGAAAAAGGTTTTGGCCAGGAGTCCTCCTCATGAAGGAGGAATGAGACATTAAATGCACATCACCAAGTGTGCATTTAATATGAATGTCTAGCATGGCCTATGGAAAAAAATATTTCAGGTGTTTCTCTTTAACACAAGCTTGCTTTGGAGTCACTCATGCAGTTCATGCAATTTGGAAAATACTATGGAGTTAGCACAGTGGAGCACAGCAGCTTGAATTTGAAGAAGTTCACTGCTTCATTAACTATTCACTTAGCAATGAAGCTGCAAACATAACAATTCTTTGTTGGCCTAACCTAAAGAACAAATCTGATCATCTGTTATATGACTCCTGAATCTCTCTAATTGTTAAAAAAGGGAGTTGGAAAACTTGTCTTTCACAGGTTGCACCAGACTGCAGCAATGCTTTTCTGTATTCAGCCAAGCTGAATTTTGATTATTGTCCAGCTTATTTCCTTTGTGCTGCCAGCACAGACTTTTTGTGTTTTCAAGCATTTAATCTCTGTTTTGCTGATGCCAGAGTTCAGCTTATTTTGCCCTGTGTTTGAAATACTGTTTTCTTCAGAAGCTGCAGGTCATTGACTTAGCCACAGATTCTCACAGACACTTAAGGTCAATGCCTTCCTCTTTTTCAGCAGTATACTATTGTCATCTCTCTATTGCAAAGCACTGAGTACATGTTCAGTAAAACAATGATATTAAACGCCTATCCTAGTGAACTAAAGGTTATTTAGTCCATTTATATAGAGTGCGTGGCCATCCAAGGTCCCACTCTAATAAAGACTTATGCTTGAAATCATATATTGACCATTGCCACTGAATTCAAGTGATTAATTAGTCAAGGCATAAAGATCTGCCAAAGCTTAAAGCTTTTTGGATCCAGTGTCTGGATGGATCCAGGTAACTGGCAACTTATTTGATGTTATTTACTCTGCATGGCTATTCTGGTATCTGACATAGCCCAGAGATATAAACAAAGCAAAAACTGTAGTGGGGAGGAAGAATATTGTGTTTTGCCAGTAGTTACACTTAAAAACAAAACTCACCTTGTAAACACAGGGGCAGGGCTTGTACATTCAGTGGTATATGTGTGTGGAGGGGGTTTGTTCCTGTTGGGCATTATCTACTTATTCTCATAAATGTTCAGCATGGGGAGAATAAAAGCCTTTGTGCCTCAGAATTGCCAGTGAGCCTCCTTGAATTCTGTCTTTGAACCTTTCAGCTCTGATGAAATCAATATATCTCATATTTCCAGTGCTCAATCTCACCTCCTTAACAAAATCTTCTGAGAACTCTGTCAAGAAGAGTTAAAAGTAACTTTAAATTTTAAATAGCTGTTTGTGTCAGTGCTTTCAGAAATCTTTCCTTTCTGGTCACCACTGAACCAACCCAGCCTAACCTGAAAATACCAGAATAAGCTTGTTGTCCTTGCAGATACATTGTATTTAGCCAATTTTATCTTATTTTTGTTAGAGGGATGTAATTGGAAGAGAAATTTGCAAAGAGAGGTTCTACAGTGCCTTTCTGTGGTGTGTGCCACCTCCACAAGTGTTCAGGTGAATCAACTCGACACCTACCTGGAGATTTTATTCATCAAGACATTTAAGTATCTACTTGAATAACATTAAAGTCATGGGGAGTCCTTTAAATACTTCTTGACAAGAGGAAGGATGAGTCCCTTTTGACCTGAGAAGCACATAAAGAAAACTACTTTGGTGAAACTACAGGTGAGAAAGCGGAAAGTGCCTGCATGAGTCAAGTGCTGCCTGTGAATTATTGCAACTCCTAGGGTGGCAGATCAGTGCTCCACCACACACCCAGGATGCCTCAGACCCTCAAACCCCCAACACAGACCCCTGGGGACACCCCCAGCAGGTGAGGGAAAGGAGACCAGTCACACTTACACTTACCCACCTTCTCTTTCCATCTTTGTTTATGCCTGTAAAGTGTCAGGTTGAACCCCAAGTCCTTGTTAGAACAGCAGTGGTGCAAATCTATGATCAATGCATGTTTGTTCACAAGCAACTCCCTAACTGCAACCCTTAATAAAGTTCTGAGACAGAAGATAGAAGGAAGTTTTGTTTTCAGTGAGGGTAGCATAACACTAGGACAGGTTGCCCAGAGAGGTGGTAGATGCCCTAAACCTGGAAACATTGGAGGTCAGACTGGATGAGGCTCTGAGAAACATGATAGAGTTGAAGATGTCCTTGATTATTGCAGTGGGCTTGGACTAGATGGCCTATAAAGATCCCTTCTTATCCAAACTGTTCTATGATTCTTTGACTATAAAAGCAGAAAAGATGGGCAAAAGGCAGGAGTTCAGCACGGGAGAACTCTCCTGCCCCAGTCAGGGGTGCCCGTGTTAATTAGGAGGGCTGGTCCTGGGCTGTGAGTAATTGCGGCGGGGGAACTGAGGGTCGGGGTGACCGCAGAGTGAGGGAGGTGGGGGAGCCGGGGAGGTCCCCGAGTGGGCGGAGGTGCTGCGGGACCCGGAGCGGTGCTGGAGGCGGGAGCGCCACTCGCCCGCGAGGCGGAGCCCGAGGGATGCTCGGCGAGAGGCTCCGCGCAGCGCAGGCGGTGTCTGTTTAGTTCAGAGGTCATAAAAACGTGGCATGGTATACATGTAAGGCAGGGTTCAAACAGGCCTTTTAGAAAGCTTATTACCCAGGCTACCCCGTGCTACTGCAAAGGGGTGTCTGTGCAGAGTGAAGTAGTAAAATATATGCTGTGTTTTGTAAAACATAAAGCAGTATTAAAATGAAAGAAAGCATATAAATCATAAATAATAAATATAATGCCGTGCCACTTGCATTTTTGGCTTTCCAATGTATGAAAATCTGCTCCATGTGTGTACCTGAATCTTTCTACTGCTGTTTTTTGACAGGTGTCCTACTCCAGTACATCAGTTTAACCAGCTGACTTTCTTGGTTTACAAGCAGGGTAAAATCTTTAAAGAAACAGTTACTGTTAGTATCATGATGTTAATTTTGTTGGGGGCAGGAAAAAGTTTTGTTAAACTCCAAATGAAGTCCATTTTCCCCAGAGCTTTGTTTCAAAGTGGATTTTTGTTTGGGGTTCAGGCTGTGCTTTCAGAGGGAAAAAGATTTTTCTTTTTTTCATGTTTGTTGGTTTGTTAGATTTAGGCCAACTTATTCTAACAGGGAAAGAACATTTCTCCCCAAGCACCCCATAACATAACAATAACTCATTAACCCAAGAACTCTAAAAAAAGTTCAGGCTGCTGCAGGGTTCATTCTCCCAGTACTGGAGTGTTTTGATTTTGAAATGTATCAGTAAGAAAACAGATATCCTGGTTTGGCTTTTGACAAGCAGGCCTTCTACATCTTGCTGCTCTTCAACTAAAGTGCATACTTTACAAGAGTGGAAGCTGGTTATTCCTTCCTGTGACCACTCTGTACTCATCCTGTTTCACATCTGCTTACAAACCAAATTGGTGGTCCATGCACAATCTCCCTGGATGTGCAGAACTGGGTTGCAGGTTTTTAATAATCCCAAAGCATATTTCCAGCTTGGTCTACACGCACTTTACACAGAACTTTTAAAACCATTAGAAAAAAAATAAGGAATTCTGGTGTCTATGATGTGGATCAGGACATGCACTGAAAAACAGCCATCTAAACCAACCTGAGCTCAGAACTAGGCCTATCAGTTTGCATTGTGAAGAAGGGAATTGTTCCCACTGGAATGTTCACTCATGAATGCATCTGGTCTTCTGTGTAATGTAGTAATCACTTTGCACAATGGGATTATAAACCATGTTTATAAATGTTTGTTTGCATGACTTTGAGTCACTGGTTTGATACTCAAGCCCTATGCTGAGGCACTCACAGATAACAGTGCATGTTAAACGTACATTAAGCTGTAATCTTTATTATCTCCATTTAATTGCAGGAGCGAGTGTGATGTAATTTTTTTCCACATTTTAGTCCATCTGACTTTTTGAATCCATTCAGGAACAGTGAAAGAGAAAAACTAAAAGAAGATGCTGATATACTTACACAATGACTCAATAAATTCTGCCAGCCTCACTCTATGGATTGTAAGGTAGACATGCCTTCAGCAAGGCATAAATGAGTCCTTCATTACTTAATGTTGCTGACATGCTATGAAACTCTCAAAGCTGAGCAGAGCATCTAAAAACATCTGGAGTAGCCCCAAGACTCCTATTTAAAATCTTTGCGCCTGAACCTGCTAATTTTCAAGACACGTATTTCACTTGCGAACCAAATCTTTTATCCTGTAAACACAATGGCATAGAAGCATGAAAGCACAATAAAAATTGCCAAAAATCTGCTGCATATCATGTTTTTAGAGATCTTTGAAAATTTGTTTTCAAAGTTTACTTTCACTGTTTTATATACCTGGGGCTGAGCCACTGTCAGGAATGAGAAAATGGCATTTGTAAATTCATTGCTCAAAAGGAAGACACTCCAAACTATGTCATCTTAGATTTATGACTGGAAAGAGAAAGGGAAGAAATGTGCAAGACTGACAAAAGTCTTCACAATAGGTTGTGTTATTCAGCCAAGTGCAGTTAAAAGCAGGACTGGAGATGCTATTTGCCCAGTAAAGAGGGAAGACATGCATCTCAGAGATTTCCAGCTGATGCTCTGGGTGTACTGACTAAAGCAGCCACCCAGCCTTGTGCCACACAACCTGCCCGCTGCACTCATGAAGACTGAGAAGGCAGAAGAGTTGGGGCAATAATCTCTATTATATGTGAACTTTTGTGAGCTCTTATGGAAGACCCTTGAGCCAAGAGAGGAGGAGACATCAGGTAAGAAAGAGCAGCATGAAGAGGAAGAAAACCCATTTGCACTTCTAGAAAAGCTGATAAAAGAAAATTAAATGCTAGCAATAGAAAAGGCAGGATTGAAAGAGATGGTTCTGACAGCCCAGAGTTCAGGTAAGCATATAGTGGCAGGCAAGGCTCCAGCTACATCATTTCACATCATCATCATCATCACCATCATCATGGCTAGGCTTCGCAAAGATTTGAGAAGGGCTCTCCCCACATGGGTGTGTCCTTTAAGCCTGCGCAGTGGATTTTTTAGGTAAGGTACAGCATGCACGGAACTGGCCCCACCCTTTAATTCCTAAGGTTCATCTGCCATGGCCGAGCGAACTTGGACGGTGACAGTGAAGTCCTTGGGATTAGAACCTACAGCCCCTGGTATTCCCAGGAAGTCTCCCATCTAAGTACTGACCGGGCCTGACCCTGCTTAGCTTCTGAGATCTGACAGGATCAGATGTCAGGGTGGCCTTTAATGGCCTTTTATCATTTCACATAACACACTTCATTATTACTGTTTTTCACTGCATCGTTTGACAAAATGTGTAATGCACATGAATAAACCTCTTAAGCTTATGGGAAAATTCCTGTTCTCTGTATTAAAGAAAGCTCATTACTTATGTCACAGTATCACCAGCACCTGGAGGTTCTGAGGAGCACCTAGGTTTGGATTTCTGAGGTTGAGTGTTGAGACAGATTTTCTGTAGCACTCTGTGTAACAACTGTGAGTTGGCCTAAAACCACTTACTTAAGAGGCTTCTGACCTGCAGCACTTTAGAAAAAATGCCTATGTAGTGGAAACCTCACTCAATCCGTCTCATGAATCTGATGATCATCCTCAGCCAAATGTGGAATCAGGGAAGGTCCAAAATCCTAGCATAGGTTGTCAGGTCCCCTTCTTTTTTCTTCTCTGACAGCAACATTCAGAGTTTTTATGAAAAGAAATATCTATCATCTTGTAATTTAGAAGCTCACTTTAAATCTTAGTTTTCCTCTCCTGCAGGAATATTTGAATTCATCTTGGAAACTGGTTTAACGACATCATTCAGCTGGCACTGACATCTTCTGAAATACATTTCGAGGCTTGACAGAAACAGCACAAAGAGGATTAAATCAGTCTTGGAAATGTAAATGTCTGTAACATGATGACCTTAACACTGGAAATAAACATTTGTGTGTGCATGTATAAACACATTTAATATTTATACATACATAATATACATATAGAGTAGAAACTGATTTTCAGGACAATATGCACACCATGACACTATCCCTTCAAATGCAAGTTTTTCTGAGTCTTTCCTTAAGAAAGGCATCTAAGATTTTTCACCCATATATGAGCTTTGAATTTGTATTGAATACAAAATGCTACATTAAAATTGACATTTCTGTGCCACCTGCAGTGTAAGGATTGCTGTCAGAGACTGTTAACCAATTTAATGCCATACAGAGTTAGCCACAAGAAGGAAAAATGTGAAGCTTTATATCATGAATTTCAATGCTGCATTTACAGGACAGGGAAATTTAGTTACTTGGTATTTATTTACTTCAGTCTTTTGAATGCTCTCCTGGAGGAAAAAAAAGCAAGCTGATTTTTTAGAAAATTTGGTTGCTTTTTTTTTTCCCCTGTATCTTTTTCAGTCTGAGGCACTGTCAAATGCCCAGGGAAAGTTCTTCCTCTGGTGTGGTGGTGTGTGGTAGAGCCTCTCTTGCTTTGGCAATGCTTGCTGGTGAGAGAAGGACTAGAAAATTGTGTGCATGGTTCTGCGTGGGTGCTATTAGTGCCACTTCTGCTCCTTCTCTATGAGGAGCACCTCTGAATACTGCTACTGCTTATCTCTGGGTCTTGGTGACTATTACCTTCCATGTCATTACAGAGACCTGCACTAGACTCTTCACTTTGATTTCCAATTATGTTTCTGGGTAATTCCCTGGAGAGGACAGCCTTAGAAAGAAAGCTCAGGTGAAAGGCATGGATTTTCCCTTAAATAAAGTCACAGTTCCTCCAAGCTCTGGCCTGGCTGGTTTGTGGTGGAAGGGAAGATGGCGTGAAAAGTTTAATAGATTTATTTTTCTCTGGCATGAGAGCCGTCCCCAAGTCCTCCCTCTCACATAGCTCCTGACATCTGATGATGCCACTCATGTGACTTCTGTGCAGGAGGGGAACTGCAACTGCATGACACATGGATGGGTCTGGCTAAACAGACAGAGCTGGGCAGTCATCCCAGAGCACTGCTCCTGGCCCCAGATTTTGATAAATCAGGTAATCTTTTTAGCTTAGCTAGCATAAGCTAGTAATAATCTTAAAGCCCTGATAGACACAGTGTCATTTGCAAGAATTTTCCAAGACATCAGAAATCTGTTGTCTACCAACACTCACATCCCCAATTTACTTGGACAAATGTTCCCCTTAAACTTTATTGTTTTCCAGGTTTAAGTCCTCACAGCTGTGTCCGCACTGCTGCTGAAACATCTGTTCTCCCATTTTGCAGCTGGAAGTCCCTGTCTCTACGATATGCAGCGTAAAAGATGACAGCTGTGTTTGGATTGGGTCTGAGAGAATTCTCATTATTTTTCCTCTAAAATCTTTACACCAGGACTGCTGTGACCATCATGAACAAATATCCATTCTGTTTCTGAGGGAGCAGTGACAAACTGCTTGGCTAGAAATAGTGTGCTAAGGATACATACCTTCATGAAAAGAAGAACAGAAATTAATTTTGTTTTCGCCTTTTTGAATATATGATTCTTTGTTGAATATATGATTCCTTATTGAATATGATTCTTTATTGAATATATGATTCCCTTGTCATATCCTTTAAGTATATGCTTTGCCCCTCAGGCTTAAAAATCTTAATTTTATTAAAACCTCTTGTTCACAACCTTGTAGACTAGGCTGAAACAGTGCATGGCAGAGTGATGGACTAAAACTAATGGAAAGAAAAGTTGTGTATTTCAGGCTTTAGCATGGTGCTAGGAAAAACTATTTGACACCATGGACTGCACAGCTGCTGGGGAAAAGTGCTTTTGTGCCAAGAGAAACGTTCTCAAACTGCTGTTGGTCCTTGTTAAAGCTGAATGTATTTCTAGCTTTGAGTATAGTGAATATTTGGTGACAAGTATTGCTGACAGCTTTTAGGTGTTGCAGCCTTAGAGGGAGAACTAGTTCTAAGCAAATGCTTAATCCATAAGCTAGATCCATCTTGTTTGATAACTGGAAGTGAAGGGGATTTATGACCAAAAATGCTATGAGTCTCAAGGCCCTGAGAAGATGAAAGGTTGCAGGATGTTTTTTATGTGAGCCTTTAGGGTCCTCTCCCTGACTTTGAAGGTCTTACTATATCCTGTTTCTTAAATATTGTTTTAATATTTCTTTTCTTACTTATGGTATGATTATGCTGTAATTGCTACTTTTTGTTTCAGTCCAGAGATGAAAGAAGAGGATTTGAATGGCAGCTTTGAGGAGGACCACAGAACTACCAAACCTCAATTCTGACCACAGTTTCATTCTGAAATAAAATAAAATATAAAATAAAATAAAATAAAAGTATAAAGTTCATAGGTGACAAAGCAGAGAAGATTTCAAACAATTTTGCCTTCCTTTAACTGCACTTATTTTTGCTGAAAAAAGATTTTGCATCATTATGGCCTCTGAGTTGCCCAGTCAGAGAAACTCTTTTAGCTGTGTTTTACCAAATAGATACTGAAACTTTCAGAAACTTTCAGAAAAAAGAGCCTAGCTGTTGTGGCCATGTACATACTTACACAGGTCTCAGCCAGTCTCTTCTGAGTACAATACCATAAAACCCCACAAAATGATGTTTCCAAGGAAACTGGAAGCTCTACTTTTTGAAAAATGCACACAATTTATTACTCATTTCAACTACTGTACTACTTTCTATTTTCTCCAGCTAGAAGAATTTGTGTTTTCTAACAGAAAATGAATTGAGGAGTTGGTGGCTGCTGTAGGAGAGTTTTCCCAAGATCACCATGGTTTCATCCTAACAGTGCACAGCACTCATTCACCAACTACCCCAGAAAAGGAGCTTGACAAGTGTGGTTTAGAAGTGACCTCCAGAGGAAGGCTGCCAGCTTGATGGTCCCATGACCTTGGGCCACATATTTAAGGGCAGGCAGATAAGAACTCATTGAGACTTTCAAAAGCTCTTAGGCACCCCTTCACCTTAAAATATCAACTCATTACCACAGCTGGAGTCTGTCAAGAAAATGAAGTGAGAGCTAACAAAAAAAAACTTTTCCTCTTTTATACGATGTGCAGCAGAGAAAAGTACAGCATTTGTTCTTCCCACCTCCCTCCAGAAAAGTGTTTGGTGCTTCAGAAAGTGAATAGTTGGATGGCCCGAGAGCTGCTGTCTGCTAATGTTGCCATCTCTACCAAGTGTTTTTGCTGAGCTTCTGGTGTCTGGGTGCCTGCTGCTCAGGGGGACAAGGAAAAGGGAGACTGCATGGGATTATATCTCTTGGCTCAGTGACAGTGTGGATGGTTCTCACTGGTCAGACTGGTCAGACTCACCAGCAGAATACAGGTCAGGTGATGCACAGCTTTCCCAAGGCAAGCGTCTGCACACGGTGCAGCATTTGAATGACTAATGAGTGGACAGTCCGGACTAACTGTGCATCCATAGCTACTGCAAGAGAACTGTGGTAAGCACAAAGATGTTTCTGCTGGGCTCTGAAAGTATGAAAGATGCCTTATTGTGCCTGAAATAAATGCTTCAGGCTGAAGGAAGACTTACTTCTATTTCCCGTGACAGTACAGGACACAACACTTACAATAAGGAGACTTAAGTATTGCTCACATGCAGTGGGACCCTGTTAGCTGGCACATGCTGCACCCTTGCTGGAGCTGCACAGAGATGCAGGACTGCATTAAGGGCAGACAAAAGAAGGCTGTATTTGTAAACCTCAGGGTGAATGCTGTAGGATCTGCTTACCTTGAAGGATTGAATGGCAAATAGCTAATACACATTTTAACCAGGGTAATTGTCAAAAGCTTAGGAAGCTACAACCTGTTTTTCAGAAGTGGATAGAGTACTGAAAGGTTTGGAAGAGCATCAAAATTTTCAGCTATCTTATTGCTGGACAGGCATTTCCCTTTAAGCTGAGGGAAAATGAGAGCTAAAACTGGAAATTCATGTTTTGAATTAGTTTACTTGTATCCCATAACTAACCCTGGTAACTTCTCAGAGCAGGGTGCTAGAAATTAAATATTTACGTTGTTGACTTTGCAAGATTGCCAATCCTGGTCAGTTTTGTTCAAAGTAGGAAAGGGGGCATGTCCTAGAAAGCCCTTATGTCCCAAATCATCACAGGTTCATATTTCAGATCCCCATGCTCTATAAAATAAGCATGGCAGGGATTCTGTGTTTGGAATCTGGTTCATCCCTAGTCAGCAAGGATTTGAATAATACCACAACTGCCATACATTGAATTTGTGCTGCTAGAAGCTTTCAAAGAGCTGCACTTCTGATGCAATTTTCTCCTTTTATGCTCATTTCATAAGCTTCGTTCAAGCTGTTTTCCCAAGGAACACAGCACTCAGCTGCATCTTATCTGTGCTTGATCCTGAACAGCATTGAAAGAAATAGCATAAGTTTTCACCTCAGGCCCCAGATAGGACAGGATCTGCCATCGCTGCCAGTAAAGAAATTATTTCAGAGGTAGCAGCCATTAAAGAACATCTCTTTTAATATGGATTGATGCTTTTAAATTTTTTGCATGTTTTGCTGGTTTGAAGTTCTTTTAGTTTGTGACAATATTTTTTTCAGTCAGGTTAATTTTTTTCTTTTTTAAGCTTATACACTGTATTTAATCAATGTAGAACAGGATAAACCCCTGAGTGACCTGCTCTGATGTAATTCATGGATGACACTACTTGAGAGTACTGGAGTAGGTGACCTTCAGAGGTCCTGAATTTTCCTGTGATGTAATTAAATCTCAGAAAGTTATGATGAGAAGTCTGAAATCTGAACACCCACATCCCACTAACGTCGCCTCAGTGAAAAAATCTTGCATGCTCTTGTGACATTGTTATCTTGCAGAAAAGAAAGTTTAAATGGCACAATGTCTGTTGAATGTCAGGTTTATTATCTTAGTTCATATTAACATCATTACTTTCAGCTGTTTCCTAATACCATATATGATGACTGTATCTAGTTCAACTTAAGGCAATTGCCTTCTGTGTGAATATGGTTTTATAGTAATAAATAGTAACTTTTGGATGCTCACACTTGATTATCTCAAGTTATTCTGAAGCCAAATTGAAGTGCTCATGTGGTTAGTGAAAATTATTTTGAATTTGCCACATTATCATCTGTTCTGGAGACAGAAGAAATTTGAATTCTGGTGTGTTAAATGACTTAGTTGTGTGGAAATATTTGATGGTGCAAAACTGCTGCTTTTTCTCTCTCTCTGACTTTGTTTCTATACCTTTATTTGCCCATGAGGATAGTGAGTAGCATTATCAAAAAATTTTTACAAAAACCCCTTGTCCAACCAAATCAACATATTAAGGCAAGGACTGTCTGGGACACAAAACAAAATTCAAAAACTTGCTGGAAATGAATACCTTTTTCAAGGGCAGAAATCCTTAATGATTTAGCTTTATTTTTCTTAGAGTGTGTTCAGTCAGTCATATGCAAAACCTCTTCTTTATTCTTCATAACCACCTTTGAAATTCAAAGCAGACTCTGTGTGAAACTGTTTATTTTTGGAAAATGGCTGGACTGAGAGAAATGTGCCACTATCATAGGCATATTTGGGGGGAAAAAAGTCATGAGAATTGATTTTTTTTTCATTTCACATTACACTCAGAATTAAAAATCTATTCAGTGATGCTCAGTTACCTTAAAAGGATATCTTTAACTCATTTAGATGTTCTTTTAATTTCAACAGTTCCTAAAGAAATACTATTAGTGACCTAAGAAAAACATGATCCTCTTTCCTAGCTATAAGGAAGCTGAGGTTTTCTGACAGATCTGCTAAACTGACTTTTCAATAAAACAACAAAAAGCCCAAGTACTTTAACCTATTAACACTAAAGTGTGAAAAATGCAAAAATTATCTCCAAAAGTGTTAGTGAAGTGACAATTTCTGGAAGAAAAAAAATCCTAAAAAGTCAGTGATAATTACAAAACATTTAAAAATTGTATTCAAATCCTTGCTTTGAGTTTGGTCCATTTTTAAACAGTTTCATCTGAGTTTTGGCATTGGCACTCTAGTGTAAGTTCTTCATGCCCTTTCCACTCCCTGTGGGCCAAGCAATCTGAAGTGTATCCTCCCCAGAGCACTTTGCTTTTGAGAAAAGGGAGTACGAGTGGATCTAGACTACTATCCCTGTTATGTACAACAGTAGCTCAAGCAGACAACACGGTATTTTTTAGTTGACTTAAACCAGAATGTTGAGCACTTTCTTAATGGTAGATCAAAAATTTATAGAAAAATTAATAGTACCTCTCCTCTCCAGTAATTTTCAGAAGTGTATTTCCTCTTCAGAGACATTTCTACAAAAACCCTCTGGTGACTTGCTCTCTTTATTGGAGAGGAGCTCATTCTGGCAACACTTTTTTCCGTCCCCTGACAGTATTTACTCTTGTGCCAGGAATTGGGGTCACATAGATTTATCTATGCTGGTCCTATGCCATCAAGGCATTATAGATGTTAGAAGGCTAAATAAATACTTTGTAACAACCTCATCCTGTCATCTGGATAAAGTGGAGTTTATAGCTGCATTGTGAATAATGAAATTAGCTGAAGCCGTGTTGTTTGAACTGTGCTGAAGAAGTCAGCTACTATTATCACAAATGTGAGTGACTGATGAAACAAACAGCGGGAGAACAGAGATGGCATTTCTTAATTTTTCTTCTATTTTTTTGGATGAGGAAAAGAGAAGGAGATGTTCTCCGGCTGTGTAGAAATAGAGTTCAAATCATATCACTATCCCACTTTATGCAAGCCACTGGGTTCTTTAGAGGTTTGGTTCGAATTCAGATAATTAATAAAGAGCAAAGGGAAATTAATATTGTTACTAAAGACATACTTCAATTTTCTGGCTGAAGTTAGCTTGTATTGCTGGGAAATGGCATACTCAGTTTCTATATAGTAGGAAAGATAAAATGCTTTGAAGTATTATAAACTAAGCTTTTTAGTAGGGAGTAACTCCTAAACTCCTTTGGAAAAAAAAAAAGGAGTTATGACAATTTGGAAAGTTTCTTATGAATTCTGGTTGATATTGTGAAACCGATATGCCACAAACAGGTGCTAGAAGCTGTCATCTGATTTTGGGGCTGCATATTATATATAAGAGAAACTGAGTCTCCACATTTTTATTTTTGATGAAGATTAGTTTCTGATCTCTGAAACTGAGGTAATTTGGCCTGAAAACACATGAATTTGGAGGCTGAGTTCTCTGTCCAGGAGAAAGAACGGCCATTAATGGCACTCTGCTATGTAGTGGTAGACTTTGGGGGATCAGGGCCTATGAGGAGTTCAGCCAGGGGGTTTATGGTCAGGGACAAGTACCAGTTTCCAGCTTAGGCAGCTGTTAAGACTAGAATAGACTGTTTCAGTTAGGAGAGGCCTACAATGATCATCTAGTCCTTTTCCGTAGGAGAACCAGAGGAGATTACATGAGCCCAGCCCACAGGACAGCGGTAGATAAACAGTTGAATCAGACCAGACTTGTCCAATATCCCAACACTTGAGAAGGCCTCAGAAAAAATGCAAAATCATGGGGATGATATAAAAATACTTTTCCACAATACTCTGAGTTGCAGAAGTAACCTGCATTGCCTCAGGGCAATTCTCCCCTCTGAAAATCTGCTGTAGTGTCATGCATTTTGGGCACCTCTATAGGCTGTAGTTACTTTTTATTCAGGCATGTAGACTGCCTATGTCCCAACAGTGTAAAGTTATGGTCCCTGACCTATGGCAAGTTATTTACATGGCCTCTGACATTGCTTTCAGGGACACGAAATCAAAAAGCTGATTCTGAAATGTGCCAAGGATTTCACAGGGAATCATGTAGGACCCTGAGATTAGCTCAGTTGGTTAAAACTTGGTTGTAATAATGCCAAGGTCATGGATTCAATCCCCTGTGTGGGCCATTGACTTAAGAGTTGGACTCGATGATCCTTGTGGGTACCTTCCAACTCAGAACAGTCTGTGATTCTGTGATTCTGTAGGGGAAGGAGGCGCCTGCAGTATGTTATGTGGTCAGCACAAAAAGTGTTGCTCAAGAGCTGTGGGAGTCTGAAAGGAGACATACTCTGCAGTATCTGCTGAAACTAGGCTTAAACCTGTTCCCAAACTTTCACAGCGTTGCTCAGTTTGTTTGCTTTCACCCCCACACCACTCTACAGAGATGACTGGAAGTGGAGCTCCAGCAAGGGATTTCTTAGGCTACTGAGTGGCCAGTGACAGTACTGGGAATATGATGGTCCTTGGCTGACCATCTGTGTTTCTGCAGAAAGCTGCCAGGGAGTTCACATAGTTTTTAAAAGTGCAGGACAGTTACAGCTACTCAGACCAAGGAAACTTGGTCTCACTCTGCTGGTTTGCAAACATATCTGCCAGCGAAGTGGCAGAATATTTAATTCTCTCTCTGTCTGGGTGCTGGGCATGTAGTGGAAAGCATTAAAGTATTTTCAGGGCACCGAGATGAAGATTTGCATATAGTGTGGAAAGTAGTCCTCTTCAAGGTGATATAAATTGCATTACCCCTGAAGAAAGGCAATGAAATTCCTACTGAGCAGATTTATGCCCTGCACTGCTTTGACTATGTCAGACTTTGTACACAACCTCATGTGCTGCAGTTGCTTGCCAATATAAGGATTTCTTTTAATGAAGATTTGATAAAGGTTGAGTGTTATTAAAATTCAGGGTGCACTGGGCCTTATCAACAGTTAAAAAATTTATCAAGCTGCAGCCAGTCAATAATCACAGCAGACAGCATTGTGGACTTATCTCAATTTCAGATAATAGCAATGTTGCCAGCACATTAAATTAAAAGTTAGAGAGAAATTAGAATAAGATTAATCACTGTTAGCCTTGCTTTGCTGGTGTGGTTTTGCCTTTTAAGTAATGTATATGTATGATTTTTGTGAATGCACAAATATCTATTATGCAAATACTGCCACATAATTTCTGTCAGATTAAGTTAGATAGAGGAAATCATTTTGGGCAGACTTAGACAGTTTGAAAACTTTGCATTGCCGCCACAGACAAGAGCAAAACTTAGCAGTATCCCTGCACATCATGTGCAGGCAATTTTTGGCAGCATTCATTTCTACTGTCAAAGTACATCATAGGTGTTTTAAATCACTAACAACTATAAAGATTTGTTGCACTTTTTCTGATGTCTAGTCCTATAGCTTTTTCAATGAAGGTGAAAAGAGGGCAAGGGTGGTATTTCCTGATACCGGGATTCTTCAGGATAAACACCATTGTTCTGAAAAAGTTGTACACAATTGCTGTGGTTTAACCCCAGTTGGCAGCTAAGTCCTATACAGAGACTTGCTCACTCCCTTCCTGTGGGATGGGGCAGCAAATCGGATGGGTAGAAGTGAGAGAACTCATGGGTTAGTATAAAGACACCTTAATAGGGAAAGCAAAAGCTGTGCACACAAGTAAAACAAAACAAGGAGTGAATTTACTGCTTTTCAAAGGCAGGCAGGTGTTTAGCCATCTCCAGGAATACAAGGCTTCATCTCATGTAATGGTGACTTGGGAAGACAAATGCTGTCACCCTGAACACCTCTCTTTTCTCTTTTCCCCTGCTCTGTGTGCTGAGCATGGCGCCATATGGTATGGGATATCTTCTTGGTTATTTGGGGTCAGCTGTCCCAGGTCCTTGTGCACCCTAGTCCTCTCACTGGTGGAGTGGGATGAGGAGCTGAAAGGCCTTGACTCTGTGCCAACACTGCTCAGCAATAACAAACACATCCCTCTGATACATCAGCACAAACCCAAAAGATAGCCCCATAGCAGCTACTGTGAAGAAAATGAATTCTACCCCATCCAAAACTGCTACAACAATCAATAGCAAAAAAAGAGAAAACTGCTTCCTCATGCCTGTGGCAAACTGGCAATAAATTCAAACTTGCATGATTATCCATTTCTTTTTGAGACCTAACACTACCCTTGGCTGGGTAGGTATATAAATATGTATTTGAAAAGAAATGTTTCCATGGGGCTGCAGCATCTGAGAACTTTGAAGGCAAGAAAATTTTGTAGAGGTGAAAGATATGTAAAGCTGCTTCAGGCATTTTGGCTTCCAGTTATACAGCCTAGAGATTTTTTACAGCTGTCTGGATTTGATGTGTATCTTTTCCTTTGAATACAATTGCAGGCAAACTGGTTCTGATCTTTATATTATCAGTTAGCAAAAGCCTTTGAGCAGTTCCAAAGTGCTTTGTAGCTGTTCATTCAGCCTTCTGGTGGAAAGCTAAAAGATTTTGATGGGGTTTAACAGAGTTCTGTTTCAGGTACCAAATGCCTACTTGATCTCCCATAGGTCAAAATTTTAGAAAAAAACTATTTGATATAACTCTCTTCTTTATAGGGAAAAGGTCCATATGTTTCAAGAGAATCTCAGAGGATGTCTGAGGAAACGTATTTCAACTGAAGACTTGGACTCATCTAGGTAAATGAAAGCTTGAATCACAAAAACTGCTATTTTCTTCAACTGAAGTTCTTTTTCTATTGAAATATTCAGATTTTAAGGTTTTGTTTGTTGGATGGCATTTTCTGTGACATAAAAATTTTTTTTGTTTTGTTGAAAACTCAAATTTAGGATATGTGGGGACTGACTTTTTTGCCAGATAAATCTGAGCCTTGCATTTGTAGTAGTCCCTCATGCCCAAACCAATCTTTTCAAAATCGGTCCCAGCCTTTGATTTTCTCAGGTATAGCCACACCACCAGCTCCTACAGTCACAGCAGTGAGACTGAAGACATGAATTCTAAAGACAGCTACATTCTGTCTTTTTCTGTCTCTGGAAACTCCACTTTCCTTGGCAACAATCCCAAGGCTCTGAGACTTATTGCTGCCTTCTTGAGCTTCCTGAGCGGAACCACATCATAAACAGTGAGACAGAAACTCAAAAACGCTGAGTTGTTTCATCAGCCCAGAATCTTTGTTGCAATCCAACAGTTTGTCCCCACCCAAGTTATAAAACAATTTCCTATTTCTCTCTTTGAAGAGCTGGAGAATTAAATATTGTCTGGAGTTTCTGACAAGATCAGTTACGATATTTAATATCCTCATTCTGCTAAATTTCCATTTCCTGGGTGGAGATGTGAAGTGAAAGTGTACATCCAAGTGTGGATGCATGTTACAGCTCTTCAGGCTGTATAGTTTTTTGTTTCCATATTTGTTTAACTTCTCCTAATGTTAATGGAAGTTATGAGTGCTCTTATGGAAGAGTTTTAGAGAAGGGAATATTCATCTAGGCAGGCTCTTCTTGTTAATACATTTCATTGTATTTCTAGAAGAAACATTTCTTACTGTTGGAAATGATCAGAAAATAAGCTTGCTTGGTGACCTCATCCAAAACTGGTTCAGACTGTAGCCACGGGACAACCAACTGGACTAGAAATACCTCAGCTTTCTAAGTCATAGGACCCATTTGATTTAGTCACATTGTATTTAAGGCAGCTAATCTCAAAAGAGAGCATGCTCAGTAGAGCTCAACATCTTGCACTGGATCTATTCAATGTCATCAAAAGACCTGGGAATGGATGGAATACAACCATCCTCAAAAATCAGTGATTATATTAAAGAGCTTAATCCGATGGCAGGGGGTAAATGCCAGATTTACCAGTACCATTTGATCTTGACAGTATAATTCTATTACATTTGCAGTTTTTTATATTGCAATTCATTATTTAATTTAACCAGTAAAAATACTATACAGGAAGACAAAATGTATTTCTGTAATAGCTTTGAACTGAGTATATAGTTGCTACTACCACTGGTGCTTGAAAATTGTCTATTTTGGACCAGTATAATTTTTTCCATGATAAAGTTGGAAAAATTGTTTAGGACCTGGGTGTGTGTGTGGGGGGGATGGGGTGGGGGGTGGGTGTGTTTGTGAAAAAAAAACACCCAAACTCAAATGACAGGACAGCAGGGAGTTGTATCATCAGGAAGCTGTGAAATGGAACAGGTTTTTGTGAATAGTCAATGGTGAATATGAAATAATAGGACTACAGATGTGGTTTTAAAGAGATCAAAATCTTTACACGAAGCAGTTAAAAGAATGGGAGCTAGGAGAACACTTACTGCATGCCTGTATCGTCAGCAAAAACACAGTTCTCTGTAGTCATTTGAAATTACAGGCAATTATAATTACCTGCCAGAGAGACCTGGAGGCTGGCTGGCTCAGCAGCAGCAGAGCTGTAGTGGTGGAGTTATGACAGCCAGAAAATGCTTTGTGATGGAGCACCTGGAGCATTCTAGGGAGCAGAGGCAGAAACAGAGGGACTCTAACCCATGTCCTGGTGCCAGTAGAGGCAGCAGCTGTTGCAGTGTGGACATGCTTTGCAGGCAGCAGCTGTTGTGGTGTGGACATGCTCTGCAGGCAGCACAATAGCGACTTTTGCTCAGCACCCCAATGTGAGGCTGGTGCTGCTTGTGGTTCCTGCTCACTCACAGGCATATGGAGCTCAGCAAGCAGATTGTGAAGCCCTATGGTAGTCATTCATTAACCTGTGCCATGTGCAGTGCCTGAGGGTCAGACTTTGGCATCAGGACATATGCCGTAACTTTCACTCAGGTAAGGTTCCATGCTGTCTCCTTTCTTTGGCAATCTCTATCACTCCGCTTGTACCCCTATGACAGTGTGGTAGAGACCAAGCAATACACGAGGCTTTCATGCACACAACCTGCATCAGACCTGGGATCTGGCACTGGCTTCTAAATGTTCATCAGCTGGGATCCTGACTCTGGTAATGAGCCTTGCTTTAGTTACCCTATTATCCAAAAATACTGTGGGACTTGTTGTGTGCTGAAGTCCTACTCCTGGGCAACAGCAACCATTTTAGGAATTGCAGCTCTGCTCCTTCACCCTACAAAGCACTCTGCAAACCCTGACGAATCTGCTCCTTACTTGGTCGTGTCACCTTTGTGTTATACTGTGTTTTATATTCCTTCACATTCAGAAGCTGTTTTATTTAATTTGTCCTTTGTCTTTATTCATACACTTTTTGTTAGTCACTTCGGTTTTTCTTTTCACTTATATGGTGGATTCCTTTTCCTCCTAGCTACCACTTTTTAAATTGTAGCTTTTTCTTCTTTCTGTATTTGTTCTTTTTTTTTTTAAATGAATATTTATCTTTTAATTAAATCACCAGGAGGCTTATTTAGAGCCCCGAGGGTTCACTTTGAACTATGAAAAGGAAAAGGCTTACTCTGTGCTATAAACAAAATGTTAATTTGAATTAATTGAAGGAAATGCTCTGCCTATGATAGACTTGTTTCTGAATAATTAATAATTTCAGCTAGAAAAGTAAATAATATGACCCTGAATTTTGCTTGTGGTCCCACCAGTGTCAGCCTGAAGCAGCTCTGCTGATATGAGCTGAATTGATCTTATTTGATATTGGTCCAATCAAAAGCAAACTCTGGCCTGAAACCACTGGGGGAAAAGTGCATTTTATTCTTTACAGCACTGTAAGTGCTCTCCCACCTCTAGTGCCTCATATTTCAGAGGAATAGTTTCCCTCATAACTGAAACATGACGGTAACTGGGGTGAGGAGTAGGAGTAACTGGGGTTCAGGAGCCCATTGGATGAGTGATATAGTAGTGGGGGGGAAAATGATGGCTAGTGAGGTCTCACGCAGAACAGATGTGGAAGCATCCAATGGCCTCAAGAAGACTGTGGAGATGGAAGGTGTAGTGCCATGTGCCAACAACTCCAAAGTCCCTTGACTCCTTAAAGTATTGGCCAAAATTAACTCTGACAGATGTGCCTTTGGCTTGTGATCCGAACCGTCCTTTGCAGTTAGAAATAGGAGGAATAAATAGCTTCTGATGCTTTTTCTTTCCTCCTTGTGAATGCTGAAGCCTTGGTATGTGGATCTTCATGAGTATGATGTGTAAGAGGGGAAAGAGAGTGAATAAATTTGAGGGAAGGGAAAAAAATAGTCCTCTGAAGAGCTCCTGGCTGCAAAGTAAAGACACTTTCAAGCGCCATTACAACTTTATCCCCCTGTACCCTGCACCACTTTTGCCAATTATTGATTGCCAATTTTTTCTTGTCCTACCTGAGTAGCCCTGCAAAAGAGGGACAATCACACACACCTTTATATTGATAGCTAATCCAAAATTGAAAGACATGCTGCTAAGTGAAAAATTGTCTTTGGCCATTATATGTGAGGGTTACACACAGAGAAGACATATCAATGGGAGCAATCTTAGATATATAACATGTATTATCTTGCATGATAATATTATTTAATATTTCCCTTTGCATATGACAAAAAAAACCCCTGTCCACTGGATATCAATTAATTTGAAAGTTCATAAAAATAGACATATTAATGGGAGTAGCTCTTAAAGAGCCAGATTACTGTTGTTGGAGGTATTGAAGATGCATGACTGAAGTTACTGCACTCACCCTCCTAGTCACCTTCCAAAAGCTTCTGCTGACATTTTTCAAGAGGCATTTGGCAAAATAGTCCTTTAGTTTAACCCATGACCAAATGTGTAATCTTACTCATGGCTCTGCATTTCCCATGAAACCAAGAATCCTCAGATCCAGTTTATTGAATAACAATACAAGTCTTCTTGACAGTACAAGCACAAGACAGAGGAGGAAGAAAGTATTTAAAGTAATTTCTTAATGATTAAAAAGAATTAATGGTTTTGCCTTTGGTACTTTCCCAAGAGTCTGGGACTTAACACACTTACCAGTTCTATTTCTAGTCTATAGAGATTCTTATAGCCCACTCAGCACATTAGAGCATTAAAAAATCCCAAACCAGGAGGCTTAAAATGTAGGTGTGCCAACAAAGTGAATGGCAGGTTAAAAATAACCATAAATTTTGCATATAATAAGAGGAGAAAAATGTATAGGTTTTAGAATGTGTGAGAAAGTTTTTAGTGAAATTTCTTGTTGATCCCCAAATAGTATTGCAGTGATCAATTTTTAGATTTTATATAATATAGAGTAATATCAGGATAAGAAAGTCTTAAATATTATTCAACTTTAATAGAGGAAAAACTATTTAAGCCCATCAGTTTTTACAAGGCACTTACTTTTTTCTGTACATGAGGTGATTCTTAACAGGGATTTGAAGAAAGGTTATTAGAGTCTTCTCTCCCTGGAATTAGAAAACTATGAGGTCTGAAAAAAATACCTGACTTAAAATTTTGATCACAGATTCAGAAACTGACTAGAAAAATAGATTTTCAGAATAGTGTTATTAATATTGAAATCAGTAATACCTCTAAAGAGGTATAATTCCTCTCTGCTAACAGGACTCTCAAAGAGATTTATTTTTGCCCACTGAATAATGTGAGTCTCAAATGTCTAAAGAGTGGTTATTTTCACACTGAATTTCTAAAGTGTAGCAGTCAGGAGAAAGTACCTGCTTTTATGGAATTGCCCTTTCAGTTATAAAGTTCAACCCTGCATTAATGAAAGTGTGCATGCTTTGCCAGTGTATTGTTACTGGTGTTTTGTGGTGTCTTAGAATGATAATCTATTTCTATTTACTTGCCAGGTCTTTTTATGCTTCATTCTTCTTTTTAATTACAAGAAATATGTGCTGGAGAAGGGCTGTCCCTCATGCTGCAGAGAGAGCTGGTGGCATGTTGATATCTTAATATACCTCCAGGAAAAGTACCCAAAGCCTTTAAACATTGACCTTGAGAAACCAGTGAGGTACCCCCACTGCTGCTAGTTCTCAGCATGCTCTACAAAGTGGTGAAAAACACCCAGGATCAGAAATCACACCAATAAGTTAGTCACCTGAATGGATTCATAGATCTCATGTTCAGCACACAAGAGCTGGCAAAGTCTTCAATAAAGAAATAAGTGTCTACCTGTGAAGGTAGGAGTTTTTTTCTGTGAAACCTGTTGATCTGGTTAAGAGATGGGACTTTACCCTGAGCCGCTGAGCCTGACTCTTCTACGCTGCAGCTAAATGCCTGACCTGATGCCTAGAACTGCTATTGATCTACACTAGTCAAAACCATACATCCTGCTTCAGTTTATATCTCAAAACATGTCTAAAACTAGCTATTTATAAATGAACCTTTGGAACTTGCTGATTATTTCCAGATTTTTCTTACTTTTCACTAATTTTTTTTAATTTTGATGGCTCTTTCAGTAACTGTCTCCCATATTTTTGCTGCATGGATTTGCAGAATGTTCCTTAATTCCCTTTTTAATACTCATCTCTCTTCTCTCCCTCTCTCTTTTTAACTCACTAGTTCTCATGCTGATTATCTTCTTTCAAAAAAGTCTGGCTTTGCATCCATCTCTCTCATGCCTTCCTCCTCCCGTGTCAGTGTGTTATAGATTAGATTGGTTCAATAACCAGTTGAAGTTGATGCATGTTTAGAAAACTAACTCTGGTTTAATGCTTTTAATTAAGAAGCTCCCAAATGCTTACCTGATTCCTGACAGCTAGATTTGGTCTGAAATGCAGAAAATCAGTTTATTTTTTGGATTGCTGCAAGAAATCCTGTAATATGGCAGAGAAGATGTGGGCAGGTATGGTTCATTCATGCTAGTGCTCCTGAGGTGCCTTTTTGGCTGATGATGTGCTAAATTGTCCTGCGTTATCTTAGGTTCCTAAACTTATTTTCTGTCTTAAATTCAGCTCCACTGATGATCACCACAGTGTCAGTGCCAAGACAGACAGAATTGGCTACTTACTGTTCACTATAAAGTCATCTAAATATTGCTCTGAGCTACTCAACATACAGCAGAGGTTCTTCAGATCTGCTCTCATCCATACAGGTGCAGAAGGCAGCTAACTTTACCATCTGGTCTCTGGAACTGAGTTTGCAGGGGCAGTCAGAAAACAAACACCTGTTTGGAACAGGATCTCATAATAAATCATAGCCAAATTATATTGCAAGAAGGATACGAGGGAACAAAAACTGAAAGAGGAAATAGATGACTCAGTCTTCACTACCAAAAAAAAAAAAATTGGGTAAGAGGGACAAGGTAGGGTAAGAGGGACTGTGTTTACAGTTTGTTGGGGCTCTAAATTACATGTACAGGGAGGAAATGGGAAATCTATTAATAAATTTAGTTCAAGAAAAGGTGGATGCTGCTGATGCACTTTCTCTCAGGTACTTTGCCAGTTTACATTATCTACCAGGAAAGTGCTGTTTGTTCAATTTCATCTGAACCACAAGTAAGTCTACATTGGGTTATTAGCTATTCATAGAGAACTGTGCCTGGTTCTGTTCATAACTTTGGGTTCATAGAATCATGGAATGGCTTGGGTTGGAAGGCACCTTTAAGTATATCTCGCTCCAATCTGCCTGCCCTAGGCAGGGACACTTTACACTAGAATAGGTTACTAAGAGCCCCATTCAGCCTGACCTCCAATGCATCTGGGGATGGGCCATCCACTTGTCTGGGCAACCTGTTGCAGTGCCTCATCACCCTCACAGTACAGGATATCTTTCTCATATTTATCTAAATCTACCCTCTTTGAGTTTAAAACCTTTCCCCCTTATCCTAGTACTGTTTGTGTAAAAATTCCCTCTTCCCTCTTTTATAGGCTCCTGTTACGAACTGCAAGGCTGCTACAAAGTATCTCTGTCAACTTCGCTTCTCCAGGCTGAACAGACTTGAATTCTCTGCCTGTCCTCATAGGAGAGGTGCTCCAGCCCTCATTTTAATCTTTGTGGCCCTCCTCTGGACCTGCTATAACAGGGTTCCCAATCTGCTACTATTGTCACTTCAGCTGAGAGACTTCTGTCATCTTCTTCACTCTTGTAGGAACATGTCCCTTACACTTGAGAAGTGTCCACCCCACTGCTGACTGCATGCAGCACAACAGTGAAAAGGTGCTTGTCAAACTAGAAACCAGATTTGCCTGAAATTTATTGCTGTTTGCTATGCAAAGGTGAATTAAAATTACTTATAATTATGACCTCCAGTGGCTTAATGATAAGATTTTTCAAGTTTTAAATATTGGTAATATAGTCCTTGCTTGTCAGCTTTTATCTGCTCAGGTTCAAAACACCACATAACCATTCATTTACCTCTAAATACCTTCTCACAGTAGCAAGCTTGTGAAAGTGGAGTGTGGCCTTCAGGTGAAGTACTGTCCTAAGTGCTGCCATAGACACAATTTCTACTTTCCTTTTGTGTTATAAATCATGCTACATCTTTTCAGTCATTGTTACTTCTTTGATTTTCTAAAATTAAAGCAAGGCAGCTGTCTCTCCAAGACATTGTGTCATTACGTTCTGTAAAGTATGTAGAGCAGATGTTTTCTCTGTCTATGTGACCTTATCCTTGCATTTGACTTCTGCTTGTTGACATAGATTTTAATGGCAGATCCTGCTCACAGCAAACAGTTATAAATCTTCAAAAGAATGTAACTGTAGCTCTAAATTACAATGCATGGGTAGACGTTTAATACCTCAGGTTGCCCGCTAGAGTAGGTGATTCAGGAGAGGAAGTCACTAACAGAGCAGCAAGGCTATTTTGAGCAAGTTTCCATGTGTGTACTTTGCTTTGGAAGACACAATATTATTCAGTAATTTAGGCTTGATTTCATACATAACAGCCTCGACTTCCAGTCTGATTCAGTCTTCCTTTGCTTCACATTTTCCGGGCATTTCCTGCCAAGATACATTTTTATTTCCTTAGCAGATTACTCTCTGCTATCTCCTGATTTCTCTTACACCAAGTCCCTTTAGGCACCGTATCACTCCTTTTGAGCTATACTTTCCCGTGAACTGTGGAGGAGATGAATGGAAACTACAGTTCGAGGAACTGGTAATTTGGCAGGACACTGCTCATGCCATAAATCAAACTGACAATAAATCACTAACTATTATTTGGTGTGACTGGAACTGAAATGAATATTGTATTTGGAAGAGTCCTTTTTTCCTTCTATCCTGAAAAGTCACGTTTCTATTTTTCTGTCCAAAAATGAGAACTGGCAATATTATGCCTGAATATGAGAAATTAAAACATCTTTTCTTCTGTGTTTTAAATATGATTTGCTAAAGCTAATGTTTTCATAATACATTTTTGTTGTCCCACAAACTACTAGCTGCCTAGAGGAGTGTTTCACTTCATCCTAATATTATTAATCCTGCAAAAAGAGAAAAATTGCAAGAGAGGAAGTGATTATCTTAAAACTGGCATCTAGGTTTTTATTTCTGTTTGTGTTTTTTTAAGATTATTACAACACTGCCTGTAGTTTGATGATAATACATAAAAATTGGGTTTATGCATGTATTACTTATATGTACTTTAATAATGAGATGCTGTAAAGACCACTTTGAGAATTTGTTAGCTCACAGAGCAAATAAAAAAGTGAAATAGACCAAACAAATTGGGCCAAATTTCATCGTAAAGGTGATGCAGGAAATATTTAATGCTTCCTGGATTAAGAAGCCCTGTTGAGTAAGTAAATGGAGTATGTCCATCTGTGAAAGCTGGGAAAGGAAGTTAAAAATCCAAGGTTCCTACTTGGAGTCTGTTTTCAAGCCTGCCAGTTTCCTAATACTGTGGGTTAGACCTGGAAGTCTGAGCCAACTGAGGCTGAAACTTGATTCTGGAGAATGGGGAAAAAAAAGCAATCTGTTGAACTGCAAATCCACATGTGCTATGTTGCTGCTGAGATGCCTATCTATTATCAGTCTCAGACCTCAGGGAAGCTGGGTATCCAGAACACATTTTGTCTGGGTCAGCAGCAGCCTGGGTGTTCAACTGCCCATGACAGGTCAGGAAATGAAGTAATCTTAAAGATCTTGGAGAACCCTGGTAGCCTGCAATGGCCCTTCTTAAAGGAATTGCACAGAATCACCACATTTCAACAATAAAATAGCACAGTAGATCAGCAATGACTTCTGACATGTCAGAGGCCAATAATGCCAAACGGAAAGAGGGTTGCACAGCAAGACTTGGTTGCAAGGTTGGGAAATATTCAAAACCACAATTGGATTATCAGGAGTGTGATGTAGGAATGTTTCCTCTGCATGGCTGGTTGTGTGAATGTTATTTTTGCTAACAGGTATCATGATTTATGGCACTGTGGAAAATTAAGTTTGCAGAACCTGCCAAGTGATAAAGTGGCAGTGTTACCAGTTTGTGTAAACTCAGCACTTAGGAAGTCAAGATCTTAACAGGACTGTTGCAATATGTTCAACAGCTCATTTGTCCCACAAAATCTGACAAGACACCTCTCCTACTCTAGTGCTGGGAATCGCTGTGAGAAATAGTGAAGATTTGAGTTGTACAGATGTTTGTGATATGGAGAAGTGGATATCCAGATACTACAAACTGAAACTTGCTCCTTGTCCTCAGGGGAAAATTTGAATTTACATACAAAAACTGTATTCAAAGGAGGCAGAAGTGTTAAATTTTGCAAGGAAAGGCTGCCTGAAATTAGATCTTTTGCATGAGTTTACATACATACATACATACATACTCCGTAAAGTAAATTCTGCGTTCCTAGCCAAGCCCAGTGGAGTCACTGGAGAATTTCTTTAGATTTCTCTTCGCTCTGTGAAAAATAAATGAGTTCTGTTTGCAAAGACTGCAAATACCTCAAAGTCCCTGCTGTAGAATATAATAAATAACTATTTTATGCAGAAAGCTCTCAGGTAAATTGAGTATTTGTGAGAAAATCTTCAAGATTTGCTCTTTTATTACTGGCTTTATATTTTCTAAAATGTTACCTCATATGTTCTTGTAGCAAAGAAATGACAAAATTCTTGAGAGCATTGAGACTTCAGCGATCATTTCAGTTAGCTCTTTCATTGTGTGAGATTATTTGATGCTACCCAGTCTGCAACAAAACCCCTGTGGTTTACTTCTGTGACAGGGACTTTACCCGGTTTACCAGTCTTCATGTAGCAACTGTCTTTGTCAGTAGCACCAGACCATGTGCAGGATTAGCTGTGGTGTCACCCTTGTGCTAGAGGGTTTAATTGAACCGTCTTCTATGCACATCTGTATTTATGAGTTATGAGTCAAACTTTAGGTGTTCTCCAGACTTTCAGACAAAGGCATTTGATGTCTCAACCAGACATATTTATTTTTGCCTAAGCCCTAAGTTGGTACATTTGGCCAAGCTTCTTTAGGAAAATATAAGAAAAGTGTTCAAAAAATATACCCCGAAACACAAATTCCTAGGTTGTATTAGAATGGATTTTTGTACTCAAACACCATTTTCACGTAAATATAGAGACTTGGGCAAACCTTTACCCTGTAATAAGTTTTCTTTTTTAAAAAAGGAAATCAAGTGGATTTTTTGAAGAATATCTGAATATAGGCTTAACCAAGAGCCCAGAATGGTTTTAGGAGAAGAAACATCCACTGTTTTTGGAAAAAAAAATATTTGTAGCTGTCTTAAGTACATGATGAAATGTTTTCATGTTCTTGAAAAATATATAGTAAATGCTTGTGGTTTTTTGGAGTGAGAGAATAAAATACTCATGTTCATCTAATTTGAGAAAAGTCAAGCCCTTAATCCTTGTTTCCTGCTGGTAGATCTTTGTCATGTTGCCTTATGAGCAAGAGAAAAATGGTGAGTCAGATTGTGTAAATGAAGGGTGAGAAAAATGGGAATTGTATTTTTAGAAAAAGAGGCAAACAAACTGAAGCATAGAATCCGTTTGAAGCAAACATAGTTTCAAAAGTAATAGTGGTAGATAAAATGAAGGGAACACACATTCTGTATGTCAGGCCTGTAAAAACTGGGAAACTGAAAGTCTGAAAGGAAGTTTTCTTATCCTGATGTGGGCCAGTCTGAAAAAAATACTTCTTGCCTCAGAGTGTGTTAAGAAATTGTTTTCTTTTATCAATATGCATAGTTTAATTGCAGACTGGAACAGATGTTAAGAATCATTTCAGCTGGGTAAGACTGTGATTTGGGATGCTTAGCAGAGCATACAAATTAAAAAAAGAAAAAAAAAGTCTTATTTAGTTTTGAATTTTAAAATAAGTGGCACAGTGGAAAGTTGTTATACATTAAAAATAAGACCATAAAACTAGAAAAAAAGATGGATATAAATAAAATTCCTAAAATATACTTAAATAGTTGACTTTCTTTCAGTTCAGATTATAAATATTTAAATAAAATGCTGAAATCACACATTCTAATGATAATCTACATCAGCACACAAGTAAATATTTATTAGACCCTTGTGTTAGGTTTGCTAAATAACTTTATGTTGCTGGCTAATTTCTGTAAGAGTAACTGATTCTTTTGGGGAACATGCACTGAAATATGCTGATCTGGAATTAAGTAGGGTTCATATTCCAAAAAATTATATAACTTTTGCCAAAAAGGAGAATACCTTATGCAGCATTAACCAATTATAGGGTCACTTCTCATATGCTTAATTTTATGTGACCTAGTAAAGTTGCAAATGCTATTGGTGACATTCATTAATTTAGATCAAGATTTTTAATAGTAGTTGGAATTAAATATAAAGAACCCCGCAATGTCACTTTTTAATTAAGTATATTTACAATAAATATATGGGAAAAATCCATTTTCCTGGATGTCTGGCAGTGGTTTACAGTTAATGATTTTTGTTTAATAAATACATTTTACTGCTGTTCAGTGAATTGAGGCCTTTATTTCCTGTTGCCATATCTTTCAGAATTTTAGAAGTAGTGTATCTCAACTTCCAGTATCTTGTTTTCATTGATAGATTGGGAGATAAAAACCAGTTTTCTTTGCTCTTGTCTTCTGGATGTCATATGACATAGTTATAGCACTGATTTAAACAAAGTAACTGAAATAAAGACAATTGTTGGTCAAGAGCAGCAAAAGACAAGCTGTTGTTGGAAAGCACTGTATCACCTTAACATGCTTTGTTTTCAGGTTCTAAGATTGACTATTTTTCAGTTTGATGCCCTTAGAAATTTAGACTGAAGATTTAGACATCTCGATTATAATTTTTATGTAAGTATGTGCAATTGTTACAGACAGTTTAAGTGCAATATAAAAATTAATTTGCCTTAGATCTGTTTTAAAGGAAAAAAAATATATTTTTTTTTTGTTGGGGCTCGGTGTTGCTTTTTTTTCTTATTGAAAGCATATTTTAATTAATTTTGCCAAAGTATTAACAGTATGGAGATCTTAAAATCTGTGGTGCATATTGAACAGAACTGGGGATTAATCCAGACTGATATAAATCCATCTCCATCCAAAATGCCATCCAAAGAGTCCCAAGCAGGTATAGGACAACTTGATTAATAACTGTCCCCTCTTGGCTTCTTCCATGCTGGCCTTTAGAAGGGCAGCAAGCAAAGCGCCATGTTTTGTTCTGAAATCTCTATATTCTGCATGTCTATATATAGTCCACACAGATACATGCATATTCTTCAATACCCCTTAAGCTAAAGAAGGCATGATTAACATGGCTACATATTGCTTTAGACACCTAGCTTTAGGCTCCCTTTTTAAGTCACAGATAGGTGATATAAAACCATGAACACCTTTAAATAACCACATAATGCCTCTAGACATATGTATGATCTAATTTACACTGGCTATTAAACAGACATTATTCACCGGTTCTTCCCTCATATTCCTGCTTTTCAGAAATCCATGCAGTACACAAGTCAAATTCCTAAGATTAAATTTTACCTTTGAATATGTGTACACTCTCATACCTCTTGTTTTTTTATTTCTTGACCCTAAAGAAACCTTGTATACCATTTCTCAGGGAGCTGGAACAATCCTTAAGGGAGTTGGATAGTGGGAATCTTGCAAGACAAAGTGGAGAATTGCCCAGACAATCACTGATACGAAGGTGTGAATTGTTGCTACTATGTAAGCCTTTGCTTCCAGTTATCTTGGTTGTGTTTATTTATGATGCATGAGTTATACAACTTGGACAGGCTCTTTCAATTACTTACTAAAATACAAATATGTAAATACAGGTAACACCCCCAACACACTGCTTTCAATTCTTATCTACCGCAGCACATTTCCTGGATTTTATTCCTTCCAGTGCTGTTGGTAGTAAATGTTTATTTAATAAAGAAAACAGGAAATAATTCTTCGTTTCAATAATTCATAGAAAATGAACAAACTATGATATCTGTGACACATGAGAGCACACGTCTCAAACTGTGTTATTAATATTCAGTGCTGGGACTGTACCCTGGAACATCTGTTTTAAACATTGTTAAGCCCCTTTGGAATATCATTTCAACATAAATTCAGTCATATCTTGAAATTAGTTGACACAGAAAATTATTATATAATTGGAGCTGTTTAATTGCCAGTTATGTCCTTTAGTTGATCCCCTGAAACAATGGTATTAGTATTGAATGTGAAATTTCTGCTGTAAAAAAAGGTAAATTTATGGGGTGAAAGGACAATCTTCCATTTCATGAAATATAACTGGCAGAAGGAAACATGAAATAAAGTGCCTCCCACCAGTTTTTATTATATCTGCTTGTAAACTTTCCTGCCTTCAAAGAATGAGTTTCTTTGGAACATTTAGCATTTACTAAAGGATCTGCTCTTCCTCCATCTTCACAGTAATGTAGCCTTTTAATAATTTTTTATATGTTATATGGCACTTCAGTGAAAAGGGTGGTTAAGTGGAATAGTGTCGTTCGCATTAACACAAGAACATGCTGAGGCATGACAGAGGCTGCTGTGGAGTTTAGATCCCTTAAAGGATAATATTTTGCATAGGATTCAGGAGTACAAAAGGTTTACTGCTGCCTGAGTAGAGCCTGTGTACTCCAGTTTGTTTTATTGACTCTCTCCCCAGAATTTTAAATCTATGCTGCTGTGGTTTAACCCCAGCCAGCAACTAAACACTACACAGCTGCTTGCTCAACTCCCCACCCACCCCTCAGTGGGATGGGAAGGAGAGTCAGAAAGAAGTTAAAAACATGGATGGAGGTAAGAACAGCTTAATAATTGAAATAAAGGTGATGAGAATAATAATAACAACAACAACAATAATAACAGTAACAATTATAACAATGATAGCAGCAACAACAACAACAATAGTAATAATTTTTAGACTCAGGAAAAGCACTATTTAGCAACAACTAAAACATCAGTGAGTTATCAATATTATTTTTATACTAAATCCAAAATCACAGCTCTATACAGCTACTATGGAGAAAATTAACCCTATGTCAGCTGAATCGAGGCTATATGCCTTATCACCAAACTGAGGACTCTTCACCTTGCTCCTGGTTGTGGAGTTTCGAAAAGAGTGGCTGTGCTATGAAAACACACATTCTCCAAATAGAGTACATTTCAGTCATGCCATTTAGAGAAATTTCCTTATACTATCATGCTTTTATCTTAGATTTTGCATCACTGTCTTTGCTCTCAGCATCCCAGTCCATGAGTTTATTTTACTGTCAGGTAATAATGTTTTCTCCTCCAAACAGAAAAACTTTTTCTCCACCCCATAAGACACCTCTGCAGAAACAACAGCGGGTTGCATTTGGTCCTGGAACCCAAAAGCTTTTTTCTGGAGAAAAAAAAATTGCAGCTTAAAAGTCCATTGTTTCAGAACACAGAGGGATGGAAAAGAAGACTTAAACCACCATGCTTTCTCCGTCTCCTGGAGGCACCTGCAGAGCTGAAGTGTTGTTCTTCAAGACTGTACTGTTCAGAGTCAGTTTGTAAGTGGCTAGTTTCTTCAAGAGTGTCATAAGATTTCCTTTGTGTCAGACAAAATTTCATGACTGATTCTGCCCTCAGGTATTTGCATGAAGCCACTGCTTTACACATGTGAATACTACTTTAAGTTCAGTTATCTGTTACCTTAAGCAAGGTGTCAGGCATCCTACAGAACAAGACTGATGCCATTGCCATGACAGCCATAGGCTCCTATGCTGTCCTACCTTGTCAGTAAGAGTTTATAAAAAAGGACCCAAATGCAATTTCAATGGAACTTTAAAGGGGCTGATAATATATTTAATTGTGCGAGGATTCCTGTAATAAATACAGACTTGCAGAAAGCATAGTGGGGATTTTATGTAAGTTTTAGCACTATTTCTTTGGTTTCTTCTGAGTGTCACTGACATCCTGTTAAAATGTTCACCAAGGGTTCAGGCCGAGTGTGCACTGTTTAGAAAGTAGTCTTCTGTAGATATTTTGGGTGCATATTACATGACACATTATACAGAAGTTAGTGGTGGTTTTTCGGCTTTCATTGCTGTAATATTGGGATGGCTAATACAGTCTGAATATCATCACATTAAAACTCAATATTGCAGAATCTCCTTAAATTTTCTAGGTAATTCAGGAATAAAGGATGTATTGTCTAAAAATTTTTAATTTGCTGTGCTTTTTGATTAAGAAATAAATGTACAACACCATTAGCGAATGTATTTCTTGAGATTATGTGAATTTTATGAAAAACAAGGGGTCTGAAATCCAACACAACTGCATTATAACTTTCTCACAAGACTGAGCATCAGATGTTATTATAACACTCTTCAAAGCAAGTTAGAGCCAATAAGGAACAGCTGCTGACTGGTGAAGACCCTGTACATCCCAACTGCCCCCACCAAACCCTTTGCATTCACTCACTTTGCAAATCACTTTGCCTTTTCCATCACAGGCTTTTTAAGGCAGATGCGGAGCTGAGAAGGCCAGGAAGAAGAAGACTTCCAGACTGAATGCCAACAGAAATGTGCAGTGTGAGAGGAATCTCAGAAATTCCAGGTAGAAATCCTCTCAGGAGGAGGGCCCAGTTCACCACTCGTCATAGTGAGAGGACACAACAAGCACAAAATCCAAGCATGATTCCTACCTCATGTAGGGAGTTAGCAAAAGTGTCTCTGTTGAAAATGTAATAGAGTTTAAGACCTTCAGACTCCTTTGGCCATACTTGAGTGTCAAATTTTCTATATTTATAGTAATTAGAAATCTGTGCATGACTTGAACATTTTGTATTGTATGCAATTATGTTTATTTTTAAAGCATGGTGTGAGAAGGGAAAATTTTAACAGAAGGGTTGCACTTTAGCTAATAATTGATGTATTTAACATGCATTTTCTATGGTAACTGAGAGCATTCAGTAATATATATATTGCCATTGAAGTCAAAGATTACCTCCTCCCCATGTGCGATTACTTATTTTTTTCCCCATTTCTATAAATTCCTGCTTTTATAGTGTTTAATGAATATTTGAGAAGCTGGACTGTAACCAGATAATCAAAGCACCAACAAACCGCAGCATTTGGACAGAAGTAGTTTGCCACAGATAAAAGCAATAGCAAGAACTTGCAGATATAATTTGGCACTGGCTGTGATGACCCTGAGAGGTTAAAAACAACCAATTTCATATAAAATCTATACAGTGAACCTTCTGTGTGGTCACTTCATTTCTCAGTGAGTGAGATCAGACAGCTGACACAAAGACATGTCTTGAGATGAGTCAGTTATGTGCAGAAATTCCTTGGAATAAGGAAGGTGGCACAAGGAATTAAAGGTCACAAACACTAAAATAAAAACCATGGGAAAACATGGCAAGTGTTCTTGCTATAGTCAGTCATGCTTCATGTAGGAGGTTCCTCTGGGCCTTCCTCCAGAGTTTAATCTGTCCACCTAAACATTACTTCTCCCGCAAATCTGACAACAACCACATCTCTCAACCAGTAATGCTGGCCTACTGCAGCAAGGCAGTGCTATAAGACCAGAACCACTCCCGGCAGCGTACTTTCCTTGGGTATCTTCAGTCTGGGAATGGAATGTCCTGCATTCTCTCTGTCATGGCAAGGCTGCTTCCCCTGCCAGTCTGTGCCAGTCTGAGGACACTGAAGGACCCTCATGAGGCCAAGAACTATTTACAGTGTTAGCCACCCTTCCTTCCAAAAAATAATAATTTTTGGGTTAGGTTGTTTTGGGTTTTTTTAGTCCCATGTGCTACTGTGTTTTGTTGATAAACACAGAAATCATGACTGAGTACCTATTAAGTAGGATGGGCAAATGACATCCACAACTCCTGGACTGCTTTCTATGATGTGCTCAAAATGTTGTAAACCTCCCAGACTCAGTGTATGGCTTATAAAAGGAATATAATTGAGCATGTGTCTGTACATACACATACGTGCACATACACCACAGACACACACATACATACAGACATACTTCTATGAGACTTTTGTCCTCCAGCTAAAGTGTAATCTTTTCTTTTGCTCTGGTTAATTTTATTCTCTACATCTAAATCCTGCTTGACTGAGTTTAATACTTCTGTAAGCTGTTTATAGTCTCATGGGAAAAAGAAAAACTAAAGAAAATATACTGTGAACCTGAAAGATAGTCAAAAGTTTCCTGAATTCTGGCCTTAACAAAAAGGGGATGCAAGCATGTAAAGTGTCTGTGTCTTGCACCCCTCCCCAGCCCATGAATATCCTCCAAACCAGAATCCTACGTAAGCATTTCAGCAATTGCTCCCTTGCCCTCCTCCCCACCCAGACAGGTACTTCCTGTCTTGAAAACCTTTTTCTCCCTTCTATTCTCTAGCTCTTAGACCTTTCTAATCTTTTGAGCTCCTTTAAGCAGAGTGACATGACTGCTTGTTAAAGTGCTGCCCCGGTCAGGATGGTCACTGGGAGCCTTCAGGTGTTTGTTGTAAGAAGGGAAGAACAGCCCTGAGGGGAGAGGTGACCTGTTTTCCCTTGTTTCTGTTTAGTTCCTGCTGGAAAAGCATTGGAATGAAGTGACTTTATAGAGAAAACTCCTAGGATTCTACTTACAGCTTAGGCTTTGGTGAGAGTTTCTCTTTCTCTCTGGGGTATAACTTTTGACCAAAATTAATATTAAAGTCAGGTTTTATGATTCTATGTGCAGGTCATATCTTTTCATTTTTCTCTATAAATGGAGATGGAATAGTGATATAACCCACATGCTGTCACTTACCCTGGGATGGGCTTTAGTCTTTTCAGAAAGGAATTTGTGTGCTTGGCATGAGACTACCAATTCCTTCCAGTCTGTGCTATTATCACCATCTTATATGCAAGCAATGCTAATCTGATCTAAATTTTGGGAAAAAAAAAAGAATTAAATAGCAGCAAAAGTAAAATAGTTGTAAACATCAGTTAGTTTACTTCAGCTAACAAGGAACAGGAAAACTCTGTTAATGGTGTGCTATGCCTTTTGCAACAGAGTTGATGTTTTTTATGATAATCTTGAGGAAAGTCGAGTTCTTAAGGAAAGTGGTGCCACCCATGAATACCTAAGAAAAACTGTTTGAAGGGATATATTGTGAAAAGTAGCACTCCTAAATCATTTGGTATCCCATATATGTTTAAACAAATGAGATGTACCTATCTTACTGTTAGAGTTTAATTTAGGGAAGATTTCCATAGTTAACTGCCAGATGATTGAAACTTCATTTTTGTTCTTGAAATATAACTAGAAAAGCTGTAGATTAAGAGCTAACACTTTAATCATAAAACCAGAGTATATATATGATCTAATGTATTTGGATTTTTTCTTTGTCTTTTTCCTTTTTATTTTTTCTTTTCCACAGAATTAATAACCTGAAAAGGTAAGTTTCTACTTCTGTTTTTGAAACAACATACTGAATGACTTCATGTTCCAGATTCATATAAGGGACCTAGCATTCAAAATAAGTTGATTGGGTTTTATGCCTTACATATCTGCACTGCTACATTCAGGAGGCTTTACGACTCTTATTTGCTCACGTACTAATTGGGTGCTGAATGAAATGTTCATTCTGAACAGAGACTACAATAGAAAATAAAATAGATTTCTGAAGGACTTTTGTTCACAGAATATGATGAAGAAGTAATCAAGCACCGGAAACCCACTCAGTCCCCCTACCTTGTTACTGGCTAGCTGGGTCATGCTGTAGGGGATGGATTTAAAGCAATGCATTATTTTACTGAAAGATAAGCTTGAAGTTGTGTGTGTATGTGGATACTTTGCCCTTCCTGCCAGCTTCCTGGAGTTTATTAAAGCCACACAGTATAAAAGGGAGAAAATAACCGATTTTTTTTTTCACTAGAGGAGAGTTTTGCATTTTGAGACTTGCGCAAGTTAGTAGGCTTTCTTCCATTTTTCTCATGGAAGCTTTTGTCATCTCACATGTTTTGGGATTTCATTTACTTTTCCAGATGTGCAATTTACATTCTGGTAATATGTTGGACAGCAATTCTTGACTCTAGACAGCGAGAGTAGAAGATTAAATAGCCCAGCCAGTTCCTTTGCATCCTCTGGCATTTTTTCTAATTAACTTTAAACAGCCTTGATCAGGACTTTCATGTTCTAGTGTTGAGACAATTTTTTACATCCTGCATTCTTCATTACAAAAAAATAAAAGAGGCCTGAAGGAGGTCTGAAACCACCGTGTTATGAATTCCATGGGTGTCAATAACTTAGACTGATAAGAAGAAATTGTACTACAAAAAGGAAGCTCATGGTAAGCATCAAGGAAACTTGTTGTCAAGGATGAACAGAAGTTGACAAATACCTTCCATTCTAGTCATGCCTCTTCTTTATAAAGGAAAGTTGAAAATAAGCTGTTAACTTTCTAATAAAGTCCCTTTCCAGACTTGCTGTTATTTCTCTGTGACACAAGCTGCCCTTCATCATATAGCAAAGGTTGTTCCTTCCCTGGACTGCCCATTTGCTGGTGCCCTCTCAGAGCCTGTGTTTCATATAGGCTGGAACTAGGAATGGTATTGGCTGGATGATTTCAGTTAGATCAACAAGCATTAACTTGGCCTTTACTTGGACAATTTGATTGGCTGTGAATAAGATTCCTTTTCCATTGCAAAGCTCCCTGTCTGCTTCTCAGGCTTTGCAATGGAAAATTAATTTCATTCATAGTTGGAGGAACAGACAGGGACAGCCAATGCAAAATGCAGAAGAGCATAATGGTATGAAATATACTAGAACAAGTCACTGCTTTCAATGGGAATGTCAAGGTCCCAGATAAGGACAGGCATTTCAGTTTATCTTTTGTTCACTCTTTTGTATCTTTTGTCACTGCTGTCTGACTGATCAATGCTGTAGCAAAATAAGGTGCTACAGAAAAATCCAGGGGTGCTTTCCTCTAAGGTGTGATTATGGAAATGGCAAAAATCATGAAACAACTAAATTTCATTTACTAATAAGCACTGAATACTCTGCTGGTGAAAAGTATGCAGAGGTCTCTGTCCTCTTTTTTTCTGAGTTTCCAGACAAAACCACATTAACCTTAAATGGTCTTTCTTTGAAAAAAAAAAACCAAAACTATTTATTGTTGATGGTTTCTTATATCTAAATAGCTGCAATGAAGATGTTTCCATACAGAACAAAAATGTTATTTGGAGGTGTTTGTTTTCATTGCCTTTCAGGGATTTGTTCTGTGCAATGTGTGAAAAATAGACTCTTGCGTTTACAGTTATACATATTACATCATCCTCTGTGTGCAGTTTGCTCTCACAGGCATTGTTTTATCTCTTAGTCTCCTTTTCAGCGGGTCTGAAAGGAAGACTCAAAAAGGTACATGGGAGGTTGCAGAGATGAGCAGCTTTGGCTGTACAGTGTCTGTGACGCTGCAGAGCACTGGCACTGCAGATGCCTGTTTTATTTTAAAGAGGACGGACATGCTGGAGGAAAGGATGCACTATGCTGACCAGTGTGGCAGGAGGTCAGACTCACTGGTAGGATTGCAAGAGGCTTTTGGAGGCTGAAGCAAGGTTTTTAAATATGAACTGAAGAGCTCACATGTATCCTCTCTTTCTCAAGTGCTGAGCACACATTGCTTTAATGGCTATTGCCAGGGTTTAGCTTTCCTAAAGGGAGTTAGAAGAAACTGCTTAACCAAAATGTGATTGGCTGCAAGAGCTGGGGCAAGCAAAACATCCTCATGAAGAGAATATGGTCCAGCACTTTACAGTGATGATAAACAGGGAAAAATAACCCCAGTGGCAAGGAAATTGGTACATGGTAAATACCAGTGGACTCAGTTTTTATCCCCTTACCCTTGACCCAGTTCTTAAAAGGTCAAGAGCTTTGGATTGACTTAGTTTGGAGTTATTTTGGTAGTTGTTTTCTCTTGTCTGTTTTTTCAAGTCTTTACAGAACAGACTGTCTTCAGATCCTTCTCTGTTTAGACTCCACCTTGTCCTCCTGTACAGGAGATGGGCACTGCACTGCAGAGCTGTCTTGTGACAAATACCCATGCAGGCCTGGTGAGGGCAGAGCAGGGGGCCAGCTCAGAATGATACTGGTAAAAGTCTTCTCCTCACCAACATTAGTCTCCTTTAGGGAATTTGGTCCTTTCCAGACAGCACATAGGTTTTTTCATTATGCATCTTGCCTTCCTAATAGAAGAAATTTAAGTGTATGAATTTGCAATTAGAGGCAAACCCTACTTGCCATTTTTTTGGAAGGCTTGGTTGGAGCTATGCCTTTTGCTGTCCATTAGGCAGAATTTGGAACAGTCATGCTGAGATCACAAGTAGAGATTGTCTGAATGCCGAATATCCTCCTCCTTTTCCCACCAGAATAATTGTGATCAAAACAGATATAGAAATCCATTCTTCTATTGTTTCCCTCAATACTTTAAATGTTAATTACTTAATCATTGAAGAGATTATTTTTTGTTCTCTTTTATACTATAGTTATTTTTTAGAAATCCAGGAATTAATTGTCCCAAGAGCAGACGTTCTTCTCTGCAAAGAAAAGTAGAGGATCATTTTGTCTCCCTGACTGTAAGATTTCCTTGCTTTCTAGGGCTGCACCTGTCATGGTATGCACACCTTTTTCTCTTAGAATGACATGCACTTGGAACCTGTTACAACCACAGCTGTCATTTCTCTACCCATTCAGGGAAACCTGGGGTACAAGTTTCTTGTCAAGCATTCAATCCCAAAGATAACATGAAACCACCATGCAAAAAGCCTTGTTTTCTGTAGCTAACACTCTTCCCTCAGGTGGGTAAGGACAGGTTCACCCTTTCTCAAAATTATAAATGCAGCAATAGCTGGAAACGTGAACAGAGGGCAAAATCCAATGTTGTTACCATTATTCTGACTTCTCACAGTATAGCTGCAGAAGCTTCCAGCTGAAATAAATGCAGACAATTCCATGCTCTAAAGAGTCCTTTTTTAACAGCAGTGAATTCAATTTTCATGGTCTTTTTCGTTCCACAGGTACAGAATACATTCTTGATTAATTCTGCCTAATATAAGTTGGGGTGACAGCTTTAAAACACCAAATCAAGTATTCAGATGGTTTGACCTAGCACAACTCTGACCTCAGTGGAGACAGCAATTTTATACTTTTTGGAGATGAGCTCTTCCCATGTTGAGCTACAGCACAAAAGCCAGGAAATACCTTCTGGATGATGCTAACTTTATTTTTGTTTGCTTTCCTGGGCTATGACACTGCTTAGCATAGGCAGGGGCAGGAAGTGGAAGGGAGAAGTCCTGGGGAAGGCTTGCAGGGTTGACTCCCAACCTGGCAGGGGAGGGAGACCTGATGAAACACCATGGGGCAACAGTAAGCACAGGCTATACCCTGGGGTCCTTCTGGAGCCTTTCCATTCTGATTGCATCAGTGATGTTGTTAGGTGCATTCCTTGCACAGGTAGCTGGAATTGCCCCATCTGCAAGTTACCTTGGTTATCTTCAAAATAACCATTCAAGCACAGTTTTTTCATTATTCCCTTTTCTCTTTCCTGAGTAGTTTTGTCTGTAAAAATATTGACTTAGCAAATCAAGAAATTTCACCTAGATTTCTCCATAAAAATATACCTTTCATATTGAACTTGTGCTTGGGGACTCAAAACTCAGTGTTAATCCTGCATTTTATTGCCTTTATTGATGATCAAACATTATCACACATCATGCTTTTAAAGGAGAGTTTGTGGGGCTAGCTCCCTCTGAGATATTCATTTTAATTCATGGTTATTTAGTCTTTCTCTTTACGCAGACTGGCTTTTGTTTTGTTTGTTTATTTTGGGGGGTTGGCTTTTTTGGTTTTTTTTTGTTTTTTCCCTAAAGGAGTAAATATCTATCCTCTGTTGCAGCTATACCTACTATGCAGCTACTTGCTCATAAATCTAAACCCCAACACCAACTCATTAGCTCAGAGACTGAGAAGGACAAAGTTAGTTAGATGAACTTTGTCAATACATGCTATTCCAGATCCTCACTAAAACCAGTTCCTAAACAAGCTGAAAGCAGCACAGCATTGATCATTGATTTGCACTGCAGAATTTGGACTACTTAGAATAAGTCTGGTGTTCCCACTTGCACTGTTATTTAGGATCCTAGAAACTTCAGCCTAAAACTGTAATGGAGTGGGGTGTCTGTGGTTAGATCATGAGGTGGTTTCCCTATGGCCTGCTCTTCAGGACCTGAATTGTTCTCATCATATCAGTGACTGCTGGAGTTGAGGGATTTTGGGGGGTGGGGGGGGTGGGAGGGGTTGTTGATGGCGATATGTGCTGTGCAGGGAGGGATTTTTAGCCATAAAAGTTTGAAAAATGGAATTTCAGCTTTTTTAATGTATTTTAATACAGAAACGAGTATCCCTATATCAGGCACCTATTTATAGCCCTTTCAATTGCTTACAGTAATGTTAAAATAGCATTTGGGGAACAAAATCCATCAAGGTCTGACTTAAGTGCTAATGAACTTTTTATTTACTATCTGTTATGACACATGGTACTAGGAATTTAGCTTATCCAATCAAGGTTGGTATCAAACTTCTTAAGGTACAGAAGCTCATGTTTCTAATCAAAGCAACTGCTATCTTGATTTTGAAGTAACAAACACCTATAATGAAATGCTGATGAGTGATTTGTGTGCAAAAATCTCTAATTGAATATTTTTAATCAATATGTTTGCAGAACTTGTTACTGAACAGAAAAAGAAATGAGATATATTCAGTAATTGAGTTACTAAAAAATTCCAATTAGAAACAAAATTAATGTAATTAAATGGAACTCCAATTAAAATTTTATCTTAGGAGTTTATTTTTCTAATAGAGTTATCACCTAAAGTTATTCAACCTTACAAAGAACAAAATTTTAAGCTGGCCTCTAAGAGATGAAGAGTTCAGCCAAAGTACTAATGCTGCATAAAACAGTGTGTGCTATTAAAATTATGACATCCAATCCTACATACATGTACTGTGAAGAACTTTAGCACTGATACATTTATTATATATTTGCTATTCAGCATCCATGAGTATAGGATGGTTAATTTGTACATGTTTATTAAAAAAAATAAAATCTGACCAAACAATTTCTTCTGCAGCTATGGGAAGATGTAGAGCCATCATACACTTAGAGTAAGAAGAAATAGGACTGAAGCCAGTGCAGAAGAATTCAGCTGACTTACTTATAACAAGTACACTAGCATTATAACAGATGTCATTCTTTATAATTTATAGAGCAGTTTGAAGTTCTGCTAGCTTAAATCAGTCATAAACAGAGAACAGACTGCAAAGTTACATGAATGTACAACTCCTAAGTTGTAGGATAGCACAGAAAGTTAGATGTGTTCACAGGGCTAAAAGTCCCTTCGATACTTACAGAGAGAGATGGAATGGCTGTTTTTGAACTGTCAGGCCTGGCAGAATGAGTGTCAAAATTACTATTCAACATGAGAGTTTTGCAATCTCTATTTAGCAAAGCAAGTAGGTTAGTTTTTGGTGGAATACAGTTGTAGCCTTCACCCAAAAGTTTGCTGTTGGTGTCAGTGTATCATTGCATGAACAAAGTCAGTATTGCTGATGACTGAGCTGCAAAGAGCCTCTAGCGGGAAAACTGCGCTATCCAGAAAAGTACTGATACAGAGTTATGATGCCATTACCTGTCATGAACACCATTCAGATGGAGCTTTACAATTTATACAAAGCCAAAGTCAAGAGATAGGTCTGAAGGAGACCTTGAGAACTATCATAGAATAATAACTTGTGAATTTTATATGGGAATGTTCTGCATAATTTGGAGGCTGATGCTACTGGTGAGCTTTCAGAAGGACTCCGAAAAAAGATAGTTTTACTGCAAATATTTTTGCCAAGGGAACAAGAAAGCAAATCATGCCTGCATTCGTAATCACAACTGCAGCTGCCACAACTAGGCATGTTATCAGTATTTTATGCAATGGTTCAAAGTTGCATATAATATGCACTGTAAAATTTGAGTATTATGGTAAATGAAGTTATTAGACCTTTAAACAAGAAATTCTGGACTCTTACATTTATGGAAACGCTGGTGTGTTTGAACAATGGTCCTGTAAATTATAGCATGTAACAAAAAAATCTTATCTCTCTGCAGAATGTGCAGGAATATAAATGTCTCATAAAACTGTTAAAAATGAAAAGCTTAAAGTTGAAAGAGCTTTAGATGAACTTTAGTTTATGAATTCTGCTCTCAAATATATTCATAAATGATATTTATTGTTTTAAGATGTAAGTTATTCTTTATGAAGGCACATCACCGAGGTTGTTATTCGCAAGTCAGGTTGCAGGTTTAGGAGCTCCAAGCCTGCTGTTTGCAGGTATTTTTTCTGCACCTTACCTGCAGAGACAGAGATCTGTCCCAAAATGCCATTATATATTTTTGTGTTTCTGCCTGTGACCCACCTGAGCAGCCCATAGATTTAAAGGACGCGCTACTATTAGAGGACACCGCTGCTATAAAATGCTTGGAAAGCTTCTGGGGGTCAGGTCACCCCTGTGATGTTGGCAAGTAGCCCAAAAGACCACTTGGCAGCTATTGCAGCAGGTTCCCAAGTCAGAGGGCTTCACTGTGCCCAGAGGAAGCTTTGGGTGTTGAGCAGCTTGATTTCCAGAGGCACAAGCGATGTGTGTCACTACAGCCAGCACTGATGAGAGTGCCCATCGTGCTGTGTAATCTGTGCATCTGGCAGATGGCATTTGTGATTAGTATTGGTTAGTGAAGGGTGTGAAAGGTATCTGCCTGAGAATGGAGCAGAAGGGAGCAGTCAGTCATCTGCATAGCCACCCACAAGCACCACAGAGAGAATCTTTCCATATCCTTACCATCCCTCAAAAGGGATGGTTCTTTTATCATTTGTAGCTAGAGGCTCTTCCTGAAAAGCTGTTAAGTGCCTGTTCCTTCTGCCTTCCTTCTTCCTTCCCAGGACACCATAGATGCTGCAAAACAGCATCATAACTTTCTATAGAAAAGATGCTACAGGAAATAATTACATGGAATGTGGCATTTTTATGAACCTTGAAGGCCACTCAATTATCATTTTATATACTGTATATATAATGTATTATTGTATTTATCGTGCGTGTGTAATATAATCAAGTAGAGTACTTGATTACATGTGTATCAAATATCAATACATGTGTATCAAGTAGAGTATATTGATTAAGTTCTTGTTAATAATATTATAGGACAGGATGAAAAAAATTTACATCTAAACAGGCCTGCCAGAAAAAGGTAGTAAAGGGGGAAGAGGCAGCAGAGGATAAAATTAAGAGTAAGATTAGTACATGTTTTTCTTAGCTTGGAGCTAAATGACAGTTTTTCCCTTTCTTCTTCTCTCCTATTCCAAGGTTAAACAATAAATGATTTTGTTTCACTGTGAGTACAGTTGGTTTCTAATCTGAAAAAACCTTCTCTCTTGTGATAGAATTTCATGTAAATATAGACCAACTCCTACAGTAACACTTCTGCCCTTCATAATAATTTCATGACTATTCTGGCCAAATGGAAATGTCAGGGTGGGAACAGGGGACTGGATGACAACATCTACGTTGTAGGATTTCTCAGTCCTGATAAAGGCACTGTAGCATACTTGTGTTTCAGAACCTTACTGAAGTTTGCATCCTGTCCTTCTTTTGTGCAATGGACTTCAGAAGAATGTGAAATATTGAGTATCACCTTGTCCTTTATATGTAGAAATATCGTGATGTGCTGTGACCCTCACTACAGCAGAATTTGGGTGCACAAATGCCAAATCAGTGCAGGACAACGTACAGTGCTCCACTCCAGAAGGGTCATGGTTAGGGCATCACATCACGGACAGTGCACACAGCCCCACAAAGTGGGGAGGCAGGCTGGAGATAGCACTGCAAGTGGCTGCTTTAAAGACCAGGAGAGTCTTAAAAGCTTTCTGCTTTTTTTAAACTGCTGCTTGCTACTCTTCACTTCCTTTGGATCTCATAATTCCTAACAAATCTATGTGTACTGGGAAGTGGTCATAATAAAGCTTGTTTTGTGCCTCTACAAGGATCTTATCCTATTGCTGGTGCCAAGAACACCGCAGGGCTGGTGTTGTCAGGGTGCTCACATATCTGCATCTTAGAGTAGAAGAAAAGGGACAACCAATTTACAGTGTTTTTCAGTGATTTTTCCCAGCATTTCTGAGCTTATTTTTGTGTATAATTAACTGTGAAAACACTGTGTGTCTAAGAGGAGCTCCTATCCTACCTTAAGTCCTCCACCCTCACAACAATTGTGCTCTTCAGCAATGATTTTTCTACCTGTCTTCCTCATTTTCAGGCAATTTGTTAGGCTTCAGAAACAAATACTTCTTAAATAAAGGGGGTATGTGAATTTCCCCCACAAGAAAACCATCACCAAAGTCCTCTTTTAGAAAAATATGACATGTAGAATTACATGAAGAAGTTTGCAGGTCAAGAGAAAATGGTATAATTTGTATAACAAAAAAATCAAGTCAAATTTTGGATGAATTGTTTATCCAGATAAAGATCCTTTTCAGACTTTTAATGTGAAACTTAGTATTCTTTCTCATGGGGTTTTGAATACCAGAATATTACCCCTAAAGACCAGAGCACAGTAAAGAACTCAGTATTAATGAGGTTTAGCTAGTCATTCTTGTATCTACTAGTACAAGGGGAGCAAAGAAGAAAGTGGTGCTTGGCCTTGTGTGCCATATCTTTGCTCCAAAAGTATGCATGTCATATTGGCTGGCAACACAATCAGACACAAAACCATAGCTATTTATCCTCTGTGAACACTAAATTAGCTTTAGGCCTAAAGATGTAAAACCATTGAGTAATCATGGTAACAGAGCTGAACTCCTGAACTTCAGCAAGCTTGAAGTTCATCTGTCTCTGTGCATTCATAGAAAGCCTGTGATATTTTATCAGGAAAACATTTAAATTTAAAAGCAAAGTATCAAAGTAATCCATATTGTCACACATTACCAAAGGAAATAGTTTATGGTCTTTAAGCAGAAAATGGATAGATTTCTGGGAACTCGGCCATAATAACATACAAGAAAGGTGCAACTGATTCTTTAAATACTCTGTGAAGTGTTCACATTCCACCCACCCTTCCTGCCACAGAGTGTAATCTGAGAAACATTATACAAAATATGTTGAAATCAGATGTCTGAATCTAGACCTGACTTTGAACAGTAAAGGAAAGAAAACAGGGTGTTTAGCACAGTAGATTGGAAAAGAAATAATATTTCTGTTTCCTAAAGGAGAGTACAATCCAACAGAAGGTATATATATAAAAAACCCAACAAACCTGTTGTTCTAGTTCAGCAGGTGGGACCTTTATGACTGTGTGGGGGTGACCAAAGCTATGTGTCCTACACCCTCTATTAATTTCCCAAGAACTGCTAACAATGGACCATTTGCAGCAGCTGCCTAGGGCACACTCGTCTCCTCAGGATGTGAGCTGGGTGTGAAAGAAGCCTGTGAGATAAGAGCTGTAACTCCCCTCCAGGAAGTTGTTAGCACCTCCACACCCAGCCTGAGGGGGCGGGTCTGCTAATGGGCCATCAATGATTCCAAAATACCCCATGACTCACAGAATCAGATTACCCATTGTGTAACTCTCTGCCCTAGGGGAGGTACTGCGTGCTCCCACCTGGGCCTGAGGGTACATAATCTTGGGGTTTGAAGATCTTGGGGGTTCACTTGTCGGATACAGAGAGGACCAGAACCTTGACAGGAGGAGACTACCACTCTCGACCAGACTGTGACCACCACTCTTCACCAGACTGCAACCGTCATCAGTACTAACAGGTTCTTCACTTCATTTTGCTTTCGCCTCGGGGGAACCACGTGGGTCTCAGCACAGGGGCAAACAAACACCATTGTGCTTGTGCCCCAGGGTGCTGGATGATACGTTTGGGTTTTGTGGGTTAAAATCAATTTCTCTTTGTGCCATTGCATTTATTGTAATATTGTTATTAAATTGTAACTCTGACTTATAATCTCTTTTGTGTTGCATTCATTTCTCCTGCTGGTTTACCTTTAAACCAGCACACCTGTTTACATCAAACTGAGAGTTACTTTACAAATGGCTTTCCTAAGAAGAGCAAAACCACACCAATTCTCAGTGTGAGGATAAAGGGCTGGTGGAACAGTCTTGGTTCAGTCTTGCTATGTTTTAGTAACTGAGAACAGCAGAAAGAGTCTGCTTTCAATGAACTCATTCCAGTCATTTCCATTTCACTGGAAGATGGAAAGCCTGTGACTGAACAGGCGTACTTACAATGTACATCTCTACATCTGAACAAGCCATCTTGGTTCCTTCAGCAGTCACTGGAGAGAAACGGGCAATGAGTGAGGAGGAACCTTCAAGATTACAAATTTTTAATTCTATTTGCAATTCAGATTTGCAATGCATTTCTAAAAATATATTTATTAAATAGAAATTTGTGATAGAAATAAAAGATTTATATTGCACATAAACATATATACATATAGCGAGAATTTCTGCCTTTGTAGTGTCCCAGTAGAAGGGAAGAGCAAACAGGGTTGGGGTTTTTGTCTCTCTCTACTTATGCCACTTCAATTTTTATTTCTGAAATGGATTACTGCAGAAGTGCTGGCACACTAGATAAGTAGTTTTTTCTCATGTATGAACAGTGTGCTTCATAACAGAGGCTGTAACAAAGTTAACAGGCAGCATATTCCACTAATTGTTGTTCATAATTGTCATCACAGGCTTGAACAGTCCCACTGCGAACAGAGTGAAAAAAATAAGAAATTAAATAATTTGAAACAGGAAGCTTATGGGTTATTGATTTGCCTTGTTTCATTTAAATCTGTATATAATCCCAAAATAAATTTACACATTGTTTCTCAGGCTACAATCAATGCATCCAGTCCCAGAGCTCTGGTTCCTCCAAAATCAAGATGTGAGCCTCAGCAAATTGACAATATGCACAAAAAGAGGGTTCTGTAAAAGTTAATTGGACCCCACAGTTTCTGGAGAATGGCAGTGGTCTCAGTAGCATGCCTTGTGGATGGGAAAACTGACAAAGACTGCCTGCAGACTTAAACCCAGAGCCTCTGGTGCTGCATGATGCCACAAATCGGTGAATGTGTCTAAGTGAAGTAACAAAGAACTAGATGTCCTTAGACTATCAAAGGAGCTTAGTAAGTAATAGTGAGATATTAGAACAGCTGCCTTTAAAAATGCCAGTCTGGTTGTACTTTAAATAACATTATCAGCTCCACTGCTAGAAATTCTATGTCATCAGCATTGGCATATTGGTAGATTTTTGAGCAATACCTGTCAGCTTGTGCATCCTTATAGGAAGCACATGAGCCCTGCAGGAAAACCAGAAGGAAACCACTGGGCACATCCTGATGTCTGCCTAGCATTCCCCCTGAGATGGCACACATATACAACAGAGTGAATGAGGCCTCAGGTGGCCATCTCCTAAGGAGAGTTTTTCTAAATGAAAGCACGAATCTAACTAACTGATGCCACAAGTATGGAGAACCAGACTGAGTTTTTTATTACTACAGTTTCATAGTTTTACTGAGCATTGCAAATATGTTAAAAAAAGAACTAATATAGTCTCAGTCTACCCATTGCAGCACTGGAACTGACAAAAAGGAAAGAGCATTCAGACAAACAATAGAAGGACTAAAAGATGGGACCAGAAAAGTCAGGGTAGAGCTAGAAAATATGTCAGGCAAAAGACGGAACCTGTGTGGCCTTGCACCATAAGCTGATGGACTTAGGTTCCCATAGGATCACATCTGTGACAGTGTCTTATCTTGTTCTCCTTTGTGGAGTGTATTTCATTCTTACTTATTCATCACTGCTCCTTACTGCATAAGGATATAACACCTTCTAATGCTCTTGTGAGAGCTCCAAGGTTCCTCATACTGGAGTTGCTTCTAAATATTGAATTCTGAACTAATGGCAGCATAGAAAGATGCTTCTTGGCTTTGGTACTGCATTGAAGGGGAATTCTTGCAGGAACTTGTAGTGACTTGAGTTTACTACACACAGGCAAAGTGTTTAATGGGACAAGCCAAGTCAGAGCTTATTAAGCACTGTTTACATGGAGTTCAGGACAAATAGTACAAGTCCCTCATCTCAATACAAAAATGTGTATCACTTACATTGACTCACCCAGTCTGACTTTATAAACTGTTAATAAATAGTGCCAATGTCTACCAAAATACTAAGCCAGCTTAATGATAAACTCAAAGCTTTCCATTTCCTTGCCTTGAAATAACAACTCCCTTGTGTTTTATACAGCTATTACCTTCAGGGAATTTAGACTTTCATGAGTGCTTTGGCTATTTACTTTATTTGCTAATGGAGTTAGCTGAGCTGTAATGTGAGGAAAGTTGAAAAGGCAAAACCAGTTTGTGTTTAGAAGTGCCTAGCAATTTGCAAAGGAAATAGTAAAAGTAAATTAAACAAAAAATCCAAAGTAGTCTGTTACTTCTAATAATCCAGGGAGATGCATTCCCTCTAATTTAGCTGCCAACCTAAGCACAGTCCCAGAGAATTTTTAGCTGAGCAGCCCGGTTTGCTGAGAGTAACTGTTTAAACTCCCCCCGGGGGAAGGCAGGAATGTCTGCAAACCTGCAAAGTCACCTTGGACTGTTTGTTGTTTCCATTGTTTATTCAGACAATTTTCGGGTCTTGGGAAGACAGCCCAGTAGAGCTGGTGATAGACCCTGTCACAGGCTCACCCCTGGAGGTACAGGCATGAAGGGGCCTGACCCAGTGCCCAAGGTCTGCTGGATCCCCATGCGCAGGTGTTCTGTGCTGCTGAGGGTCAGGCAGCTGGAAGTTAAAACATAGGAGCAGTCAAGAAGGCAAGACACAGGAGGTCACTCAGACATCTCCCAGGAGAGACTCACTGTGTTCCTGTGGGTGTGGAGGACTGGGGAGAAGAAACTGGATTTGGCTGGCTTGAACAAATGCACCTTTCATAAGAAGTCTGTCTGGCATAAAATCTACCAACAGCCGTGTGAAGAGGCAGCAAAGCCCTACACAGCTGATCGTGGGAAGTGTTTCTCACAGCTGGTTTGACACCTCAGGGGGATGCTTGCATGAGCTGGACTTTGATGCATCTATTAACATTTCCTTCCTTTCCTCCTGGAGGGATGACAGAGACTCATTAGGTTTTGGACTAAGGCAGGCTCACTCTCTATGTTTTCAAAGCTAAGTCAACACCTCTCTCAGGCCCCTCCATGGGCTGCCCCAGAGCCTTACCAGTGTGTAACACAGCACTGAGCCCCACAGCTCATAAATCCCATACCCAGGATTTACAGCTCTGGCCAAGCATTGTGGGAGTGTATTCATGCAACTTCCCTTTTTCCCCCTCTCCTCTGTCTCAAACCTCTGCCCTTGATATACAACCTCAGCATACTCCTGCACACTGTGCTGACAGTATTTCACTTGTGTGTGAGAAAAACAGCAATCTGCCTTATTTTGTTAATGGCATTATGAGCACCCTAGATGCTGTCCAAGGGTGGAGGCTGAGTCTTAAAGCAGAATTACAGATTTTCATTATTTTAAAAGCCCTGTTACAATCACATCTGCTGTTTCTTTGCTGCAGCTTTGTCAGATTTCAGACTGTAAGAGAGGAAAACAGAAACTACTGCACCAAATGAGGCTGTTGCACAGGCTGAATTTCATTATTACAGTTTATTTTAAATGGATTTAACAAAGACTTTTTAGATATTTCTGTCAAATCAACTATTTAAACAGTCACAAGATGCTAGATACAAAATGAGACAAGCACCCAAATCCTCACAAAATTAACTACTAGTTCCCTTTCTTTTGCTGTTTTGCTTCTGTTGCCCACGCTTGAAGGACCCCATGCAGCAAGTTATGTCATTAAAATGAGTGTGTGAGTTAGGAAAAAAACTCATCTGAGAGAGCTCATATAAGTACCAATCTCATCTCTGTCTTCTGATAGACCTGAGCTTGCAGGGCAGCTCTGGGGCATGTCCATCCATGAGGTCATTCAAACATTGTCAGGAAGATGCTGGCAGCAGGAAACAGGCCACTCTGACAAACATCACTGTTTTCCAGCATCACTGAAATGCAATAACTGAAAATAAGGGAAGGTGCTTTCCCTTTCCAAAAAAACCCAAGGTACAACTTTAAACAAAGTAAGTGAAAAATGCACTGTCAACCAACTCCTTTATTTACTCTAAATTCTCCTGAGGTCAAGGCAGTGACCTGGTTGGACAGGAGTTTATTTAATACTGGAGTGAGTCATTCCTTTCAATTGCCTGCAGTGTAAAGGAATGGGGATGAAACAAAAGCTGTTGGTGTGGCCAGCCTGTAAGAATCTAGGGCTGAATGGGAACATGGACTGTAAACCAAAACATGCTGATCTTGAAAATCTTTAAAAACCCCGAAGAGGGGAAACTTTCAGAAGAGCTGTTTGAATGTGAGATGGAGCCAGGCTGAGGTGCGGCTGAGGCAGCAATGGTCTGTTCCCTCACTCTCCCATCCACTAGTGACCTTTCCTGTTTGGGTGCCTGTGAACCCACCTAATGAGGAGGTTCAGTGCATGCTGTGAGCTCTAACAGAACATGATTGAATTTCACTTTTACTGCTTCTCTGCAGTTGCTGTGCAGTGACCTGTGGAGTTTGCTAATAAACTTCTATGCCTATAATTGTTCCTCATTACAATAGACATTATTAGTGTGCCCTCCCTCCTCTTCAGCAGATTCAATTACTTTATCTTGGCAATATGTTAGTAAACTACCACTATAACTGGGGGACTTTATATGTTCAACTGTTTGAAAGAAAAAACTACTCACCTGTTTCTACAGGCTTGAATACAATGTTTTTAAATACATATGCTGTGCAGGGCTCACAAGTTGTGTAATTATTTCCACAAGCTGTTTTCTCTTGTAAGTAAAAATTTTAATTCTTTTTTTTTTGTTTTTCCTCACAACCCTTCTCAGAGGGCAAGAATTCTCATAAATGCAACCTTCAAATAATTTTGGTTTTTACTACCAGTATATAATTTAATTTAAAAGGGAAGGAGGGAAAGTTTACAGGGTTCTTATTATCCAACTGTTACATTTCATGATTAAATTTGTTAAAGCAATAATTCAGAGCAAAGAGGTAGTGCTGAGGGCGGGAAAGTTTGCAGTGTAAATACCTAGTGAGCCATGCTGGATAGCCAAGCCTCTTATCTTGTGAAAATGATTTATAGAAAACAACCTGATTACATTTTCAGCCCTACTACCGCTGGGTGATTAGGTGAAAGCTCTTTGTTGTTATGACTGTCTACTTTAACTAAACTTAACTCCATCTGCTTTTCATTTAGCAACCACCACATCTCCCTGGCAGGCAGCTGCCAGGTAAAGAAGAATTTGGAGGCTGATGCTGCTGGGGGTTTGCAGCCCTTGGTTCAGTTCCCCGACCTCCCACAGGCTTCTTGCCAGAAAGTCTGACATCCCTTAATCCCTCGGCGAGGTCTCTTGAAATAGCTCCTCTGTCTTTGCTTATTTATACTACAAGTTTCTCAGGCAGGGCCTCTTTTACTAGACTGAAAATGTTGCATGTTCAGACATTAATGGAGTACAAATACTACAGATAGGAATATTTGGTATCATTATGCTTATGTCATCTGATAATGCAATTGAAAATGGTACTAGCATTGTGGCTGAAGAACCTGAGCATCACTTAGGTCTTATCACTGTTCTAGGTGGAGGAGAAAAAGAAATAATCTATCATCATCTGATTTATCTGACTTCACCTTGTGCCAGGCCCTTTACAGTAAGGACTTCAGTAGTTGCAACTGTGTTTGGAAATGGTATGTATGGAGGGAAATTAGGCCACTTCCTTTCAATCACTTTCCAATGCACAAATGATTGCTGCCTCTACATCCTTATGTACACATATGTAACCACATCTAATTTTTATGCTTTCCCAGCTGCAAGCAAAATTATATAAAGTCCTTTGGACCTAATACTGCTGTCACAAACACTGTCGTAAGTCCTGTGGGATACCAATAGTGTGCTTATGAGGACAGAATCTTCCATATGGGAGCTGTAAATGGATGTGTATGTGCACCATAGATGGGGGAGCTGTGCTGCTTAGGGAGAGAAACAACCTAACTGGTCAACTTGAAGGTTTTAATATTTGTACATAATTTACACTTCAGAGCAGTGGCGGGGGGGGGGGGGGGTGTGCTAATCTTTAAGCTTTAACCCAAGAATCAGGTTCAGAAAGCCTAATGTAACAGGGATGTCATACTTTGTTCCCCTTTGAGGGATGGACCATGGATGTTCTTGTCCCTTTCTTTCCTTGGAGGCACCATGTTCTAATCCAATTCCTTCCTGCGGTTACTGAAAGCTCATCCCTCCCCTGGCTAGGCAGTGTTTTTCTATAGCATGTCCAATAGCAAACCACAGGGAGTGGAGGTTACAAATGTTAGTTAAACAAATCAAATTATGGGCTTTTAAGTCTAGCTGAAATGAAGCAGTGGTTAAATGTGCATTCAGGGAAGCTATTAAAAGTGAAGTTTTTGTGGCAAAATAGAAGGAAATGTGTGCTTGGGAAACCTATTACCCTGTTTAGTCTGTTTTCAACTAGCTCCGTAAGGTTTCTGGTTTCATCCAGGGCTATATCCTTAGGCCAGGATATCAAAGTTTCTAAAGACAGTGGGAAAGGATAGAAATAGAGACACACAGACTCTGCAAATGCCCTTAGAGTTAACTAAGAAATGCAATATAGTGCAGGACAGACAAGAAACCCTCCCTCCAAGAGCAATGTGTGCCTCAGTTTCCTTTTTGCCACCATTATGTACTTTTTTCTAAAGATAGTTACAGCTATTTTATTTTAAAACATAACATGTGTGATTACATCATGCATATATTGAATTCTTACAGTAGCAGCTATGAAATATCATTATATCTGATTTAAACAGAGGTAAATTAAGTTTTGGTGTCCTACCAGCTGTAGTCATGGGACAAAACACTGATGCCTTAAAAGTCTGTAAACAAGTCTCTAAGACAAATTTTTAGTAGGACTTAAGATAAAGGGTAGTTACTTTAATGAGCAGCTTGGCTCATCCAGGAATACATAGATGCACGTGTGTGCAAGCTTTGATTTCCATAGCTTTTATAATATAATCCATCCAATCACCACTTTACCCATGTCCAGTTCCACCTCTGTCCCCTTCCAGTCCTACCCCCCTGAGGAATTGGGGCTGGGGGTGATGAGACCCCCTTCTTCATCCACCTCCTCTTCTTCAGCATACAAAGGGCTTTTGGATGCTTTCAAGTGTTCTGGGTCACTCTGCTCTGTGCTTATGTTTTCTTCTGATACCCTCCAATCTTGTACCTTGAAAAAGAGACTAAACAGCTAGAGAATCTTGTTGCCTGTTCTGGGGCGGGGGTAGAGATAGAAAGACCTTATACTTAGGTTGCTAAAATATTAACCCACTAAAATCTACTTTGCTACATCTACTTGTGTTTCTAAAATCTACAAACTGAAAATTTAAAAAATCAAAAATCCTTCCTGCATCAACACATAAGGCCTATTCATTAGTTTTAGATCCTGTTCTGTACCTGGATTATCCTTGTTCTACTCATGGTTGCAGAAGTTGTAACGGGGCCTAAGTGACCTCATGAAATATTGTCTGTATTGCTTGAAAGTCCTCTAATAGGTGTAAGAGGGAATTAGAAAAGGAGAGTAACTGTCTGAGGCATATGGGCTGATATGCAACATGTTTGCCTTGTTCTTCTTCTAAAACAACAAAAAAAGAAGGCTTTTCTGAACAAGGAGAAGCCATTTCACCAGTTCTCTATTTAGCAGCTTCCCCCCTGCTATGCACTAACTGCATTCCTCTGTACTTGTGCAGAGCCGACTGCAGAGTACGCAGTTGATGATGTTTCATTCTTCAGATAGTCAAAGTTCAAACTTGAAGGAAGATCTCCATAATGAAAAGGCTTGTTCTGGAAGAAATTTCATTGCATCATTCACTTCTCCATTCCTTATTTTACCTAACATTTACCTAAGTAACAACATGGAATTCATTTAGCTGCTGCACTTTGTAATGATGTTAAGGAGATCACCATAGCTGCCCACTGAAATCAGTTTTGGCAGGGTAATGAGCAAGATCATCATAGAATCATAGTTGGGTTTGAAGGGACTTTGAAGATCATCTAGTTAGAATCACAGAATCATAGAATATCCTGAGTTAAAAGGGACCTGCAAGGATCATTGATGTCCAGCTCTTGGCCCTATACAGAATAGCCTCAAGAATCACACCATGTGCCTGAAAGCATTGACCAAACATTTCTTGAATACTGTCAGGCTTTCTATTGTGACCACTTCCCTGGGAAGCCTGTTTTAGTGCCCAACCAACCTCTGGGTGAAGAATTTTTTTCTAGTATCTAATCTAAACTTCCCCCAACACAGCTTGATGCTGTTTTCTTGAGTTCTGTCACCAGGCATCAGAGAGAAGAGGTTGGTGCCTGCCCCTCTGCTGCCCCTCATGAGGAAGCTGTAGTTTGTGATGAGGTCTTCCCTCAGTATCCTCTTCTCCAGACCAAATTACCTCAGCCATTCCTCTTATGGCTTCCCCTCTAGACCCTCCAGAACCTTTGAAGCCTTCCTTTGGAGGCTTTCTAATAGCGTTACATGTTTCATGTATTGTGGTGCCCAAAACTGCACACAATATTCAATGTGAGGCCACACCAGAGCAGAGCAGGACTGGCTAGCAGCGCTTTGCCTAATACACCCCAGAACATATTGACCCTCCTGGCTGCCAGGGCACACTGCTGACCCATCTCATGGGCAGTGTCACCATCCACTAGACCAGGTTACTCTGAGCCCTGTTCAGCCTGGCTTTGAACACTTCCATGGATGTGGCCTCCACAACTTTTCTGGGCAACTGGTTCCACTGTTACACCACTGTTACAGTATGCTGTGGAATGCTGTCAGGTATTCATGTATTTGTCATGGAAACTAAGGCTGAGACTACCAGCCATTCTGAAGATGAGGCAACTTGTGTTGACTATAAAAAGCTTAAAAGTTGATGCTTGAACCACAATTAATGTGATTGATCTTAGTGACACCATATAAGGATAAATAGTCAAGAGCACACCATGGCAGGTCATTTGTGCCAGATACTGCATGGATCTTCTGCCTTACAAAATAATAATTTTTTAATTCTTTCATTATGTACTGCCCACTCACAGTTAGAAGAGCGATCCATTTCTGATATTCACAGCAAGTTGTGAAGCTAGGAGAAAGGGGGAAAGAACCGGAAGTCTAGTCTCCTGTTCCTTAAACTGTGGTGTAAACCAGGAAAGTTTGCTTTAAAAGGACCTCAGAATCTCTGTGTGATGCTAGTAAAATCAATGTGAATATATAGAGAAAAGATACATCAATACAAGACCTCTTGTTTTCCAGCAAGAAATCTCTCATATATACATGGGAAAAGCAAGGCAGATCAGAAAGCTGGCAAAATACTATTCTGCCTTAAAATGGATTTTGCTGATATTTTTTCTGAATAAATGGTAAAGCATCTGAGCATTGGCAGTTTTCCAGGCATCAGTCTAGAAAGATCAATACAAAAAGGTGACTAAAGCAATTGACACTAGAGGAAAAAAGATATCAAGTCTCTGACCTGAATAATAAAGAAACACATCAGTTTTTGCAGAAGTACTCTATCTCATTCATCAAATACATGTGTCGAACTTTATCCTTGGACAACTGAAAAATCAAGTAATTGTGGAATTGCTAACAGTTTTATCACGGAAGAATAGTGAGACTACTCTTTTTTTAGAGGAGTTCTCCCTAATTCTCCAGGCAATTCACAGGTGTTTTCCTGTTACTTCCTAATGACTCGGTAGCCCCTGGCTCTTCTTGAGTCTTTAGAATTCCATCCCCTTCCCTTGCTAAATCTAGTTGAAATCTCTGTTTATAAGTCAAGCCAGTTTGTTGCTCAGGACATTCAGATGAAAATATACCCCCCAAAGAAGACAAAAATCATTGTCAGATCCAGATGTCCCATTTACCAGGAATCCCTGGTTTTGCCTAATCCTTCTAGTATAGCATCACTTGTGGATCAAATAAGGGGTTGATATCAGATTCTAGAGAAAAAATGTGTAGAAAAAAAACTCACTGTGAATGATTATGAAACAATTTGCCCAAAAGGAAGCTTTCTTCCCAAGTTGTGTTTGGCAGGAATTAGTTCAGGCTGCATGACCCAACCTTTTTCACAGTGACTCAGCATTACATTGCCTACAGTTCCTTGTAAAACAGCCATAAGGTGAAGTTTGTTTTCTTTTCTGTAGAAATAGGGACAGCAGATGGCTTGTGGAAGAAGCTAAACTACATTTCACATCCTCCTGGGGCTTGTTTGAACTCAGCCTTTCACATAAATAGTCACATTGTGCTTACTTGCCAATGAAGAAAAGTCTATTTTCAAGTTCTACTATTTCCAGAAGACATAAATGTCAGAAGAGGTTGAGACAATGTTAAAGCAGTTTTAGTAAATGAGTAGAAACAAAATTTAAATTGCAAAAGGAGAATAATAACATCAGCACTTCTATTGTAAAAAGCTGTAATAAAGACAGAAAATCAATTCACAAACTTTCTGAGATTTTACAATAACAAATCTTAGTCTGTCATATGCAGATCTGTGCTGGTAATGAGCATTCAGACCTTTAGTTTCAGGCTCTCTGATCAGAATGTTTAATCTTTATGTGACTGGCACATTTTTAAATTAATGTGCTTTGGCATTTATAATAGTTATTTCCAAAATATTACATATCCACACTTTGTATATCTTTCTAATGGTGACCTGAGCTTGTAAAAGTATCAGAAATTTGTTGCTTCGGTATCTACTTGTAGTCTACAATTAGGGCCCAAGAAATAACCCATCATTTGCAATGCAGACTGATACAAATTATGTATTTTCTCAAACAATAAACTAGGTTTATAGATACTTTTATCGAATGCTCATGTTACACACTTATTTTACACAGGGCTGTCAGGTTAAATTATATTGCAAAGGTTCATTCAAACAGATCTATAAACAAACATCCCAAAGGAAATTATAATCTCCAAAAAAATTCTACCTCCTATCATTTAAGGACTGTGCACACCTTGTCATTGAAACCTTGAAATTTATCTAAAAGATCTCAATAGTTGTGACTAAAGAAGTTTGTTTCCTATTTCTACTACATCTTTTCATTTTTAAATGAACTTTTAAAAATGTTTTTTAATAGATATAGAGACATGAAGTCTATAACATGGAACGAGAACCTAATGAAATGCCTTGGAATGACATTATTGAGAAGGAAATGAAAAATAGGGAGTTCTGTGAATGAAGAAGCTTGCTGCCCTGCAGGAAAATAAAATAAAAACCCAAACCAAATGTATTATATTATCTGAGTTAAATGTCTATCCAGTCTATCCCCAGACAATTAAAAAAGCATCCTGAGAGTGTCCAGAGCTGCCCTTCTCCCAGCTGATATGGTGAGATGCATGCCGGGTTTATGGCCATAGGCCAGGGAGCACTTACTGACTTCCTCGACAGCAATCTCAAGAACGGTTGTGTAGCATCTGTCTGTACTGGAACAGCCTCAACATGTCAACTCTCATCCTTGCTAGAGAAAAAGACTCCTGTTGCTATGTCCCAGTCCTGGGTTCCTGGGACTTGAGTAACAACCTAAGAAGACATTACTCGATGCCAGATTTTAGTTGATAATACAACCCTGGCGTGGCAGTGTTGTTAGGACACTAGCTTTGAGAAATTCTTTATTGGGTTATTAGCTCACTACTAATTCTATTTCCATAGCACTTCTTTCTGTTGTTGAATTAAATATACCCTTAATGGATGGTATTACATCCCAGAAAGAAAATGTTTCTTCTACTTGAGAGAGATTTCAGACCTCATTTTATTTCTGGGGGAAAATGCTGGATAAATTGGTGTTACTTCATTTGGACTCTGGGGATATAATGTCCTCCAATATGTAATATGGGAACTAGATAACAGCAAATACCTTTTCTGGAGAGAAAATACAGAAATATTATGTTATAAATCAAGGAAAAGAGTGTAAAAGAGAAAGGTGATTTCAGTTTGAGAAAATTGAAAGGAGGGCAAGATACCAATGAAAACACTATCTAGGAATGGGTAGCAGAGCTTAATGAAAAAATACTGTCTTCAAACAATTGTGTCTGGAAACCTAAGAGAAGTGTAAATATGAAGAAGGGGAAGAAACCTTTAAAGTGAACATTGCAGACATTATCTGAGAAAAGCTTTCAAAGCTGAAAAATATGTTTTTATCTTAAGACTTCCGCTTTAATTCTTTCCCAGATAAATCTCACCTTCCACAAGAGGTGATGGCAAGAAAATACTTCTGCAGGGGAAGCAAGAGGAGAATGGCATGGTGGCACTGGGTTGCAAACCATCCTCCTTGTCAGGGGAAGAGGGGATTTTCAAAGCATCTATACTCCTGTTTCTACCTGAAGTGGTTATCTTAAGGTGAATCCCCAACATATTTCAATCCTTATCAGAGTTCCCATGCTAGAGCTTTTGGGTATTTTCAGGTGTGCTCTTTTGCCCTGTCTTTTAATGTCTTAAGGGATTTCAGTATAACTTTTGTAAATTGTTGGTGTGGCAGTCGGCTCTGTGGCTTCTGGGAGCAGGTGGTTTCTTCAGAGCTGTCAACAAGCTTTTAGGAGATTTTGCACACCTGTTATTTATCATTTCTGAAGCCACATACATCTCATCCCCCAGGGTGAGGCTGTACACACGTATGTTTTAAGTTATGTTTAAAATTTAATATGCAACTTGATACTCATAGGAATCTTGACCTTGGAACTTTTCTTGCTGCTGTGTGTTTCCCTTACTTAGGTATGATCACTTCTTTCCAAGAAAAGCTATCCCAGTTACTTGAGGGATATTTCCCATATGCCAGATTTATAAAAGAAAGAAAGTTAAAGAACATCTTATTTCAAGTGGGAAACGGTGAGTCACAGTGATGACAAAGAGCAATATGATTCATGGCACATTTTCAGGTGTTTCAGTTCCTTGGATATCATAGGTAATGATTCATTGATTCTTTTCAAATTTCCAAGTGCCTCTTAATATTTTGTTCTAACAGCTGCTTTGTGATGGTTGTCAGCTTTAGGAGTCTCACTCTAAAAACCCACGAAGCCTTAAAAGCATGCACTGAGGTGTTTCACAGAAAGTACAGGCCCCTTACTTTTGCAAGCAATCCCACAACTTCTCAAAAAAGATTATGGACATTTTGGCCTAGATGTCTGAAGTGTTTCTTCTTGTTTGGATCAGAAACTAAAGTGATCTGAGGAACAGAGGGGAAAAGACTGAGTGAGAGGCAGCAGTTCAACACAGAATCTGTATGTGCATTAGAAAGGGCAGGCATCCTAACTGTTACAAGCAGGGCAAAATTTTGGTGGATATGGGTAGTAAATTTTTTTTATGGTCTCATGAGAACTATTTCAAACTGCTCATTGATCTTTTAGGAGGTAGGAGGGGTCTTCACAGCACCTGGCTTTCTGTTCTCATTTCCTTTTTGCTTCAGGCTTTTTATGGAACCCTTTCTCTTTGTCTTGGATACCTGGTGTTTTGCCAGCTCAACCCAAGACAGATAATGGTGGAGAGTGTGGGCAAAATCAAGGACGCTGGCAAGTGTCCCAGAAACTTGGCAGAGTTCCTTGGAATATCGTTATAGAAACATTCCTTGATATCTGCATTGTTTTGGTACATCCAGAACAAATAAGATAAACAATGTTCTCTTACTACTGGATGCTCGTTTTATTCCTTTTACTGACTGTTTTTGTGAGTTCAAACAGCTCAACTTGTACCTGTTGTGAATGTAGTCACTGCAAGGAGAAGCCTTACAGCCAAAGCAAGCTGTCTTTCTCTCCTGCCTCACCTCGACAAAGAGTAAACCCCAAGTGTGAGTCACGTGGTGAACCACTGTGGTCCTTCCTGTGTGACCAGGGGGAAGACATGAAGAGGTGGGACAGTGCATCATCTGTTTTCCTATCACCTTCCTAGGTCTGAATATCAATAGGTATTGTGGCTTGAGTTAAGATGCTCATCTTGGAAATGGCCCCTTCTCCATATGCAATGCTCCCACCTCCTCACTTTCCAGCCATGTATCTTCTGACTTCACTGCTTTCACATAGTTCATTCCTGTTAACATTAGATTTTTTTTAATCTTTATTACTTTTTTTATTATTTTCATCTCTTTTTGTACTACACACACATGCAAGATCCTACATTCTAGATGGGCTAATCCCTCCTACTCTTTGCTGAAAAAGCATTTGCATGGCAAGGTATTGCAGCATAGGAAAGTGTGTAATCGCATTCCTTTATAGCATGGTCCCACATCTTATTTTCCTCCAAGAACAAGAAGAAATTTTAAGAACTGTCCAAGGACTGCAGCTCTGCAATTCTGAGGAAAGGCTTCCTGAAGTGCTAGGTGAGGGATGGGATGCCATCAAAAGGTTGTGTGTGGATAGAGCCCACTCACAGTTGAGGGGTGCTCCTGAAAGTTAATTGTTAAAGTTCTTTCAGTACCTAATGAGCAGATATAAGCTCAGACGTTTAGAAAGTGATGATTTGCTGAATTCAAAGATTTCCAGTAAGCAGTAGCATAAACCTTTAGTTGGTTTCTCATTCAGCTGGGTGGATCACCTGTATCACAAACCACATACTATTCTACTTAGTCCAATGGCATTTGTGTTTTGAATAACACATTTTTAAAGCAAATTGTGCTGCTTTGATTTAAGGATGAGGAGAGTTTAGGACATGATGGATTTTCTGAGCAGCTTACTGCAGGAAATAATCTTTTGGAGTGTTACTGTGTTTAGTACCTTATTTCTTATTAGAATTTATCTGATTCAATTTCTTAGATTTTCTTATGCCTTTCTCACTAAATAAAAGACTATGTACTCCCCTCTGTTTTCTCATTGTGAACGCATTATACTCTGTAATCAAATCACTCCTCAATCTTCCCTTTTAATAAGCTAACCAGATTTAAGCATTAAGCTTTTAACAGCAAGATGTTTTCTCCAGAAAATAGAATAAGTACTGTGGTTACCGTCGGAGTTCTCTTGAGGTTTCTAAGCCCCACTATAAATGCAGCCACCAAAACTGCATGCTATATTTCAGTACTAGCCTCACCTATGTTTCACACAGGGATAAAATTACTTTCACTTCATGGATTACAGGGTTCAAACAGTCCTTTTGCACTAATACATGTCACTCAGAGGTATTAATTGGGTTGTTTCCCCCACTGAGAATTTTAATTCTTTACAGAGCTTCTTCTTCCCAGGGTACAGTACTGCATTCTGTTGGTATACCCCATCTGTTATGAGAGATTTTGTGTGGCTTTCCTGTCCTCATTATTATTTAACAATTTCTCAAAGCCCGTAAATTTTAGCAGAAGCATTTTTTCTCCTTTGAAATTTCCATTGTTAAACATCACAGGAGAGTAACGCGCCCCTGCACAAAACCTTCTTGAGGGACTGATGACATTAATAACATGATTTTTTTCTTCATATGCTACTGAGAAGTTCTTATCGAGTAACTTGCTCAGGTTTGTAGTTTACAGAACAGGTTCTGTTATTGAACCATAAGTGATCCTTGAATGCCCCATGTCCCATATTCCCCATGCTACTAATAACTCCAAGGCAACGAAGGGTATGTTGAGGGCTCCATGTAACACAGTTTTGTCTTTCTACCCTCTCTGCCTTTCCTAAACAACTTACATTTGACTTTCATTTTAAGTGTACAGAGTTTTCACCAAGCTTTTAGTACTGTGTCTTAACAGAGTGTTTCTTTCTTCCCAAGAAGGTGTATTTTCTGTTAATCTTACACATTTCATGTTTTTATATCCCTGGAAATCACTGTGCACTGAATTAGATGGGTGATTTTTTTCTTAGTTTCTCATTAGTAATCCCTCACTTCCATCTCTTACCTTCCTAAGAGGCTTCTCTTCTGAGCAAAATGTCCCCTTGTTCCAACAAGTCATATCTATGTTAGAAACAACTTGTGAATAATCTTCTCTTGTGCATGAACCAAAAACAAACAGAGAGGCAGCGTCCACCTGGCCTTTCTTCCAAAGGCTGCAACCCCACAAAGTCCCATGTGACACACAGTTTTACGTACAGTTAATGACATGGGGAGGTTTGTTATGTGACTCTTTTCTCATCCAGTCCTGCAGTTACATTTGACATTTTTGTGCTAGAGTCAACTCATTACCCTGCTGCAACAAAATCCCAAATCATTCTTGCTTAATGTTTAGCATAGATGACATTTAAGGAAGAGGATTACAATAGCACTATGATTTTTCCTGTCTTTAAGGGCTAGATGCTTGCGTTTTATTCTTGTAACTAAGCATAATAATTTTTTAAATGCAGTTTCTGCTTCCCTTTTTCTATAGAAGAGTGATTTCTGGAATGCTTTTTCTAGTTTTTCTAGCATATACTGGAGCCTGTGCTCTCACTTAGTTACTTCTAGGATTTAAATGTTTTCATGGAAATTAATGTATCATGCCTTCCTGAGACATGTTATGCAAATTTCATCTTTTTGTTAATTGACTAAATCATTTCAGCCATCTGAGATCACTGCAAGGCCTTGAAATAGATTCTTTCTTACTGAAATGAGAGGAAATTTTTCTATTAATTTCAGCTGGGCTACACCATGTACTGGTCTTCAGCCTAGCAGATGGAGTTTTCCTTGTACACAAAGAATATTTATAAAATCAAAATGACTGAGGGATAGGCCTCCTTTACATAGAAAAACATTTTCCGATCTCTTCAATCAAATCCAGGATCCTACTTTCTCCAGTTCATTGTGGGTGGTTTTGTTCGGGTATCACTTTATTATAAACTACTTTCTTAAGATGTCAAAATAAATGTAATTCATTAAATAATTCAAGCTCTAGGAAACTCATTATGCTCTGGGAAAATGTGCTGTAAATTGACCTTTTTCAAAAACACTTGCTGTCTCAGAAAATCTCCTTGTATAAATATTTAAACTGAGAAGATCCTTTATTATTACCTTTTGACATAAGCCGCCAGGTGGTGAATCTGTTTATATTTTAGTTTGCTTTAATTTCATTTTATGTATTGGTTTGTTGATTAAATTTCATACGAAAAATTCAAGTACAGACAATAACAGTAAATATCAATTATGTAACTTCTCAGATGAGCCTGTTCAAGAGAATTGCTAAGAACCCATCTAATTTCTCCATGCCAAGCAGTAATTTCTTTTAAATATTATGTTATGTGTGAATAAATTACATTAGTGTTGCCTAACAGAACTGTAACTTCAGAGACAAAACCAAAGAGATCACGGGAGAAAAAGAACTGGCAGTTCTAGATCAATTCTGAAAGGAATAAATGGAAATACAGTTTAAATTTATATCGCAAATGCATCTGTTATTGAAGTTCATCAACAAAACACCTAATTCATTTTAATGAGATCTCTGAATTTTAATTTAGTTCTCACTCTGAAATATTGTTCTGTCAACAACATTAATATCCAAGTGATGCTGAACAGGAAAAATAAAATAGACTTTACTGTATGGCAGCAATATATTTGGCAGTTGTGTCATTTCAGACTCAGGTAGGAATATTAATTCACCAATAAACAGTACCTTCCTAAAACTATTGCATTTTAAGTATTTATGTTAATTTAAATATATACATAAATTCAATTATTTTTATATTGTTTGTTAACTTTAAAAATCTGCAGCTTTCACAAATGGCTGTAGTACCTCAAATTTCTCGTATTAATATACATGCAAATTTCTATACTGAATTACATTACTAGGGCTAGCGGGTCATGAAACAAAATTATTTTTCATAGAATGCGTGTTATGAGAGTAATACAAAATTATTCTCCAGATAGGTTGATTTCTTTAAATGTCTTAAACTTTTCTTTGAAATTCAGGTTTTTGCTGAAAAAGGAATTGTAGTCATATGTGAGCTTCAGATATTTCTGTCTTTTCCTTTTTTGGTGTTTTGTTTTAATAAATACAATGTATTTTAGCTTTTATAAGCAATCATTCTCTTTTCATTGCATTTGTGTGAAGGCTGGCATGATGAGGAACTTCCTGTATTCTAAGAATACAGTGTGTGTCTGAGGCTGAAATACGATCACACTCAGCCAAGGCTTTTCACATGTTTTTGTTAATTTTTTCTCAGTCATTACTCTGCTATCTTGACACTGACTGTTTGCACTTGAACTTTTTCTAAGCTGTAGGGGAAATTTTATCTCATCCTGTTCTCTCTACATTTCTCTTCTAAATATTTATACTAAAAATGAGCTAAATAAACAGAATTGCTTCCTGATCACCAGAAACCTTTCTAGTGACTTTTCATCTCTTCCTGCTGGACTGAAATACACAAAGATGATGGTAGGATTTTCAAGCTGCAATGCAGTTGTTTCAGTAGTTTTGTAGGCTTTTGTGATTGTCCTCTACAAGGAAAAAAAAGTCATTGATAAATTGTGCTCATGTCATTTGACTAGCCATTATCATTACACAAAAGTTCCTCCTTTGAAAAATAATTTGATAATCTATCAAAGAACTGGACGTGGAAATTGCTCTTCGGCAAGTTGAAGCTGCTAATTGACCTGTGCTGTAGGTAGCCCTGTAGTTTCTTAATGAAGCTGCTAATTGTCTGTAAGATATTTGGGTGCAAAAGCCCGACAGTATATCAGGAAACTTTTTTTAAAAAAAGATTTTTGTTTGCATTCTTGCCTATTTGAAAAGGAGATTATTCTGTTTTCCTTTCCCTAACATTTCAAATATTGAAATGTGAAGAGCAAAGCAGAAGGAAGAAAGAAGCTGGGTGTCTAAATATTTGAAAAAGTTGCAAATCTGCATTGTGCATAAATGAAGTCTGTGCCTGCAACCTGCACTTTACAGAATGTATGAGCAGCTGTTATGAGATCCTGTAAGTTGGTGTGGATTCAACTCTTAACTAAAATTAGCCAGTAGGCAGACAGTGGTTTGCCATCTACACCACACATGGGCTACCACTACTGTCAGTGTGACCCTTTGCTTGAGTAAGTTCCATCAGAGGATGAACTTCCAATTAATTTACAATGAATCTTAAGTTTATGCTGGAAGTAAAGGAGAGAGCACTATGGGAGGCTGTGGCCATAACACCATCTCTCAGTGTGTAGATAAAAATCTTTATATCAATCAACTCAGAATACAGGTTCAGGAGTTTTCATGGATTGCAGTTTGCCACAGGAAAGAATGATTTGTTGGTAAGTGTCTGTGATTTTTGATTGTTCAGAAAGCCGTCACATTACAGATGTGGTAGACACTTCTCAGTGAGATTGCAGTGCTGTACCTTAACATCTGGACATCCTCAAAAATCCCCTGCTCACACGGATTGCTGTAGAATATCCCACATCCCTCTAATCATGTAGGGGGAACCTTTCCTTAACAACAACATTTTTATATCTGACAGGAAAATAATTTCTCTGTTGCACACATAATTTATTCTGGAGACTGGATATGAAAATGATTCACACATATCGGAGATTAGTTAAAATAATTCTAGAAAGTATTTGAACACAGGGTAAAGGGGCAGTAAAATAACTTTTGCAGAATAAAGGACAATATATATTTCTGCAGATAATGTAACACAAAATGCTTTTTTGTCATTGGAATATAAGTCAGGAACTGCAGCAAAGATGCTGACACACAAATTTTAAGCAGTTCCCACAGCATTTTGACAGTCCCAGAGCACAAGTTCTCATATGAAATATAGTTGCTCCATCTGCTCCTCCCCTGGCATGAGAAGCCCTTTTCATGCCAGTGTGGTGGGAGAAACACTCCCACTCACACTAGCTGTAAAATTCGCACACCATAATTGTTTCTCTGTTATTGCTGCTCCTTTCCTTTGTTGCTTTACTCACTGTCATTGTAATTCCCCCTCCACTTTCTATTGTCTAATTTTCTAACTTGTAACTCTACTAGTCTGGGAGAACTTTGAACAGAAGCAGTCTTCGCTGAAGTCCACCTGTTCCTTTCTTGCCTTTGTCTGTCATTGCTCTTGATAAGGAATAGGTAATTCCTGCAAATCTGTATACTGATGGGCAGAAATACACCAAAAACTGTATAGAGCCTGTAGACTCCTTCAGCTGCATTTTGTCCCAAACATTGCTGTTCTAGACATCTTTCAGAGAGAGCTGTGATAACCAAACTGTCACACCTTCACAAAACGTGATATTCAGGCTTGTTTTTCCATAAATTGCACAATCTGATTGATTTATTCAGAGTGTGGAAATTCAAGCCTCTTGAATACAGTTCTACCCATAATTGTAGCAGAACCCTTCCTGTTGGGAAGTATCAAGTATTACAAGCTGATGCACATTTTAAGTGCATAGCCAACTTTGCTGAGTCTTTGCCTAGTCTGTTATTCACCCAAAGCCATTCTGATTTCACTGGCTCATTTTTTGCTATTCATTTCTGAATCTATCTCCAATTAGACCTCAATGAACTCAGAATATCATACAGCCATTATTTTTTCCCTCTGTAACAAATAAAGCCTCTGCAACGTAGTGTGTCTGATTGATAGGCCGGTTGTTTGGTAAGTAGGTAGGTAAATACATAGGTAGGCAGATAGATCTATAGATAGATGGATTTCAAAGACTTTTCAAATTAAAAAGCATCTTATTTTAATGGTAAAAAATGTCTCTAAGAGTAAGTAAGTTGCTCTGTGAGCAGCCTCTGAACTACTCACACCCTGTCATATCCCAAGTCGGTTGAGACTTATATCTTGTCATTTTTTCATGTGTTACTTCAGAGACCTGAAATTATCTTGTTGTCTCTTGGTAGAATTGTAGTTGCTTTAGAAAAGACAGATTTTAGTTACAAGGTCTTTTATGACCAAGTTTTAGAGATGTTTGGAAAACAGCTTTAAGTACATATTACAAGCACATTTGCCTACGCATGAGCTGTCTCCAACTGAGGCAGTAGATTGGCGCTGCAAGCCAAGAAGGGATGATAGTGTGGTTTTACTATGCATGCTGTCTGTTCAGAGTTAAACCAGAACAAGTAGCTTCATCTCCTGCTGCATGTCTGGTGATGTGATGCTCCACATGACAATGAGGATTGTCATGTTCAGATGACAGATGTAAGTCAGGATACAAAAACCTACCTTTTCCTCATCTATAAAGAATAAATATCTTGTTAAGTGGTCAGGTCTTTCCTGGGGAAATGGAAGAGGCCGTGTTCCACATCTCTGTTGTTTTCTGGTGATCCAGATTTAGACAGAAACCATAACCAGCCTATGACTTTGTTCACTTCCGGATAAAACACAGGTAGCAGGCACTTTTATGATGAAAGAAAAAGACACTCTCCTTATTCTTATATTTACCTCTTTGACCAGTTTCACTCTTGCCTGTGTTACTTCAAGACAATTTTTTTACTTGATTCCAAATTGTCTGTACATTTTTTTCATATTTTTTTTCAGTTCCCATGAAAGCAAGGGTGTCTAGTGTGGACACTATAACTGCATGTGCTTTTCTCTCTGTGCAGCTTCCCCCCTTTCGCTACTGCACTGCTAACATTCATGCCTATATTTCAAAACATGCATTTGAAGTCACTGCTCAGAACCAAGCACATCATATTCTCCTGTAGTCCAGTATCCTAAAGAAGGAAAACCAGGCAAAAGAACACAAGAATGCCATAGGAGATTGTGACCAGACACTAGCTGTCATGATTGGGGTCCAGGACCCAAGAGATAACTCTTAAGATAAACACCTTCATTTGCAATTTTTGAAATAAGCAGTACAGGAGGGTTTAATTTCTAATTGTAATTCCTGAAGTCAGAACCTTCTGAGAGTTAACCTGTGAAGAAAGGCTATAAAATTATCTTTCTTGGCCCCCTGAGAATCCAGATAAGAGGAACCTTCAATCAGTATTCAAATGGAGAGAAACTTGGACTCACAACTTTTTAGATAGTGAAAGCAATCAATGAAGTTGGACAAATATGTAATAACTTGAAACTAATCCATTTGTATGCACATAGACCATGCCACCCTACCATTACTTATGTATGTATTTATTTTTGCAGAGGTAGATCATTTATGAGTTCCTCTGTGCAAAATGATCCAGTATTTTCAAGGCATCTTGCACTGTTATGCATATTTCATTTAATTATAAGGTGACAAGACTAGTAGTCAAATGGAAGTGTGATTATCAAGAAGAAAGAGGGATTGATGCAGGTGAAAAATAGCAGACCATGGGCAAAGCAGACAGACAAAACAAAACAAATCAAAACCTTCTACAAAATCTGAGATCATTTCCATGTCATACAACTGGTTCTAAAAAGCCCAAGATGCAACATACCTTCTCTCAAGCTAAGCTGAAGAATTTTGGGGTTTTTCTATTTCTTGTTCTCAAAGGGAAAATAGCATTAAACAATGATATTGAGATTTGTCTACTAAGAGGTATTTCAACTCTGTGATCAGCTAGGTAGATCAGGCATCACAATGCAATGTGTTTTAAATATGGAATTTGTGTGTTAAAGAATGTTCTTTCCTGAGTGGAAAAATGCTTAAGACACACATTGCACACTAAGTAGGAAGAAGATAAAAAGCAAAACTTAAATGAACAAACTAAAACTGAAAATACCAAAACAAAATGGCTTATTTATCACTTCAGGAATCACTGCAGTCAAGATAGCAAAATAGAAAAATAAACATTTTTTTTAAAATGAAAAATAAGTAAAATTTAATGACATAATCTGTATTTCCTCCAAATAAGAAAGGTGCTTTCTTTTACTGTTTCTCAAATATGTTTCTCTAAAAGCTGCTTACTTTTAGAATATTCTTAAACCTGCTTTGAAAATTATTTCTATGTACGAGGAAAATACATAGGCAGGAAATAAACGGGCGATGTGAAATTGCTGGTACTACCCTTCAGTTCTTAGTGTTCACAGGATGCAAGTCTAGAATTTAAAATATGGCTTTGTCTCCTATTATCTTGTATCTTTTTTTCAGAAATAACAAGTTAGATGAAAGTGCCTTGTCAGAATTGGTAGCTTGGTTTTCAAAGAAAAATATTTTCATCATAGGCAGGGAAATTGAGCCATTAGTTTACCTATGTCAGTGAAGAAGTGGCTTGAAGGAGGAACCACAACGGGCGTGTTTAGTTTCCTGGTTTCAGAATTTCATGCTATATTAAACAATAGATATAATTTATCAAAAATGTGCATATGTTGGGTTATCTCAAAAGAAAGAAAAAGAATGCAACATTATTGCCATGCTGAGTAATCATTTATCATCATCTGCAGCTTTTTCTCATTTATTTAGAAGATGGCCCATGGCTTGGGAAACTCACCCTGTAGCTTTATTTTGCTCATGTGTTTTAGGAAACCTGGAGGGAACCACGTAGTTTTATTCCCCTAATACTTGTGCATATGCAACCATTTCCAAAGAAACTCCTGGGATTCAGGTCACATTTGCTGTTCCACTAGCTGGAATTCACAGGAAACAGTGTTTTGCTAAAGCTGCAGACAAAACCTTCTCTGAATTCTGCACTACTGATCTCCCAGGAGGTTAGGTTTGGGAGGCTATTGTCCTTCTCTATTGAGCGGAAAATTTAGATGAGTTCTATCAAGGTGTGGAAATAGATTCTACTCTGGATTTTTTCCCTTAATGCAACTGAAGTCAGCTGCTGTTCTTTAAGTCACTTTTCTGTTAATAGCTTCTCATGCTTTAATTTATTTTTATTAATATCAAGGAGAATTTCTTTAGCTAAAGTGCTGTATCTGCCCTGTCAGCAAAATTATTTGAGACCCAGAAGTCCATATGTTTCACTACCTGGGAATTGTCCTGCACAGCTTTTTCCTGAAAGAAATATCTCCCAGCCTTTCAATTATTTACAGCTTAGGCTGTGATTTTATGACTGCCCTAAGTCAACAGAAGTGGATCCTGTCTCACCTAACCTTGGCTATACATTCCCAATTCTCCTTTTTTGCTACTTCTACTACTTATTCTGATGCTCAGTGAACTGGTTCAGTAAACTCATCTGGCTGAAAACCAGCCCAAATATAATAAAAAGTGATGACTTTCTCACTGGACTGGTTTTCTGATTCATTCATGGCATAGAGACATTGGCAGAGGAACATGTAGCTGAAGACAATCAGGAGACATGAATCTCTCTGACAGTGCCAGTCTGCACATTAGGTGGATTCAATAGAAGCTGGGCCCCAGTATTTGCCTCATCTCTACTTGGTGCACTGCTCTTATCTTGCTTGCACTCTCTGACTATCTTTCTTTCATAAATGTATTTGTCATTTTCCTGGATTTCTACTACTTCAGCTCTTATTGTTTCTGTGTCCTTCAAGAAGAGGATAAGGAGGTAGATCTGAATTATGAGTTTAGAATAAGCACTGCAGATTTTTACCGACCTTTTCCTAATGGACTACAAGCAAGCTAGTAAAAGCTTCAGTCTGTAGAAAATTCTGCTACCTTCATTGGCATGTAACATAAAACTTGTAAATATATTCATCCTAACGTTTGCAGTTTAGGAATTAGAATTCTCTTGCATCATTTTTCTCTTTCACTAAATAGAAAGCCAGAGGTTGAGAAGTACTTTCAGCGAAAGGCCAGGAGCAAATCCAGCATTGCAAGGAGCCCCTTTGTTGCTGACTTCTAACACAGACAAAATATACTTGCTGTCAATCTGTGTGTGTGTGCTCAGCCTTCCAGGGACTTGATGACATTGTCCAACATCAGCCAAGTATGGAAAGGTCTGAAATTCTCAAAAAGAGCATCAAAATACCTGTGAGATTCATAGAAGAAAAAGAATAACTCTGTAATAAAGAAAAGTGAATGCTGGTTAGGGAAAGGCTTTCTCCTACAAGGTACACATGCTGCTAAACAAGAGGAACTTGAAAGGACAAAATGCTAGTAAACAGCACAAACCCTCAAGAATCTTTAATCTGAATCCATGCTCTTTTAGAAATCAACATCTGTCTGCTAACAAATGAAATATATAAGTATATACAAAATCAGATTACATTCATGGTAGAGCCCACTGAACTATATTTTATATATTAAGATAGCTTAAAATACACTTTAGTTTCTTGCCTTTCCTTTAGGTAAGCAGATTATCCACATGTTCTTCCTTTCAAACAATTCTCAGTGACAGCGTAGAACTAATGTTATTACAGACGTTTATTCATTCCTCTTGCATCAGTATTCATCAACAATATAGAGCCAGTCTGAGCCTGGCAGTGACTCAAGGGCAAGCAGTCATTTTTCTAATCAATGCACCTTCAAAAAAGTAATTTGCCATCCAAGTCTAGACATATAGCAGAAACCTGCTTTGCTTTGCTCTACTTAACATCCAATCTATTCTCCAGAAAGCTGAGAGCAACTTGAATTTCCATTGCCTCATGCAGATTTGGAAGAGTGACACATGGATTGTTAAGCTTATCAAACTCTGTCTCTGGAGCTCCATATAAATGGTCTTCAAAACCTTTGAATGGCAGAATACATAGGCTTGCACACAACAAAGTCATGTCATTCCTCTTTAGGATTTATTCTGAGTACTAAGAACACTTTATTTCAACTTTTGTGGGCACCTTTCACCTATCGTTCTATACATTTATCCACCATCCATTTGAGTCAGGTTGTTCTTTTATCACAGCTCTCTCTGAACACGTCCCAGGTCTTGTATAAGCCTGTGTTTATATCAGTGAGATCAGACTATAGTCAGTGGGCTCTGTGAAGACTGGCACAAACTTGTTTTGTAAGGATGACATCTCAGTTCAAAAATTACTTCAATAAAGCTCAAAAAGCTCTACAAAATTTAATGGTCAAGCTCAAACAAAAATGAGTTTTTTCCACAGATATCAGAAATACAAGATGTGATGTGTAAAGACTTATTTTTTCTTTTTCTTCCTGCTAACACTCCTTCACCTTATCCCAGCAATGGGGTCACTTATCACCCTCAAAAGATATTTTCAGTGCATAGGATATTGCCACTTTGAAAACACTAGCTGGGTGAGTCATCACTTCCTATTGATAGCACCCGACTTGTGCAATTCTGCTGTGTCTCCTACTTCTGATAAAATTGCTCTGCGATGCAGCCATAATGCATGCTACACCACAGTTAATTCTGGACCTCAGGGACTTAAATTTTATCAGACAGGGAGTGCAAGACCTCTAAAAGTCCACTGAGCCACTGTATAATTTAAAACCTAAGATTTATATGGCGAAGAGTACTATCCTTAAAACCATTATTGCATCATTATTTCAGATTAGTTTTAAGGACAGATATACAAACTGACACACTCAGCCTGAATAAACTGAGTGATTATGAAGCAGTATAGGATGAAAAAGGGCTCTATTAGCCCTTAGGTGTTCCAGAAGACTGTATTGATTCAAGTTGCCCAACAGATTTATGGAAAATGGACAGAGACTACTTTTAGAAGTAGCTGTTTCTCCTATCTCTGTCAGCATTGCATTCAAAATGCAATCAGAGCGTGTTTTACTTTTTTCTTGTCCCTTTTTTTAGTTCCTCCAGTAGAAATACTGGTCTATTGACAAATGCCTGCAATATTCACTGAATCATAGAATCATCATAGTTGGAAGAGACCTTTAGGACCATCAAGTCCAACTGTCCACCCAGCACTGCCACTGTAAACCGTAAACCACTGAGCTACATCACCTAGCACCAGATCCAGGTGCCTCTTCAACACTTCCAGGGATGTTGGCTCCACCACCTCCCTGAGCAACCTATTCCAGTGCCTGACCACAGTGAAAATATTTTTTCTAATATCTAATCTGAATCTCTCCTGTCTCATTTTAAGGCTGAAAATAAGCTTTACTTAACAATTGTGTCTTGCTTCAGTTTCGTGATATTTCTTTAAGTATCTGTAAATGTGGGAGAAGAAACTGCTCGTGGTTATCATGCAGAGATCACCTCAGTCTATGCATTTAAACACATAATGGCGAAACTATTCTCCACCTCTCCTTTAGGTCGTCAATCACTTTTGTAGCTGCAAGACTGGATTGTCTTGTTACCATGCTCAGGACTGCCACCCAGCAGTAAAATGAAATGTTGTTCCTTGGAAGGCTTTCTGTATCTGGCTACTTAAAATGTTTGAGTTAGTTGCAGGCAACAGTTTTACACTGTTGGCATCTAACGGTCTGCTTCTGTCCGAGCACTTTGTGAAATGACATGCCATTTTTGAAAAGAGATCACTTTAAGATTGAAATTGAAATCTGGACTGCAGATATGGTTGCCATAAAGTATTCTGCTCACGTCTCACAAGCAGGAATTATCTGCTGTGAAAGAAAGTGGTTAGCAATGATCAAAATTACATGGTGGCTTATTCTGAGAGACCACATAATCAGCCTTTTATCTGACCATTTGAACTGTTCTGTAATGGCATATATGATTTCTTTCATTGTTAACAGTACCTATCGCTCATTTTCCTTTCTTTCCTGAGACCTGCTAGATGCCACACCACTCTTCAAATTATTTTTTCTTTCTTTAAATTCCCCCTTCAGGCTGAAGTTCCTAAAATAGTCACACAATGCATTCATCAGACCTCCAGGCGGGTGATCCAATTAGTGACTTGTTGCTTGACTTGGTGGGAAGACATGGCACCAGGGGCACTCTTGAGAGAATTTCAACAGATTCCTTGCTGAAAAGCAGTATAGAGTGTGTGCTGGATGTTAGCACCTCTTGATTGCTGCCCTATAGGTAATTTTGAGCAGATGTTGGGCAGTCAGGTCCTGCTTTTCCTTCATCAAGTCTGCCAAATTTCCTTCATGAATCAGATGTATTACATACTAAGGAACAGTTTCCCTTGGTTCTCTCTTTCCACATCGTGCTTCTCCTTAGACTGGTCCTTCCTAGTGTGAACAATTCAGAGAAGTCCATATTTTCCTTGGCAGAAGAGCTCTGCGGTGAAAATGAGTGCAGAGCCCAGCTATAGAACAGAGCCACAGGAGAGAAAACCCTCAATAATTAGACAATCAAAATGTGACTTGGAACTGTGGGGTCTCATTAGAGAAAAGGGAACGTGAAAGACAGACAGACAAGAAAAAATGGAGGAGGTAGAAATGGGATTTAGGAAAAATATGGAGAGAAGGGAACAGAATAAATGACAGAGATTCTGCGACCTCCTGAGAAAGAAGCAAATCAGTCACCTGTATCAGTGATGACTGTCTTGCCACCAAGCTGTACTCTCTTCTGCTCCCTCCCCCTCAGTTAGTGAGAAAGCCCTGCATGCTGCAGCCCTGTTCCTCCCCCTCTACACCCTGATCCACCTGACACACAGGCTGAGTGGACAGACAAATATCTGGAGCCCTTCAGCCAACACTGTGTGTAGGCATCAATCTGAGCAAGAGTCTGCAAAGTGGGAGAAGGAAGCTCCTTAATGAGAGCAAGGTTCCCTGTATCATTTGCCCTTCAGGTAACTGTCATGAGATGTTGTCCTATGGTTTTGGTGACCTTACTCTAACATCATTCTCAACCAACTTTGCCGCAAAATAATGCTTTATCTTTTATTGCCTACCCCCGGAACAACTGATCTCCATTTTCTTTTTTTAAAGCATTTTACACATAGAAAAAAATCTTGTAACTTCTTTTCCAAAGACCTTTATTTTCCTCAAAATTTTATCCCTCCAATCTCCTTTTCATACTTGTTTCTCTCCTCTTTATTCTCTGTTTCACTATGTACTTTCAGAGAGTACAACCTGAAGGGGATCCTACAGATCATCTCAGATTCCCCAGGCATGCAGCAAAGCAGAACAGTTGTTTTTGTGTCCTGCAAGTGACATGTCTGCTAATACCTCTCACACTACAGTGTTTACGTTTTGTTTCTCCTGCATATGCACTTATACAGAATCCAAGGTAATGTGTACTCAATTAGGGGACTGAGATTTTCATCCTAAAGTAGGCCTCATCCTAGGTACTAACATAATATATTTCCAGCATCTCCTATTCAGACCTCTTATTGGACACCAAGTCTGACTATGTGGATATGTAGTATAGTGCCACAGCAGACTGTGAGACCGTTCCCATGCTGCAGGATCCAGCCTGCTTACTACCTGAAACCATTAGTTTATGCACTTTACCTCTTTCAGAAAATGTTTCCAATGCAATGGCTTAATTTCACCTTCTTGATCTGTCATGGAAGAGACTACCTGTACTTACAGAACTGATTGAATAGTGACTGAAGGAGCTGCTACACCAAACTGAGATGTGCTTCCAGATGTCCTTCAGGGATCTATTGAGTAAAGCTCTGTACCATTTCTCCATGTCCATGCTGCATGGAAACTTCTATTTCTTCATAGTTATGCTGTCTTGACCAACACTTTCAATCTCCTTTTTACATATATGCTACATGATTAAAATGTTAGCAAGGAGTTAACAAGATCTTGATTTGATTGGAATTCCTCTCCATTCTGGGATATATTCCGAGATCCTCCAGGTCCCACAGGTTTTTCTTTCTTTTTTTTTTTTTTTGTGGGCTTTTTATGGTTGTTGTTTTCCTGCTACGTGGTTCCCAGTCTCTTATTCCACATTTTGTGCATTTGATTTCTCTTCAAGCAGTATAGCTTGTTGCACCTACCTTCATCCAATTTATTCTGAATTATTCCAGACCACTCATCCCTGGATTCATCAAGAATGAGCTGAATTTGGATCCCAAGCTTGATTTTTCTTCGGAAGTTCAGATATACATTCTCTGTTGGAGTAGCAAGTTCTTAAAAAGAAAACAGAAACTGTTAAGCAGTGGAGAACTCCTGCAGCTCTCAGTGTGAGATTCTCTTCAGTTTGAAGTGAACTGTACGTAACTTCATATTTGTGCCTTTTTACTCAAAGGTGTCTGTAGAAGCATTGGGTTTTGATAACATTCACTTGGGTAACAACATTAGACTGACTGCTCTCTAATTCCTGTCCTTTTCCTTTCTGTTTTTTCAGACTGTCCTCCCATGCCTCCCCTGCTCTGTCTGGAATCTCAGATCTTTGTCAGCTGCTTTGTTCCTCAAGTACTCTGACATGGATTTCGTCAGGCACTGCTGACTCAAATACATCTGTAAGGTCTAAACACTAATTTATTCTTTACCCTGCTCTGGTCTATGTTGCCCCATTACCTATTTACTATGTTTCAGTGTCTGGTGAGACTAATCTCCTTTCTGCAGCCTGAAAGAAAGCAGGCACCCAATTCTTCAGTTTTCACTTTACCTTCTGACTTCTGAGCTTTTTTGTGTAGTAACAGATTTTCTCTGAGGTTCTTTCTCAGTCTTCCATTTCTGTTTGCTGTTTCTCCTGAACCCTTTCTTGTTGCCTTGTTGGTTCTAGTAGATTGAATTTTTAAAAGGGAAAAACAAAAGAAAAGCAAACTGAAACTCTTCAAGTTTTTTGGTTTGTTCAGGATATTTTTTTTAATCTGTTATTTTCCTTACAGACACCCTTTATTGTGTACCTTTCTTTCCCCTCTTGCTTTTGACATTTACCATGTGAGTTTTTTTCCTCAGGGGAAGAATTATCCTTGCAATTTAATGTAACAGTTGAGCCTTAAAATTTTATATTTATTATTTGTTTGCTCCTTTTAAACACAAAGGATAAGGATGGCTAATCAATGGCACTTCAGATGCCATGACTAACTTTGTTGAACTCTCAGATATTTATTCTGCTATTTTCATGCTTTTCTTTCTCATACTAATTAATTCCTGTTTGGCCTCTTCTACCTATATTTCAACATCAGATTTGCAAGCAGCTCCTCTTCTCTAGTCATAATGGAATTTAAAATTTGCCTGCACTGTTATCAACTTCCAAATCCTTTCTAAAACAAAAGGGGATGAACGCATTGCCAGTGGGTCAGTGTTGCTTTTCGTACAGATGGATATGTAGGATATGAAACCGCCTGTTGCCCAGTTCTCCAGCACTGCCTCTCCCAGCCACTGCAATTGCCTGGTGCTCATACCTTGATCCTCTGATCAACCTACACTTTGGAATAGACTCTCTTCTTCTTTACCTCATACAATACTACTTTTACTTAATTTCTAGAAGCAGTACATACATTCTTGGTAAGTTGTTTGAGATGTCCTGTGTCAATTCTGAAAAAAGAAGTTGATGCCTCTTTTGCTGTCACTTGTCCCACCAAATTTCAGATGCCACTTAATACACAGGTTTAATGCTGACTTATGCTCTCTTATTTGCATGTCATATCCATCCACATCAACAAACATCTCAGATACTCAGTATATTGCTGCATTATCTTCTTTTTTTGCAATTTGTCATGCAATATATTTTTTGCCATCACTTGTAAACTTCTGTGACTAATTCCTTTTAATCTGGCATTATATTATTTAACTGCTAGAGGATAATGTGCTCAAGCACAGTTGCAATCATACCCATGAAATTAAATGTCAGTATTGTTTCTGGTTAGTCATATGTAGCCACATTTAAAGGCGATAATTTCTCTGTGATCAGATCATAGCTGTGTGCTGTAGTACAAGCTCTGCAGATGTGAGGTACTGTCCTCAAAGCATCATTTCAGAAACAGGAACTCATTGTGATGAATTTCAATCATATGAATCATATTCAGGTAAAAAACATGTTGATTTAAAATCAGTTACCCTGCTACAAAATTGTAGGGTCTGGCAATCTGAATCATGGATAACAACATGATAAGCATAAGCATATTGTAGATTATTGCCTAATTTTTTTTTTTTTTTACTGAGTCTTAGCACAGGTCATAGGATGTGTCAGCCAAAAAATTCTCCCTCACTATCTCATAAAAAATCTGTTATTTTTCCCCTTTTTTAATATAAAGCAACATTGGCAGAAGATTTGTTTTTGTAACTCGTGATTTTTACCAGTGGATATACTCAATTTTTGATTATAATGTGGTGTAACAAATGTTCTTCAAATCAAAGCAAACAACTGCAGGGAGTTCTCAGGCCTGTTATTAGCTTAGCTCTAGCAAATACAAACTCCAGGCTGCACATTTGGTCAGCTATAACATGACTACAGATGTAGACCATATTTCATCAGAGCTCTGTTTATTAGGTTGTCATATTTCTACAGAGTAACCTCCAGAGAGGGGTTTCAGAGTGTTTCCCTTTTAAAGTTGAGGTTTATGGATTCCTTCACCAGAGGAAGCAAAGTTTCTCACCACAGGAGCACAGCATGCAGCATTTGCAGCATGGACCACACTCAGGTTCAGCCAGCTACCTGGTGTTTGCACTTCCCATCTTCCTCTGCACTGGCTTGTCAGACCATCACCTGCTCAGGGGACCCTTGCAAGGGCCATGCACTCTTCAATGCCACCAGCCCCAGTGTGTTTGGGGTGATCTGACACTGGCTAAAGACAGCATGAGACAATTCTGTCCTGAGGCCACCACTCTGTGTCTTGTTGTCCCTTTGGTAATTCTGCACCAGGAACCTGAAAAAATTTTAAACAGACTTAGTGATTTTTTTTTTCATTCCCATTTATTTCTACTTTGAAACTAGAACATGCTTAGCTGCTTCCTTTAAAGAGCTCAGAATTCATTCTGCTTTTTGCATAGTGCTTATCTAATGGTATCAATCCATTTCAATTCTCAGTTCTTTGCTTGAATTACTTTGTATCTCTGGTAATATGAATACCCATCTGCTAATCAATACACCGGAGATATTCCTATTGATTTTTTCTGTCTTTTTCAAGGAATCTGTTCTAGTAAATTATCAGCTGCTGCTATGTAAATAGTTTCACTGGGTGCATTTATTTGCAGTAAAACAATTTCTTACTAGTTAATAACAGGGGAAAAGAAGGAGCTGTATTTTCTCAGATCTGAAAGGTACACAGACTCGTGACCTACTCCAGGGGGAATTACCCCCATCCTACTGGAACTCCTACTGGCACACCAAGCTTGGTGTCACTGGAGACTCCTTTGCAATGCCCTTTCCTGCAGCTTCCACTGCTGTGTGGATAATGACTTTGCTAGATTTGCCATCATACTTAACAGGCCATAATGGATCATGTGTGATAGTCTAAAAAGACTTTAGTAGAGAGAAAATTAGCTCTAATTGAAGAAATTATTTTTAGACTATGAAAGCAATTTGTCCAGAAGGACTAGCACCTTGCAAGGAAGGGAGGTTAGACTTGAACGACTTAGTCTTGGGTCATCGCTTGATTCAGGCACTACTTCAAAAGCCTTCATGCATTGTGGTGCTGCATAGCATATCTGACCGCAGAGAAAAGCTTGAGTGTTACTGACAGCCTGCTGTCGGGAGAGTACATAAGGAAAACAAAGAAGAGGAAGAAGAACTATTTAGGAATAACTAAACTGTTCTTGTGTCTCCCTTGTGTCTCTCCCTGTCTATTTATAAGGTAAAAACACTTCATATAAAATCTTATGTACAAAGTGAAAACTCTGCAGTGGCAGAACTAGTCTGAGAGTGGATTTCCTCTATATTTTCAGTGTCTCTGTTTCAGTGAGACTTCAATTTGCCAAACAGATTTCTGTTTCAGTCCAAGTGAGAGAAAGAAGAAAAGTTATCTTGCCTGCTCACTTGCTTGCCTTATGGCAGTTGCAATGGCAGAGAGGCATTTCCTAGTGCCGTACTGTATCGCTGCCATCCAGAATTCAGAAAAGCTGAGCAAACTACTACAGTTCTCTCAACAAGATTATTTGGGGTGGGATGGAGGTAAATTTGTTCTGATTTCCTTTCTTGTTGCTGAAATCTTTTCATTCAGCTATTTCATCTTTTCAAGCTCTCCTTGGCAGCTGTGAGGTCTTGGAATTTTCGAGTTTTAGAGATTCCTGCATCCAGTTCATGAGACTATAAGAAAAACTTTTAATAATTCAAGGGCTGGTAGAAGTTAGATTGTATTCAGGTGCTTCATAAGGTTGAAAAAAAGCAAACAGCTGATATAACCTTCTAATCAAAGCCAAAATGTACATCTGAGTTTTGGGAATTCTGTTTCACTGGTATCTTTTTTCCTTATTCATCAGATTAAGCTCATAAACTGTAATATTAGATGCTGTAGATGCATCTAACAGCAAGAGGCTTACAAATAATCACGTACCTAAATTTTAAACTATTTTCTTTCATAGACATACCTATTTCCCTTCTTGATGCAGCATTTTCAGTTAATCCACAACTTTATTTTCATACAGAAAGCAGATTATATGCAAAAGACTGTGATTAAAGTATCTGAGGTAACATCACTATTAAGATTGTCTTCACTGATACCGTGAGAGACCCCCGACAAAGCAGGACTCTGAGCCATGTTAGTATGGAATAAGATAAAAAGTAAAGGTCCTTTAATATCAGGCTGAAGCCCCACGGGAATACATGATGACATGCACGTGCCCCCCAGGCTCTAGTTTCCATGGCTTTTATAATATGATTAATCCAGTCATTACTTTACAGATCTCTTGGTCCAGCCCTGGTCCTGCCCTGGTCCTGCCCCTGTTCCACCCCCCAGGAATTGAGGCTGAAGTCGGTGAGACCCTCTGTCTTCATTGTCACTCCTCTTCTTCAGCACACAAAGGGCTCTTGGAGTTCTTCCAGTTCTGACTTCTGGGTCACTCTGCCTCGTGTTTATGTTTTGTTCTTCAGGCCTTCTGATAGTCGTCAGCATTCTACCTTGAAGAGAGTCTAAATAACTAAAAGAACTTGAGCTACTGATAAGTGCTAGGGGTTAGGATACACAAACAATGAACTTAGGCTGCTAGAAATATTAACCTACTGAAAATCTACTTTGCTACAACTACTGTGTTCCTAAAATCTACAAAATGTGAAAATCAAAAAAATCAAAAGTCAGAAACCCCTTCGGTATCATCACCATTGAAAATATTCTCAGATCAGGTCAAACAGGCTTACTTAATGTCACTCTCAGATGGGGAAGCCTGCCTTTGCTAAGAAGCACGGGCAGGAAAGTCTGGTGAGTTGATTTCTAATGAGGCACAAGGGAACTTGCCAGCTGAGGATGACAAAGAATGACAAAGCTGAAGACAGCACAGGGAAGGTTTTTACCTGGCCTAGGAAGGTTACCTGTAAAATTATCTGTGTGATTTTTCTTTATCCAATAGGAAATCACTCTCCCTAAAATTTATCGCAAAGCTCCATAAAGCCTTCAGTCTTTTTAAACTTTCCAAAACTGCCCTTTTTTTTCTTGAAAAATGAGAACTCTGAGAAGTTTCATAAGCCTTCAAAGACTTGCTAGTCAGAAAGCCCTTGGCAGCTTCCCTACTTTTTAACTGATCCTAAAGCAAGTACTTGTAGAGTGTATGAGGATCCCTACTGACTAGCGATCATGCTAATTTTGCTAATTGCCAATTAAGTTCAGTAGTAAAATTATTTTGATCACAGAATTCATAAGACTATATTGATTGCAATGTGCTTATGCTGGCTAAAACAAAAACTTCACTAGTTATATATCACCATCAAATAAAATAGAGGGATGATAATGCTGGATGTAACACCAATAGCAAGGCATACTAACATATCAGTGGAGATGAAAATACCATAGTTGGTGTAATGGACAGAGAAAAGATGGCAATTGCTTTTTATATTTCCATCAAAATTACATGGATGCCATCAATAGCATTTTAGTGCCTATTTTCCCCTATAATACTCCCATTATGTAAGATAGATTTATCCTTCTAAGTGAAAGCAAGGATGGGAAGCCAAAGATGAACATTCAGAAGGGTTTGTGCAACATGTATGAAAATCAAACAAGAAGCAAGGAAAATTGAGATCTTCTGGAATGTAGATATTTATTTAATGATGGTCTTGCCTGTAAATCACAGAGAGCTATTTTCTAGAGTTAAATAATAGCCAAATTTCATCTTCTGTTTTTCTTTCTGGTTACTGTTGAATAGATACTGTGTGAGAGGACTATACAGAGAGGAAAGACATTCTTACACATTCAGATGCACAAGTATTTTGTAAGATCAACTTTTTTTGTATTGAAGGCATATTAGTTCACTTTTAAAAATCCTCATTGAACAAACATAGGATAACACTCTCATGAAACCCTTCATGATCCACTGAAAAGTCTTCTGGTGAAATGGTAAGAACAGCTAATGTGCCTCTCACAAACGATTATTTTATGATTCCCATCAAATATATTCAGTTAACAATAATGACAGGGTCTTTGTAAAAGATACACTTTGGGGAAGTTCCCATAATATTAAAAAGTGCTAAATATTGAAGTGCTTATCATATATAAGTACTGATTAAGAAAAGTTTATTTAATCTAGAACCATGCTAACAAAAAATGTAGACTGGATAATGCAAAAAAAAAAATTAACATGCATTTTACTGAACTTCGTTTTGTGTTTTGGAGGTGATTTGGTTTTTGGGGTTTTTTTTGGATGAACACATTTTGCTAAAGCTGAAAGTTGTTTCAACTTGAAACAGCAAAATTGAACAGCAAAATATTCCTATTTAAACTGAAATAACTTTTGTGGGCTTTTTTTGTGGTAAAAAACAATTCAAATACAGTATAGTTGGATTCCAGCCAAAGCCGTCTCTGTTTTCCCAGTCCAGGTTTTATGTAGAACTACCAAAAATCCCCTGTATTCAGATGGTTCAGGGTTCTTGGATGGTAAAGAAGTAACTGTTAATAAAGGACTCTTTAAAGTATCAGAGAAAAGCACAATGGGAACCTAACCATGGAAATCAAAGCCAAAGAAAATCAAATAGAAGTATAACACAAATGTTTAGTGCTGAGGTTGATTTCTGCTGGAACCAGCTACAGAGAAAAGTGGTAGATTCAAGGCTGCAAACCTTTCATGCACACACTTTAGCCAAATGTCAGCCATTGGACTCCATACAGAAGTAGCTGGAATAAATTTTATAGACTAGGATATAAAAGAGATCTGATTGTGTGACCTAATATCCCCCTTCTGTCCTCAAGATCTATTTAAAATGAGCTTTAGTGGCACCCACCAGAGAGAAGTGAATCTCAAACATTAGGTCAAAACCTTGTATTTTTGGTATGATTTTTAATGGATTACTTTTGTGGAGTTTAAGAGAAGCCCTAGAGAAAGCAGTACTCATTCAAAGTGTATAAATAACCCTCTTGCTGAGACTGAAACAGTGACTTATTGGCAGTGCAAACCCAATGCAATCTTTTTAAGAGAACAAACTACTCCTGCAATGTTTGCCAGCTGGAATGTTTGCTTTGTGCTTAATTCAAAATGTATCTTTGGTTCGTGTTCTTTATGAAGAGCCATTCTGTTTACAGCAACTGTTAACTTACTATAATAGCAGAGACTGTAGACAATACTACATTGTTTGACATAGCTTGATGTTATCAGGCAGGACTAGACATCATTGGCAAAGCAATAACCACTCACATGGAAGTACAATTAAAAAAAAGAGAAAATAAAAAAGGAATAGAAATGTGTGGCTGAGAAACACAAGAATAATTGTTATTTTTTTACTGAAGTAAAAGTATGCCTTGTTCTTTGTTCATTTGACTGATTTTATACCCAGGATATTATCTATTACAGTAAAGACTTGTTTCCTTGCGTGATCTGGGGCCTTATTTTGCTTACTTTAGGCAAACAGAGAAGCTGTGTGGTATCAAAAAAAGGCAAGGGAAAGAGAAGTGAAATTTTTTTTGCCAGTTGTGGTGGAATCAGCTGTGTAAATTGCTGTGTAGTAAAGGCCAGGTCCTATGTTTTGTGGGCCTACAATACCTTCTTCACAAAGCAGACCAGGGTATGTTATTTTGATTTTTTAAACTAATTCCATGAGTACCTGGAGATAGAATGAGACAGCAGCAGGGCTGGCAGATTGGGAAGCTGTTGCTTCTGCAAAAACACAGCTAAAACCTCAGTAAGGGATGCAGTAGGTTTGCTGTGGATTATGTTTGATGGAGGCATGTAGGGTATGAAGTTAGCATCCTCCCAGCTCCCAAAAATTGCTGACCTAGGGTGCAACAGGTCTTTGTGTATTTCTTTTCTGCTTTCCCCTTTATGGAAATTAAAACTGTATTCCACCAGATTTGCTGAGGTTTGCAGTTTTGAATTACCAGTCCCCAGTACAAAATTGCTTTCTTACCAGGCAGGTTCTTTTTTATTACCATGAAATATTCCTTTCCATGCATGATCTGGTTTTCTCCTGAATTCAATTTTGCCAAAATGGACAACTTAATGTCAATTGTAAAATGGAGCCAAGTGTTTTCACATAGTTCTGCTTCCCATTGAACCTGTTGCTGAATGTGGTTCTGCCTCTTCATTAGGACTTTTGCGTGAGTGGCAATTCATTTTCCAGGTATGACAGTGCTGCAGGACAGTCAAAAACCTCTCACTTTGTGTGGGTATGTGATTTTCTGCTGGAAGGATAAGAGTAAGAAGTAAATGCAATGGTGAAAAGCAAGTTATTTCCATTAAGCACTAGAGGAAGACACCCCTTTAATCCATACCCAAAATAATTTCTAAAATATTGCAAATGTCTTCTATGTAATGGCAGGAAACTGTTAAAGAACAAAAGATGATGTCTTTATATTGGGCAATCCCTTCTGCCCATAGCCTTCAGACTTAAGCTCTTCTCAATTTCCTCACAGTCAAATGGCTTTGAAACCAGCCTCAGGAAACTGTGTGTTCTCCTAATTACAGTCATTTCTCAGAGAAAAAGGTCAAACACTGGAACAATTGCATATAGACGCTGTGAGGTCAACAGAAGTACTCAAACCATAACTGGAGACAACCCCAAGGAACTTTCTCTATCTTCCAAGTTTGCCCTGCTTTGAAAAGGGGTGGAATTCATCAGAGGCCCCTGGCATCCTCAGTTCAGCATCAACCTCCAGGAGAGTTAATTCTTCTGTGCCTTGGCTTGTACTTGTTCTGTTGCCTGTTTAGATAGTGGTTAGGCATTTTTTGTTAAAGCTGCTGTCACATTTTTCTCAAATGGATGTTCTTCCTTGAGACCTTGTCAAATATTGTTTATCAATATTAGATATGCTGCATAAGGTCTTTAATATATTTTTTCTTGCTGTTTACCACAGTGAGCTAGGCTCAAAGTCCAGTGGTTTATTTGCTAGAACCCAGAGCAACATGAGGTATTTGTCCTCTAACACCACTATTTTTGTCCTTACTGAGTATCAAAAACATTTGCCTAAAACTTGCTATTAGTTTCACTGCCTTCTCTTGGACTACAGGATATAAATCATCTTGTCCTTTTGCTAGCTTTAACTGTTGTTGCTCAATCTACCATGTGATGCAATTGCAAAAGTCCTTTTAAGCATCTCATTTCCTATTCCTATAAGTCCTCATCCAGATCTTGTAAATGTTACTGTTCTTCTAATACTTTCTTCATCTTAGCATTCATAAATACATGTGAATAAATATATTATCCTTTTCCTCCCTACCTACTATCATTTTGTGTGTCATGCATTATCTCTTCTCCATTATTCCTTTGTTTTTTTCCCTATTGGAAGAGATACTATTTGCAAGAGCTTGTAATGACAGGACAAGGGACAATGGCTTCAAACTGAGATTATGTTTACCTCAGATATTAGGAAACAATTCTTTACTGTGAGGGTGGTGAAGCACTAGAATAGGTTACCCAGAGAGGTTGTGAATATCCCATCAATGGAAGCGTTCCATGCCAGGCTGGATGGGGCAACCTGGTCTAGTGAAAGATGTCCCTACCCGTAGGAGGGGGATGGAACTTGTTGATCTTTAAGGTCTGTTCCAACCCAAACCTTTCTATGATCCTGTGATTTGAACATTGTCTCATACCTTGGCCTTTTAAATTCTTGATGCATACCAAGAATTGCCTACCTGTAATAAATAAGCACTGCCATTCCAACACAGTTTACCCATACACATGTAATTTTTACTCCCTCCCATGGAAATGCAGAGAGTGGAGATGAAGGCTGTACTCCAAAGCCTCCTGGATGTTGGGATTGTAAGACTAGAGATATGTTGTCCATTTTGTTTGCTGAAAAGGAAAGAATGTGAGTGGTGGAAGGTGCCAAAATGGAATATCAGCAGCACTAGGTCCCCTCTCCACGAGAGCAGACATCCAGCCAAGCTTGTGGGCTTTATGGCTGCTAATGGACTAACAGACCATAAACTTCCTTTTGTAGAGTGAGGAGCTGGTGGCTATCTGTCTCCACATCTTCCCAGCATCTTTCAGTTGAGACCAAATAAAAGTCCTTTCATTTGTTGTGGCTTTCTGATAAGCATGGAAGTAGTTAGCTGAATCCCATTGAATGGCCTTTTGCACAGGATCTGCACAGTTCTTGCAACCTAAAGAACTTAAGCAAAATAATCAGCTTTATTTCTCAGCTGTAAGATGAGAGAATGAAGGATAATTTGTGATAGTTAACCAAGGTTATTTGGTTGAACTACTCAATCCTTTATAGATCACTTAATGGCAATGAAGGTACAATATTTTAGATACAGCATCAAATTAATGTCTCTGAGTTCTCACCTTGAACACCATTCATTTCTCAGTGCATGCAGCAAGATGATTTACAATGAGTTCTAGACAGTAAAAAATGCATATACCAGTATCAAATGATTCTATATCTTAGGGATTTTTTTCAGTTTAGGAGTTTATGAGGCAAGATTATTTCTCTAGACGCATACATAACCATATATTACAGCCACCTGCAACACATTTGTTTCTGATGGATGGCAGATGCACAGATTTTCACTTGGCCCCTTTCTCTGTCCTCTATAATCTCTCTGGGATATTTTTCTTATAAAGATCAGATGATCTCTCTGGTGTTCCTTATGTTCTTTAGATGGTGGGAAAGTAACAAAGAAGATTTTGGATTGAAATTATCATGAATATCACTTGACAATTTTGTTCACATTTTTACTCAGGCAAGCAAACTCATTAAAAGAAAAAAAAAGGGAAAAAAGAAAGTGAGGAGAACTGCTATTAAAGCAGTCAAGCTATTTTAATAATATGGAAAGCACAATATATCATAGTTTTGACTTGTTGTCCTTAGATTTATTTTTAAAGGTGTGTTTTGAAATACTACTCTTAAAATAAGGAGCTTTTGGTCAACTTCTGTTAACAACTAAGCATAGAATCATAAAATCATAAAAGGTTTTTTGTAGGAAATGACCTTAAAGATCATCTAGTTCCAATGCCCTGCCATGGGCAGGGACACCTTCCACATATACCATGTTGCCTGCTTTTATTTGGTCATTCACTGATATGTTTTGTGCTTTTGTGGATCAGACTCATTTTATCTCAGCTTTCAGTCCTGCAGTCACAGAATGCATATCACTACCCTGATACAACAGTCCCTTGATTCATTTTTGTGGCTCTGGTCACTTAATTTCTAGGTGGCACAGATAGTGTGAGAGTGTAATGGCTCAGTAAAAAATTAGAGAGCACTCCATAACATGATCATCTTTGGATTTGAAAAAAGTGAAACACTTTAATAAAATTTAAACAATAGGAAACTTTACTATAACATCAGATGACAAAGTACTGCAAAACAAGTCTATCAATTGCTATAAAAAAATAATACTGATGGAACGCAAGAAATCACTAGATAGCTGAAAGTCATCTGAATGCCTCTTCCATTTTTGCACCTTTTTAACAGATACTCCAACTTTCATGCTTATACTTATGCCTGTAATATTGATACACAGCCTTAAACTGAGTGGATGTTTCCCTGATTTAGGGTTTCTTTCACAGTTAGGATTTGCTGTGCTGTACTGCTGATGACATTCCTGGCCATAGGAGGAACTTTGTAGGTATTTTCTATGGTATCTTAAAAGACTCCTGTCTTATACTTACATTGACTTTTGTAAACAGAATAACATCTCACCTTAGTCTGTCCTATTACATAATGTGGAATGTACATAGGCAGTGCCCTTTTAGGGGCTGGGTGAAAGGCATCTGTTGCCCGGGGCTACAATTTTGTAGTCACTATTGTCACAAGAAAGGGAGGAGGGAGAAAGAAATGCAAAGATTTCTAGTCTTAACTGTATTAATATAAAGTTAATAGCTATAAGCACCATCAGGATAATCAAAACTTTATCAGCCCAGCACTGCCTATCAAAACCAGGAAAGAACACAGGCTGGAAAAATTTTTGACTCCCTATGAGAGCCTCACTTAAAGCCAGGGAGAACTCATCAGCTAAATAAGTGCCTCTAGAAAATTAGAACCTTAAGAAACCAACACTGCCTAACAACACGGCTAGCACACAGATTGGAAGGTTTCCTAACCTCTGTATATGAGGCAACACTTAATAGCAAGAAAAGAACTGTCCTCACGATAGCTCCCAAAATAACATTTATTAATACAGGTACACAACAATGACTATATGGGTTACTTAGTCAGTGATAGCATTTAGCTGCAGGATTGTACAAAATACCCCAAAATAACACACATTTTACAGGCCACCCCAGCAGTATGCCATTCCCATGACAAACTTAACTAACAGAAAGTTACTAAACAGAAACACAAGAGTTCAACACCACATGTAACCCAAAAGAAAAGCAACAGGAAAAATATAGCTGCTTCCCATTAACACGTGTACACCCAGTGAGCTATAACAAATTATAATTAGTAAGGCATAGGAAAATAAAGTAAGCATTTGGTTGCTTACCCCTGCAATGTCGATGGAATGTGGGAGACAGGGTAGTTTGCGGGTTGCCCTCCCAGAAGTGAAAGTTTTTCTCCCCAAGTTGCAGTTAAACTTCACTTCTTTTTTATACTTTTTTTTTCCTTCAGGTGGTTCCATGTGACTATAGTCAAAATGTTCTGGGGGGTGATACAGATGCCTGAGGGGTGGGCTCCTTCAGCCTGCAGGGTGCCAAAGGGTGTGCCAAAGAAAGGCATGTTAATTTAATAACATTCCATTCTATGGTAACACCATCACTTATCAGCATCCCTCTGAAGGGCTGAAGCGTTTCCCTCAACTCATTAAGGGCCATCACCCCACAACTTGATCCTGAAGGCTAATTTTCCTAGAGATGCACAACGAGAAGTGAGGGCAGAGAGCTACATGCTCCTTTTTGCACTCATTTACGCAGCATTGAATGTTTTTCTTATCATTCCATCTAATGCTCTTTCTAAAATCTTGCCTGAAAAGAAATTACTGGTTCATTGGAGAAATAGAGTACTGTGCTAAGGTTTAAGTGGTACACACAGGAAAGTAAGAGCCCCAGTACTGCTGTTTTCATGCTTAAATAAGATTTGGGACAATAAGTAGATAATTCTGTTAAAAACACTAGCAACTGAAAGCCAAGCAAACCACTAAGAATAGTGGGAATGAGAGGAATAGGGTGTAACTAGAAAACAACAGTAAGTTACTGTATAACTCCATGGTGCACTCATGTTTTGGACCTTGTGTGGTCCTCTTCACTCACCCCTTCTTTCAGAAAAGAAAATAGCAGGATTAGAGACATGAAGGTGGGAAAGGATGATCAAAAGTGTCAGGATATGGTGAGATCCCTCTCTTCAACATGGGGAGAAGATGACCAAAACCTATTAAAACTGCTGAAAAAGCTGAGGATAATGACTTACAGTCTCTTTCTATGTTAGGACTCATGGTTGTCTTACAAAGTTGGTAGGAGTCAAGGTCAAAATAGTCAAGATGAATATTTTTCATGCAACGATCAGTTAAACTATGAAATTCCTTAGTGTGATTTGGATTCTAAAAGCTCACATTAGCTAGAAAAGGGATTAGGGAAATTCATGTAAGGAAAGTCTTCTGACAACTATTGAATACAAAGACCCTCATCTCCAGGATTGTCTGAGCTATAGAACACCAGATGCTGCGGGAACTTTCTAGGCATGTAGGTCTACATGAGCTCTTTGCATTCACACAGCATCCTGTATGTCCAGTTTGTTCTCACCCAGAACAATTTTTATGTGTGGAAAATTCTCCTGAAAAGAATATCAGATTTATTACAGAAAGCCAAAGGGCCCAACCTTGCAGGGAAGGAAGTTTTACCTCTGAAACTTGACAGATCTAATACTTTTTCCAAAAGGGATATATGTCAAGGACAGAGAACAACACATGCCGTGCTGGTGTGTTACAGGTCCAAGTATTCATGAGGAAATCCCAAAATGCGATGTGATCCTGTGCAACATTCAAGACACAAGTTAAAAAACCAAAACGGTAATAGCACAGCAGTTTATGCTGTTGGCATGAAGAGTTGTCACCAGGTGTTCATAGAAAGTCATGAGACAGTTTGCCAAGCTGCAAATAGAAGTGTATTAAAGTCAGTTGTGTGCAGTTTCAATGCCCTAGATTTTTTAAATTATTACCAGAGGCACTTTATGTTTTCAGTTTTGGGTTGACACAAAACTGAAACTCAGTGATGCTCAGCCAAAACCCACAAGTCTTGCCTAGTTTTGAATCTAAATTCTACAAAACCTCAGTGTTTATCATGGTTTCTACATGAAGTCATAATTAACCCCAGGTTTGCTCAAAACTTTCTCCAAGCTAACTAAAAATTCTATAAACTGTGGGAAACCTGGCTGAAGTAATGGGTAAGTATGAAAACATGAGCCAATATTTGAGTTCAGTCTGATTCTAGGTCTTGCTGAAAAAGTTTCGAATTACTGTAGCTGCAATGTGAATATTTTATCCCAGAGGGTAGACGTTAATAGAGATTAATTTGACTTCTGAACTCCAGGAATCTGTAATTGTTCAGTGTTATCCAGGAGTCCAAATTTACAATAAATGCACTACAATATCTTTTCTCTAAAGAAATGCCATTTAGAAAATACTCTTTTTACTCAACATGCTTATTTTCCTAACTAGAAAACCAAAAGTCTGGGGGATGTAGAGGTGATGTAGGTTTTTTGGGGAGTGGAGGTTATATTGCAGAAGTGCATATTCTTAACTAGTTTCACGTAAATACAGTTATTTGCATTCTCTGATTTGCTATCTAAAGCATTCTTCTGGGGTATTAGTAGGAAATGTTCATTTGTGTATTTGGAGCCATTCAAAAGGGGAAAAAATCACAGGGAGACAGAGAGGCAGAAACACAAAGATTGAATGACAGAGGAAAAAAATTCTGTTAGGGTCCTCGTTTGAAAATCACTGATAAATTTCTATGGCAGAAAATATTGCTGAAAAATTTGTTGCTTTGGCAGAGGATCATTCTAGAGTGAAATCTTGACCTCAGTGGGATCTCTGGAAGTTTAGTTTGTCTATACTGTACATAATCTTCTTTAGAAGCAGGTTTTCATCATGGATCTCAGTGTGGGGATGTTTACTTTAATATTATTTTTATTCTCTGCTACAGGTTTGGATCTTATTACAGTTCCTGGACTTTGTCAAGATGTCCCACATTGGTAAATACATAGCACTGAAGAAGACCCCATGAAAGGTCAGGAAATTTCAGACATATTATCATATTCTTATCTCCCACATATGAATGTGTAGCTTATAAATCTAGAGACTAGTGATTTCAAGTAATTAAATGCAATTTTTCCAGAAAAATCTTTCTTGGGGGCAAGGATACAAACATCAACATTATGCCCTTGTAATGGGTTGTTCTTGCTACAAAGAGTTATGGAAAGGTGCCAGGGCTAAGAACAACACCAAGCCTAAATCAACACTATTGTTTAGCATAGATTGTTCCAGATATTTATTGTCACTTAAGTGCAACAAATACTGGAGGTAAACTGTTTGGTTTCCAATTAAATTTGAAACTGATAATTTTAGCACCAAGTGCTATATAGTTACAACCCTATCACTGTAAAACAATTTTAGTATTAAGTACAGATGGAGCATATATATACATGACTTTATTAATAATCACAAAAAATCTATGCCTTAATTAATCAGAAGTCAACTGCTATGTAAAGATTTTGCACTAGCTTAATCCTCCTTTAATAAAACAGATTCTCTAAATAGGAATTAAATGACTGCCAAGAGTTTTACTATTTGTATCATTAATTCTGACCCTTTATTTGCAAGAATCTCTCTCCCCAAAGTAATTTATCATATCACACCAGAACTTCACACCCAGTGCCAGGCTTCCAGTGATTTCTCCCCATATGGCAACTTCCTCAGCTACATTATGTACAGTTACTGTTCAGCAGTCTCAAAGAAGTGCATCTTCTGCATAACCAGCTTCACTGATGATCTGATAACCAATCTATTACTAGAAGCAAAATAGTGATTCTTCATTAGTGATGTGAATACATTTAAGTTTAAAGTAGAAAAACTATTTCACCTTTAGGATTTACTGGTTTCTGAGGGTTTGATTCTAACAGCTAATACTTTTCAGGTGTCCATTTCAGTCAGTGGGAGAGAGAAGGACACTGCACATATAAAGTTTAGAGATTTCAAACAATTTATGCATTCACAGATTTCTTTCTGTAGATGCTCATTTCTCAACATGTGCCCCTTCTTTCTAGTATATGTTAGATAATAAATTCTATATCCAAAAGTAGTCCTGCAAATCCCACCTTTGTTTGCAGAACTGGGGTTTTGGTAATTTAAATCAGGAGGAACACTGAGAAACCCTTCCTTTTTCCTACTGGCACTCTCTCTGTGCTCAGAGTTTATGGACTGGAAATCTCCACTTCAGGTATTAGACACAGAACACATTTGGCACTACTCAGTAGTGATGTCCCTGAGGGGGTGTCTGCAAAAACTGGTCCAGGGAAATTAAATTCCTCTTTTCTCTGCAACTACAGAAGACGGTACATATAACTTACACTTCAGATGATGATGGATTTACACCAAAGGAGCAGGAAAGTAATAAGCTTCAGCACTGAGGCATGTGGAGAATCCTTCACAAGAGGAAGTAACCTAAAGCACTCATGTAAAATACATTCACAGATCACAAGATCAGAGAGACAGAACACAATCAGACTGCACAAGAGATAGTACCCATAGCAGCCCAAAATGGTTTAGTCTGTAGAAATATCCCACCCAAATGTAGGACACAGGCATCAATACCACAGCCTTTCACATGCTGAGTCAACACTCTACCATTTGAGATAAATCCCCCTACTTTCAATGGACACAGCTATATAGGCTGTAGGGCATTGTCTTTTAAAATCAAGTTAAGTCAAACATGATGATGATGAAACAAGTGATAATAATAATAAAAATTTTAATAGAAATTCCAAGGGTGATATACAGCAAAGAGGGGGAAAACCCCAAAACAATATAAAGCAAGAAGGCAAAATAAAAGCAGCTTCTTGAATGAGTGTCCTGTCTGGGAATGGGCCTCTGAGCATCTTACAGCACAGATTTGGCTTTGGACAAACAGATTGGAAAGCCAAATAAGACTTTCTGTCCCATCAAATGACAGAAACTGTAGCTAAGATTCACAGGTATCCTTTTGTAAGGAAGAGTAGTATTTGGCTTTATACTTTCAACTGTGTTCACCCTCATCACATGGATCATAGTTGTTGTAATTCATTACAAAATACTCTTTAAAAATAACACTAGAGCAATGATGGGTTTTTTCATCACTTCTTTCCTTGCATAAATGCTTTTGCTGTGTTTGAACACTTATATGAAGGAAAAGTACCTTTTTTTACTACTATTTTTAAATTAATGGTTATGGATCTTCTCTACAGGCAAATGCCCTTTGTAATTTGAATGGTTGCAGATTATTCTGAGTTGAAATGGACTCATAAGCATCATCAAGTCCAACTCTTGAGTGAAGAGCCCATGGAGTGATTGAACCCACAATCCTGGCTTTACTAGCACCATGTTCTAACCAACTGACCTAAATGAGGTCTACTATGGAAAAAAAAAAAAAAGAATAACCATGAAGGGGAAGAAGGGAGAAGAATGCTTGCCTCACACAAACAGAGAATTTTCTCACCTGTAACCACTCCTTTGTTCCAGCTGCCTGCTTTTGGTCTGTGCTTTTCCGCCAAGTCCTTACAAATACCTTATACAAAACCTTCTAAAGGACTTGCTCCTGAAGTGTTACCGCAAAGAAGCAATTCACAGTCTCAAAGAATCTCATGATTGTGTGAGAGTGTGTGTGTGTGCGTGTGTGTGTGTGTGTGTGTGTGTGTGTGTGTGTGTGTGTGTGTATGGCCAGACTTAGCGAACGAAGATTTGGGAAGGGCTTTCCCCATATGGGTGTGCCCTTCCAGCCTGCACAGTGGATATTTTAGGTGAGGCACAGATGTAGAGAGAGGGACATTCAAGCTGGGAGGGACTCAGAGAGTCTCTAGTCCATCCTCCATGTAAGGTCAGCTCTAAGGGCAGGTCTGGTCTCCCAGGGCTTTGTTCAGTTGGATCTCCAGTGATGAGGATGGCACAACCTTGCTAGCAGTCTGTCCCAGTGCAGGTTTCTCCTTGCAGTGAAACAAATTTTGTCTATATCCACTGCAAACTGCTCTGTTGCAGTGCATGCCCACCAAGCTCTGCAAAAACACTTAACAACACAAAACTGAAAGAACTGAGATCTTCAACCTTGGCAACCTTATAAATGGCTATTTAAATCAGAAAGTTGCTTTTCTGCACATGCCACATCTCCTCTTCCATATTCCCTAAAATATTTCTGAAGACTGTCCATGAAACTGGAGTGAAAGGTGAAAAGTCATGGAAGTACCCTATACCACATGAACAGGAGATAACAATTATATCAGTGTCTTGACCTCATGATCATATACGGTTTCAAAATGTATTTAGCAGCTCATGGGGTTTTTTTTAAGTAGCAGTGTCATATTATTCGTAAATCTTATTCTTCCTCAAGATAGTGTTATCCTAAGTCTCTCATTAGTTTATACATTTATGTGATTGCATTTTTCCTTTTGATCTGTCCATTGGTTAGATGCAAACTAACAAGTAAATTTGCCAAGTAGTCAGTACAAGGAAAATTTTGCCTCAGAGTGACCTGACTATCTAAAATCAATTCCCCGTAAAGAGCTCAAACAATAATCCAAGTTAGATGTGTCTAATGTATTCCTTTTGTTCAAAGCATGAGAGTACAAATAAGTGCGAGCAGACACAGGCAACTATATGATCACATATATAAAGGACAAAAGCAGAAATGTCAGAGAGTTTTGACGTTCACTGAAGGCAGATTACCTGGCACTTGGAAGCAGTAAACAGGGTTCCTTAACAAACCCACCAAAGCAGTAGCAACAAAACTGAGGAATGAGAGGGGCAGACTGCTCGAGCTATACTGCCAAAGCCATACAAACAAAAGCAGTCATGTGGAGCTGGAATGCTTCCCAAGTATCACGTCCTGGCCCTCAAATCGAAATGGCTGCCAAGTGTTTGCTGAATGATGCTGTAGCCCTGCTTACAGCCTCCATTTACTTTGTGCTCCTAAGGTGGAGGATTATTGATCCCCAGTTGTACAGTTTAATGCTTTGTGCCCATGCACTTCATTTTGTATTAAGAGGATCCCAAGTACCTACAGGTTTTCAGCTGCTTTTGACTAATATTCTTCTTTCTTACTCCAGTCACTAGGTGGTCTTAAAGTTGCTGTGCCTGGCATCAGGGGAATCCTTGGGATAATTCGTGGAAAAAGAGAACTTGGAGTAATAACACCTGTACCACTTCCCTCCCTATTTATGTTTGGTTCCCCCCATCTGTGAGAAAGAAGGATATTCCCCTCCATACAGAAATTCAACAGCATCCCTTCATTACAGATAGAGATGATTTAAAGCCAGTTCGAGGTTCAGTTAACCCTTCGGAAGGAAATGTATAACTCTGCGGGGAGCAGTAATAAAAATAATGATGTACAGTGAAGGGAAAGAGAACTCTTTTCCTGACCTGCAAGGTTCATTTCATACTAGGAATTACTGCAATTCTGCAGAACATTTCACACATAGCTCAGTTTTTCTGAGTTTCAATTCTGTTTCCAGATGGAAGTGGGAATAAACTTTGGGTGAAGTTGTGCAAGACTGCTAGAAAAGGACAGCTGAATATGTGAAGATGGCCAGAAATATATCTCTGGTTCTTAAGGTGCAATTTACAGTGAAAATGGCTAAGGTCTAACTATTTTATATATTTTTATACATTCAAAATGCTTATATGAATAAACAGTGGAAAATGTGGATGGGCTTCTGTTAACTGAAGTCATGTTTACGGCCAGCTGTTATGCTCCAAGGTGTGCAGTCTCATCTCTAGCTGCCACTCCAGAAAGACAGAGATGACTCAGAGTTCCTGGGTGATATCTGCCACTCCCACAGGGATCTCTTTATCTGGATATCTCCAAAAAGCTAAAACCCCACACTTGCCACAAAAAATGCCCCACAGACAATGAGGGTTCATGTGGGTATATGCATGCAGAGGCACCATCTAGTCCTTTAGATTTCACTTCAGGAAAATTTCCGTAAAATTAATGGGCATTTTGTCTGATGACAGAATCAGACCTTCAGTATGTGGAAAACATGCCCACACTTCTGCTACTTCAACATTCAGCATCTGAACTTTGTCTTGAAATAGCTTGTGTAGACTCCTGTATGTTTGCAAATCTCAGGTTTCCAATGAAAGATCATAGAATCAAACAATGGTTTGCATTGGAAGGGACCTTCAAGATCATCCAGTTCCAGCCCCTGCACCATAAGCAGTGACATCTTCCACTAGACAAGGTTGCTCAAAGCCCCATCCAACCTGGCCTTGAACACTTACAGTGATGGGCCATCCACAATCTCTCTTAGTAACTTGTTCCACTTCTTCACTACCCACATTATAAAAAAATTTCTTCCTTATATCCATTCTAAACCTACTTTCTTTGTATAAAGCCATTGTACCTTGACCTGTCACTACCTGCCCTTGTCAAAATTCCTTCTCCAGCTTTCTTGTAGGTCCACATGAAGTACTAGAAGGTCTCTCCTGAGTCTGCCCTTCATCAGGTTCAACAACCCCATCTCTTCCAGTCTGTTGCCATAGCAGAGGTGCTCCAGCCCTCTGATCATCTTCCTCGCCCTCCTCTGGACCCATTCCAACTGGTCCACATTCTTCTCAAGTTGAGGACCCCGGAGCTGGACTACAGATGGGATCTCACAAGAGTGGAGCAGAGAAGAGAAGAATCACCTCCCTTGACCTGCTGGCCAAACTTCTTCTGATGCAGCCCAGGACATGGCTGGCTTTCTGGTCTGTTAATGCACACTGCTGTTTTATACTGAGTTTCTTGTCAAACAACATCCCCAAACCCTTCTCCACAAGGCTGCTCTCAATCTATTCTCTGCCCAGCCTGTATTTGTGCCTGGGATTGCCTTGCCCCAGATGCTGCACCTTGCACTTTGTCTTGTTAAACTTCATGAGGTTCACACAGGCGCACCTCTGAAGCTCCTGCAGGTCATCTTGGATGGTATCCCTGCCCACCAGCATGTTGACTGCCCAACACAGCTTGGTGTTGTCAGCAAACTTGATGAAGGTGCACTCAATCCCATGGTCCAGGCCACCAAAAAAGATGTTAAACATCACCAGTCCCAGCACAAACCCCTGAGGCACGCCACTTACCACCAGTCTCCACAGGCATTTTGAGCTATTGAATACAGCACTGTAAGTGTGACCATTCAGCCAATTCCTTATCCACTGAGAGGTCTATCTGTCAAATTCATACCTCTCCAGTTTGGAAACAAGGATGTTGTATGAGACAGTGCCAAGATGTGACTCTTCAAGACCTTTCCATGTCACAAACTAACACCATTCATTTTTACTCTACCAACAAAATATTTTTCCCATAATTAATTGCTGAATGATGACTAAATACAAAGAAAAGTGAGGGAGACCCCTGCATAGTCATTAATAGTGGAAAAGTGACAACTGTCAAAGGTGTTTTAAATATCCATAGGTGATTGCTGCTTTTAAAATTTAAACATTTTTAAAATACCCAGAAGGACAAGTAAAGCCTGATTTTCAGATGGTGAAACTCAGACTAGTTTCATTGTCAAATCTAGCCCCTAATTCTAATTTAATAGGGCAGCCGCATAATCAAATTGTGATTAATACTGTTCATTTAGGATTAGGATTCATGTGTGTACTGAATATGAAATATATAAGCTTCTAATGACCAGCTGCTACTTAAATGTATTGTCTTTCTTAGCATGAACTCAAGTGAATGTTATCCCAAGCTGAAAATAACTTGTACTTTAGTTGTTGTGGAGAAACACCAAAATGAACACTAATTCTTTAACTAGTGTTAAAATAATGTTAACTAACTAGCATATTTGACTAGTGTTTAACTAGGAGAAATATATATATCTCAAATGTATTCTACAAACAGATTTATTTATAATATGTTATGGTGGAAGGTAATGCAAAAGATGGGCTAAGAAGCATGATTTGAATAACTAAAACAATGAAATATCAAATTATCATTGTAGTCCTTTTCTCTATACAAAAATTGTCAATGTGTGTGTGCATTGAGCTCGAACTCCACTCTGCTAGAGCTGCCAATAACTTGGCCTGAATGGCAAATGACTGAGATAGTCTCACCCTCAGATCCAGTCTCACATATGGGTACATGTACAGCTCTTCTCTCACTTTTTTTTTTTTTTTTTAATTTGAGAAATACAAAAGCTTCTTACCTGTAGAGGAGATGCTCATCAAACATGTCAGAGAGGGCATCACAGCTCTGACCTCTTCTCAACCAGTGTTAAATGATCACCAGTTCAGAGAAATATGTGCTGTGGCTGTTAACTTGAGGTAGTGCAATTTTGGTAGTAACACTTCTTTGGTACCACTTTATGAGTTTGCAGAGCAGAGGGAAGAAGTGTGTGTTCCCTGAAAATCTATGTCTGTATGAAAAATAAAGTGTTTGAAACTCAACAGTCTATTTTCTTTTCCATGAGTTTAAAAAAAAATAGCTATTTTATATCTGAAATCATGTATCTTGTTATCTGAAAATATAATACAACTCCAGGTTCATCTTTCCTATTCTGCAGTTTATTCTTGTTGGAATCTGCTGGGCATAATGCCAGATTATTGTGGTACACAAACTTGAAAAAGTGCCATTTGTCATTCAAATTGTTAGAATGTCAGGAGACCACCAAGTGCAATGAAAATCACTGAGGCTAAAGATTTCTGGGTGACTTGGTTACACTTGGCTACCCTTGTGGAAAAACACCCATGTTGATGTTAATATCCAGCTATTTCATTCCTATAAACAGCATTTCTCTCTCCAGATAGCTATTTATTATTTTACAAGTGAAAGTCATTGGTTTTGGGGATTAAATTATCACCTCTGCTTGCACCATAAATAAGCAGAGACCTGTCTTCCTCACCTCTAAGCATGTTAGGAGGCAGAGGCTGGAAATGCACCTAACCAACAGTGTTTGCACATCAAGGATTCCTATCTTGGGGAACCTGCTGAGAACATTTTTGTCTTTACTAAAGACTGCAAATAAACTTGTTATAAGACCTGCTCTTCATTTTTGCTACATTAAATGAATAATATTAGCAAGAGTTGACAGTATATTTCAGGAAAAACTGCTGAAAATATGGTTCCTACATGTGGTAAATGGTAGCTGTCTATGCTTTTTTGTAACATCCATTACCAGGACAGAACAGATAGTCCCCAATCCAAAATATTTGCAGTCAAGTATAGGTCATATCACAATAAATAGATCAATATATTTAAAAACAATGGATATTAGTCCATGCCAGTAGCCCTAACATAGAAGCTCTGCTTTACAGGTTTTTTTTTCAGGACTACCCTGGAAAGGAATGTTATAAGATACGTTTTAGAGGAAAATTAATATCTTTTGCACATACTTATGGATTGCCCATTGAATGTAAGGGGCTGCCTAGCAGATAGCATAGAGATGTTCATTTCAGAATTGAACAAGGAAATGATGAAAGAGCAAGTGCTCAGGGCTGATTAAAAGCAAAAAACAAGGGGGATGGAAGTAGGCTGAGAGAAGGCTTAAGATCTCTGCAGAAGAGGGGAACAGAGATGGCCGTAAGGAAAGAGTTTGCATAGGAAGAGCTCTGCACTGGGAAAATGGACATCTGATCCAGCTGGATGATGGCAAGCATTTTGCTTAAGAAAGTTTCATTGAACTGAGTGAGATATGATAATAAGTGATTTTGTTGGATAGTTGGATAAAAGGCAGTACCTCAAATGACAGAAAATGTATATTTTTAATATATATCTTATAATATCTTTTAATATGTATCTTATAATAAATAAACCATACAGCCACATATCTTGCAGCTCAGCTAGAAAGTAAACTTATAAGTATGTGCAAGTTTGATTCTAGTTCTAAACATACTTAGATTTTTAATTCCCAGCAAAATTAAATTTCAATATGTGTAACCAATTATAAATTCTGCAAAGTGATATCAGAAACCAGCTGGAAGTGGGAGCTAACAGACATTGCATTGACTGAGAGAAAAATGGGGACGTGCTACCTCAAGATGAGATTTCAGAGAACAGAGTTCATGTTTGATGCAGAGCAGAACTCACAAACAAGATTAACAGTATTGCAGCTAATGAGAATTTGGTGATACAATGATACTCAGCTAAGATTTTAAAGGAGACGTCTTCAGCAGGGAAAGAGATTTGTAGGTCATCTGTATTGAGAGTATAATTGAATTTGTGCTCTGTTGATGAGATTAAACAGAGGTAAGATATAAAAGTGAGTGAAAATGGAAGCAAGGACAAACATATTTGGGATCCCCACTGAGAGGTCAGGGAAGGTAAGGACATACTTTTCATAGATACACTGAAGAGAGTAAGAAGACCAGGAAACACCAAAGTCACAGCTGGTGAGAGGAAGAGCAATTTCGGGGAAAAGACTAGGATTGCCTCGGACAAAAGTGACTGGCATATCTAAGGATGGAGTGTTTTCATTAAAATTCTGGTTAGAAGGATTGCAGAATACCTCCTTAAGCGTGACTGCAGGTGAATGCAGTGAGCAGAAGCCAGCTTGGAGAGTCAAGGATGGAATTGAAATGTGTGACCTGTGATTATTCAGTGAGCTTAGAGATGAAAGGAAGGAAGAAAACAGAACAGTAGCTGGAGGATCAAGGGGAAATCAACAGTAATTTTAATACAGGAAAGACAATAAACCTTATAGTAGGAGAGGGAAAAGGCACTAAGAAAGTGAAAATAGCATGATAAAAAAGAAAAATTAGAAAAGCACTTTAAGGAAAACATGATATGGCATGGAACAGAGCTCCTATGACAGTGCATGTATAAGGAGGAAAGAGTTGTGATTGGGAATGGAAGCAATATGAGAAAGATTGTGTTATATTATTTTTTCTTTTGAAGATGTGGGGATACTTTATGAAAAGGAGAGAAGTAGTTTTGAAAAGTCAAAGATGGCAAAAAAAGAGAAAGTGGGCAAAGACAGGTGTCACTAATGAATACAAAAGGAAGCAGAAAGATGCTGTTGACCTGGCAAATAGATTTATCCAAATAAAAGGAAAGGAAGATGATGATGGAAAGAACTGAAGAGCTAGTGAAGCTATAGGTAACAGTACAGGAGGAGAGAAGCTGAAAGGAGAAGGAATAGAATAGGAGGAGAATAGGAGGAAGACAAATACTGAAGACAAAGGGAATGAAAGCCATGGCCAGAGGACAATAAGGGAAAAAACAAAGTCTGTGCTATGAACATATTGAGTCGTTCCCCTCATGACCTAGAAACTAAATCTGCCACCGTACACATTTCTGCCAGACAATTATAATGAAGTTTTTTGTGTTTCTATATCAAGGCTAATGTGTTGTTGTGATGTTGTCATCTGGATTCTTAAGAAATGTGCTGACACCATTTGTTCTTTTGGCACAGGCTCAATTGAGCCCTTCTGGCACCACTGGTAAGGACCACTTTCCATGAATGGGAATGCAGTAGCAGTTTGTTTATATAGGATGGTTGTCCAGGGGATAAAGCAAAAAGGCTGGATCTTTTCTCCTGTGTTAGGATTAGCTCCACAACAACAGAGTGGCAGAAATTGCAGCTAGAGCTGCTTAATTCCTACCAACATAAGGGTCTTTGTTATTAGTACACTAGGTGTTTATGTGGATGAAAAACCACTTTATTAAATGTAATGCTTCCCATAGAGGGACAAGTCATGACCCCATATTTTGCAAGTTGCACTTATCCCCCACAGTTTGAATTGACAATGTGATTTGGAGAGTAAAACTGCTGTAGGTTGCAGAAAGCAGACTTTACTGTTTATCTAGAAAACCCTGTTTCAGCAGGGCTTCCATCTACCAGGGATCCACTGCTATGGCTGGTCACATGTCTCTTCTACTCTTTTATGTAATATCAGCCACCTTTATCATATGCCTCTATTTGTAAAGTTCTTTGACTGGGTCACCAGTGACCAAAAAGCACAAGGTCATTGCTCAGGAAGACCCGAAGTAAACGAGGTACCACAGATGTTCAATACTGTCCTAAAGCAGGTGATGTGTGTAGGTATTTTCATCCAAAAGAGTTAACTAAAGCAACCAAAACAAAAAAATGTGGGTTAAGGATGTCATGGAAGATTGTTTAGATGATTGATACAAACAAGAGAGCAAATCAAGCCCCTCTGCTTACAGAAGAGCATTTGGAGGATACTTTGAGTTACAGTAGTTAGCTTACACACTTAATGATGAACACTTGAGGTGTTTTGAGTAGCAAGAAGCTCTCAGGAACATGTTTCTGGAAAAGTATTGTAGTCAAGATGTGGAGTTTAATCTTAATTTAATCTTTTCAGATGCAGGTGCTTAAGCTGATTGGTCTTGATCTTTTTACTTCTTGCTTTGAAAAGAGCATATCAATGTCCAACTCCTTTGTATCAGTAAGCCAAGTGCTAATTCACTTGTAGGTCTGTATTATTTTCTGATGCTGCTGTAGGCTGCTGTTGAGAGACAAAATTAGTCTAGACAATTATTTATTTTTAAATTTACATCTTTATGTCTCTGTCAATGTATAATTTAGTATCACTGTTAACGTTTGCCCCAGGCAAGTTCAGTAAAGTAATAGAGATAGCTTAACAGCATAAACAGCTCTGGATTTTTTTCTCAGAAATTACACAATGCCAGTAGTTATACGTGTCTGGAGACCTGCAATGGTGGTCTGAACACTGGTATAACCTGCATGTTAGGTACTTCTATGTATTGTATAAACTCTGCCACACTGACCTAACCTCTCAGATTTTGCTTTTGTTGGTTTAAAAAACACAAAGCCCATCCAGGCCTTTATGTCCACACAGAGCAGATCAGTGAAATGAGGAAATACTGGGTTCTTTTAATACCAAACTTCAAGCATGCTTGGAGTGTGAAAAGTTTTGGGTCTGTGACATGTTTTGGTACATTGAAGTACAACCTGAACAGATCCTGAGCCAGCTTAAAGGAAAGTTGCTGTAAGGGGGATACTATTAACTTAGATGATTAATGGAACATAGAAGGGTGACGTAGATGATCAGTGGAGTATAAAAGGGTGAGAAAGTACATGCTGGGAAGCTAGAAGGTACGTGCTAGGAAACTAAGCAGAGTAGTATACAAAGTAACTACATAACACTAGATGTTCTCTACTATCAGAGCCATGTTCCTCTCTGACTTGGCTACACGCATGGGAACAAAATGGTGAAGGCTGTACAGGGGGATGAGGAAGCTAATGATGAGAGGAAGAATAGGTAGGCAGGGGTCGTACAACCACTACCCAACAGGCGAGCATGCACAGACTGTTGCCACTTATGTAATTAACAGGCGGTGTTTGGCTGCCTCTCAGGCATCACCTTATACTGCATACTGGCCCTACGTAGTATAATGGATAGACGATAAAAAAGGACACCAGGAGTGGGGGAGATGAGCAACACCCATCCTTCCACTGAGCTTGTGTCAGCTCTTCGGGAACGCCTGCTAAGCATGGATGCCGCCCAGTTCCTGCCTATCCTGGTAGTCCTGGCCTGTCTGCTCAAGTAAGCATCAGAGATAGGAAGTAACTGCTGCAGCATCAACTATATTTCAACTATATTGCATCTTTTTGTATCCTTTATGAGTATTAAGTATTTTAGTAATTTTAGTCTCTTTTGTTAACCTGTTTTATCAAATATCAAGTAATTTACCCTTGTTTTACTCCTTTGAATGATCTATTAAAGATTTTATCCTTTTTGGTCTCTGCTACTAACTAGTATTATAATAAAGGCAATTTGAGTGTGTTATTTTGTGTACTTAACTTTATTCCAGGCATGTATTCAAAATGAATTGTTACAGTTGGCCACTCAGCTTTCTCGTGGTATGTCTGTGGGCCAAGGGGAGCCATTCTGCATGCCATCATATTAGTATATGGGCAGCTGCATTCAAGAAGGGAAACTACAAGTACAGTATATGGCAGAGGCATGCAGCCTCACACTAAGGCTGTATGATTAACAAAGGTCCCGCATACTTTTTATACCTTCTGTGAAACAAGCTGATGAAAACTTCTAAAAAAAGAAATAAGGTGAAAAAATGTCATGAGAAGCTTCCATGATGCCCAGCAAAATGAAAATGGGCTTTTCATGTTACATCCATGAATTATTTATTTGATAGAGCAAAGAAATATTTCTGATAGTCAGCTACCAAAGTACAGTATAAACCTGCAATCATTACACAGAGAAGTAGTTCAACAGCCTTCCCTGGGCTGAATTTTTATGACCAGAGGCCACTTCTTTACACAGAAAGCAACCAAACAGCATACTGATAAATACTATACAATTTTGCTATCATATTTTATTTGCATATATTAATTTGATATACATTTTATCTTCTGTTTAAAGTTGTTTTCCAAAATTTATATAAGATAATATTTTAATGTGTTCTGATTTGCAGCAGTTCTTCAAATCTTTGATACTGAGTGCATTAAAATACATGTTCCTGGGAGAAACAAAGGGAGGAGTGTGGATCATTCACAGCTTGTGACTTTCTTTGCTATTCCATGGTTTTTGTTGTTACCCCTGTTCCCTTGAGTCTATGTCATGGAATCATAGGATCATTTAGGCTGGAAAATATCTTTAAGATCATTGAACCCAACAGTTAAACTATTACTTGCTAAGGTCACCACTCAACCATATTCCTAATCACCACATTTACATGTTATCTCTGGGGATGATGACTCAAACACTTCCCTTGGCAGCCTGTTCCAATGTTTGACCACCCTTTCAGTGAAGACTTTTTTTCAAATATCCAATCTAAACCTTCCCTGTTACAATATGAGACCATTTCTTCTTGTCCTATCACTTGTTCTCTGGGAGAAGAAACCAATCCCAACCCCATGAACTGCTCCTTTCAAGCAGCTGTAGAGAGCAATAAGGTTCTGTCTGAGCCACCTCCTCTCCAGGCTAAACAATTCCAGCCCCCTCAGCTTCTTCTATAAGTTTTTTGATCCAGACATTTCATCCTCTTCACTGCTTTCATTTGGATACATTCACAGTGTCAATGAGCTGTTTGCAGGTTGTCATCTAGAAGGCAGGTAACACAACAGCCAGACTTCATTCTTGCCTTGAAATTAATATCACAGAATATCAGCCTGGATTTGCATCCTGGTGAATGACTCAGAAGCAGGTGTGCCAAGCTCCAAGAGACAGCAAGGGCTATGCAGCTGCTCCTAGTTTATAAACATCCCCTTTCCCTTGACTTTGACCAGAGCTCAGACACTTGTTTGATTCTGTGTCATCCCACACTGTCTCCCCACTGGGTAGCTTTCCTCAGATGAAAGATTCATTAGATCAATGCTTTCTTGCCCCTTGTTTTTACACTCTCTGTCAGATCTCAGATAAAGTGCTCATCCTGTCTACAGCCTGCCTGTGAGGGTAGGTAGGTCACTTAGGGCCTGATTTTAAGTACCATCATGTTCTGCCCTGTTGAACTTCTCTTATCAGGAGCATGAACACTTGCAGCAAGAAACATGGAAAAAACCCCTTCTTATAGCCAAGAAGCACACAAGAAGAGCACAGGTGTGGCTCACACCAGGCCATTTAGTTCAGTCACTCAGGAAGGGGAGATATTTTTGAGACACTTGCACAGGACCACCAAGGTCCTTTATAAGCAATTATGAATAAAATGATCTCACATTTGTTCCCATTCAGTGCTCTGTGGTTTCTAGATGAAAGGATGGGGCTGAACAGTTGGAGTGAGCCTATGCTACCACCAGCATTAATGTATCCAAATAGCCCTGTGGGCAGCTTGAGTGCAAATCAGAGCAGCCTGAGGGCAGACCTAATTTACAGCAATCCAGCCAAGCAATGGAAAGATGGAAAGAGAAATTCAAGGAAAATGCTGATGATAATCTCTGGGACTGAAAGATTGGGGTCAAACTCCAAACTGCTGAACTAGGCAAAATCTAGTTCATTTTGGTTCATATGACAGGCCTCTAACTATGCTGCATATCTTGATGCTTTTTAGTAAACTAGGATAAAAGACATAAGAGGTAAAATTAAAAGACGCCTGTTAAGAATCCTTGAAAGACATGAGGAATGAATAATGCTGGAGAGGATTCTGAGCACTAAGATGCATGACTGGAGAAAAATTAAGATGGAAGGGGGGGAAGGATGCTTGTGACTTCAATATCTTGTGAAGGAGGCAAAAATGAAAATGGAGAAGTAAAAGGAAGTAAAGTAGAATGGAGCCTTGAAATAACAACTTTCAGATCTGGTATAGATCACTATGAATAATGCATCACTAATTACAAAGATGTAAGTGCAGCCATGCATCCAGTCTCAGGCATGTCAATTGGAATTTAAAGGGAAACGAGAAATGTGACAATACGTCTATTTTCATTAGAAACCATGTCTATTGTTGCTGTTTCCAGGAAGAGTTTTCTTTCATAGAGATCAGTTCCTTTTCTTTTTGTAGCAGTGAAGCCATGAACGCATGCCTATGAACTGGTAATCTGTTTCCATGGAAATGAATGGGATGTCACAAATGCAGTGCTATGACTTCATTTCAAGATCAAGTACAAGGAGAAGATAGGCAGCAAAAGAGAGATATCTGGTTATTTCAGGCTCTTATGACTGCCCACTTAAAAATCTCCTCTGGGCAGACAACGGAGAGGAGGGGGAAGGTTAAACTGGACTGAGTCATCCTCGAGGTTACTTGGGTGGGAGATGAAGGTTGTGATCATGGTTTTTCCTTGTGGGATGACTCCCCTTGTGAAAGAAATGCAATTGATTTGCTATTATTTGTGTCTTAGTTGCTTGGTGTTTTCATTTTTTGCAACAATTATGTATTCTTGTATTAGAGTGTCCTAGACAAAAATAAGTGAATAAATTATTTGTGGCAAGAAAATGAAGAAGGTAAATGTGATAAATATTTCTTTTTATGACACTAGAATCTTTTTATTACTTTATGTGTACGAGGTTTTCAAGCTGCAAATCACAAAAGGCAAGATTATCCTTTCTTCTCTATTGACTAGCACAGAGCTGCACCTTCTTTTTCAAGCAGTGAGTAATTAGTGTACCAAAAAAATGAAGGATTTTTAAAGGCCATTTTTGTTCAGTTGCACCTTCTCTGTTTTCTGATTAGACTGTCTCTGACTAGGCACTTACATTTGGAGCCAAGATGAGATTCCTCAAATCCTCTGCTCCTGTTTCTTTGTCCTGTTTATCAGTAGTGCTTACACAGTGCGTTGACCATGTTTGCCCTGGCCAGTCTTCTTTTGAAAGTCAGAGGCAAGTATTCAAATAACTAAAAAGTGTTCCTAAAACCAAAGAATATTTATTTTGAGAAAAACTTCCCTTTTTTATTTTTTTTTAATTTTTTTTAGGCCTTTGAACCCTCAGGCATTTTCCTGTCCTGGCATTGTCTTTTAACAACTGTTAAGTGTTTGCTGAGAAGTGACTTATCTCAGCCCATTCTTCCCGTTCTGCTTTTTTTTATTTCTTCTTCACATTTCCAGGTAAAATAAACCAATGCAGTCGTACAGTGAGCATGGTGAGAACTAGGTCAACACACAGTATTTGCAAACTCTTACAAAACACTTCTAATTTTGTCACAGACATGGGGAAAACGGTGTGTACCTTCTTCCTCTGCAGCTTGTTAAAAGAGAAGATGGAATACTAGACTGTGACATTACAAAACAAGTCTGCTGAATGTTGTCCTGTACCAGGTAGGCAAGGCAACAGGGTAAGGCAACAGAGCAAGGCAGTGAGCTTACTCATCCAGTCACACCCCTGTCTTAATAGATAAGGTTAAAACTGTGACCTCCTTCCTGATGACTTTCCCCACTCAGATCTTTGAGAGCAATCAGATCTTTTGAAACATTTGGTAACTGGGTATTTTGTCCATTGGTAAGAAAAAGAAGCTCTTGATAAGCCTTTTTTAGTTCTGCCATCAAAAAAAGCCATGAAGCGGATCAGGTGTTTGGCTTTGCCAGTGCAGTACAGCACTGTGCAAATGCTTTGAAGTACAAATCAATTAGGCATCAGGTATCAAATTCTAGATGTGTCATTGTTTATCTGGACAGGAATCTAGTTACTCTCTGATGCATGCCACTTTCTTGGTGAGAATTATGTTTTGGAGGGACATTTTGTCTGTATGTTTTTTAAGGAGAACATAGAATGTTAATTATCTTCAGTGAAGAAGTATGATAATGCTATCACTTGCTAAAAATAAAGAAATAATGGGGAAGAGATTTCCTTTTTTGTGTGTGGCTGTCTGAAAGATGAGTTTGCTATACCCATTAACAATTAATTACATCATAATTGGCTCAAGAGTAAGTTTTTCTGCGTGTGTGTAAGCATTTCAGATGTATCCAGGATGTTAGTAAAAAGAAACAGTTAAACTAACAGGTCATCTGAAAATAGATATTTCAGGCTCCCAGGTGGGTTTCTTACACCCACAAGGAGCCATGTATTATTCACAAATAAGAAAGCAACTGAAGAGACCACAAACATTACTGAGGAGGTACTAGAACTTCATGAAAACATTTTAAGAAGCCCTTAAAGAGTCATTTGAGAGAGAAGATTGAAGTTCTGCGTATATTGTCAGAAAGTCCTACTGCTATATACACAATCCTGGCATGTCAGTATAGATAAGAAGGGGCCCTTCCCTTCTGGAACCCTGAAAGTTTGAAGCTCTTGAGTCTCTAAAAGCCTTTATTACCTTTAACAACAATTAGAGCTCTCACTGCCAAGCATGCAGGTACATCTATGCCCTAGCACTTCAGAGGGGATGTGAACTAGATGGATGCAGACTATTAGAGATGAGTGCAACTATACTTCTCCCTGAGCATCTGTTTGGTCATCAAATTAAAACCAAAAACATGGCAGTGACCAAGCCCTCCTGTTTTGTATGCATTCATCACACACAGCAGCATCTCAGGCTTCCTGGTCACTGACTCCTTCTTCTGTCTTTTTTTCATGAATCAACAATTTGTTTTCAGGCCTCATTTTCTTTCTTTTGAGTTACTTTGTTACTTTTTGACAGAAGAAAATGTCTGCTGTCACACTGCATTTGTGATTGAAACTCCAGCTTGAAAACTGATGAGCTCCTTTCCTTGCATAATTTCCCTCCTATGGTCTGTGCTGTAAATAGAAGGAAAAAATAGCAATCATGCCTTGTGGTTATGGGAGTCATTATTTTTATTTAGTTTTGTAGAATATCTGCAGATAAACAGTAGGAAAACTTTTACCATGGAATCATTTTAAATTCCATCAACTTAAATATGACAGCATCACTATGTTTTCTTTAACTGCCAACTCCAATTAAACATAGCACATCTTTTATTACATGGATATCTGGGATTCCAACAATGTATGGAATCTGTCCAGTTTTAGAGAGTAATCCATCTTACAAGACTATTATGAATCATTTAGCCCTGCCTGGGATCAATTCTAAATTTGAGTCCACCTATGGTGAGTTTCAATGCTGACATAAGTCTTAGAATATGGTAATTTCAATTTGCACTCTGTTTCTTTCTTTTCAGTTTTTAATTCCCTCCAGTTTGTTCAAGCATCTTGCATTCCTTAATTTAGTGCTTAACTTCCAGGTTGATGTAATGCTTTTTACAGTCTAGGAGTATCCTACCAAATTCTTCAGCCTTCATTTCCATAAACTCAACCTATGTAGTAAAAAAGGGCATAATCACTTGCCAAAGAACGGCAAAAACTGGATAAGATGTGAAAGAATATACTAAACAGATCATTGCTATGTAAATACACCAAAACAACTACTTCCTAAGAATGAAGGCAAAAAATAAAAAAGCTTCTGGATTGGTTTCTATTCTTTTACATTCCTTAGAAAAAATACAGTATCCTTAGCAATCACTTATTCAGTAAATTATTCTACAGCCTTCCACTGCTGTCTTTACGTGATGCCATGATGGCCTAGATGCTCCCGTATGTGCAAACTGTCATTTTTCCACTGAAAGGAAAGGTAGATGACTGGGCGGCAGATCAAATTTGAATAGGCCACCCATTATGTGACTGAAAAAGTCATTACACCGGATTAAAATAAATAAATAAATAATTGAAATTGAGTAAGAGAAGATAATCATCAGACTGTCCTCATGTTGTGCACCTGGCTTGGGCACAAAAGGTAGGTTATTCTCTGCTGATGACCTTGCAATGTAGTGGAAAGAAAGAGTGAGTCGGAGTAGATGCATGACTTTGAAGTTCTGAATGCCTCTTAGAAGGAACCAGAAATAGATATCTTGACCAAATTAGGTGCCAAGTACTCACACTCCCCAGAGAGAATTTAATTCTGCTTGTGGAGCCTAGACTGTGTTCATTTGGCATCAAACTTTCAGAATGAAAGATAAAAATCTCTTCACAAGCTTAAAAACACAGCTTCTCAGCTTTTTATTTAAATAATCTCAAAAACTGTCAGACCAGCTCTCCTGGAAGTTTTGCAATAATAAGTGTTGAGATACCAAATAAAACTTCACTGCATTATTTATTCAAACCTTAAACAAAGAAACAAAGGTCAACAGACTGGAGATTCCCAAACCGTTGTTGTTTCCACATATACAATCATATAAAATCCTGGCTGCCTGCAGATTTGAACGACTATGTATTTGTTTCCTCTCTCTCTCTTTTTTCTTTCTTTATTTTTTTTTCCCCCAGAGTTTTGTAGTGCAGGAAGTTCTGTGAGGGGGTAAGCAATCAATGTCAACAGAAATCACCAATTGTGTGAAGAGTTTTAGGCTGAAACTCGGGACATCAAAAGATTCTTTTAATTTCAGATTTTGCTGCATATAATTCTGTGTTCAAGGACTGATGCAATCGCATTGCCCTACCTTGGGCAATGGAGAATTCTTTGTAGAGCAGAAATCTTCTACATCACAAAGAAAAAATTTCAGATAACTGTTTTTCTAGATCTGATTCCATGTTAATAAATTACCTTAAAATTGCATTCTGGGTGAAGAGCTCAGAACCCCTGTCAACTTCATGATTTAGAAATCTGATCCAAAGTAGCCAGGGTGACTTGTTTTTGCTCACAATTAAGTGCTGCTGTTAGATATTAATCTCATTTTGATGTGAAAGTTAGAGTCAGTCCACAATAACAGCAGAATACATTCCAGGGGAACTGCAGAGACTTTATTTATTGATTTAGAAGCAGAAACAATCTAGCATGTTTTTTCCTGCTAGTGCTGCTTTCTTCCTCTCAGGTAGTGGTGACAGACAGGAAAGTATCTCTTTGCAAGACCATTTCCCCTGATTATTGCTGTACAATCTGCTGGTATCACTTGTATTTCCCTTCTTGTCCTTCAGACTTCTTTTAAGAAAGAGGCCATTGCATGCCTCTTTAAAAATCAAAAGCATGAAGAAGAAAGACAAGAATCACTTCAAGCCTTCTGGGGTTGGCAGACTATGTAGGGGAAATAAGATAGAGAAAACAGATTTTATGATCCAATAGACACAATACTGTTTTTCTTCAATCTATGCCTGGCTATGTGTTTTTAGATAGTGACAGGAGAAAAGCATGAGTCCTACTGATTATTTATAGCAGTTCCTGTGTTTCCATACCTCCTTCCTCATACCCTCCGCACTAGGAGACTAGTGGAGTTTCTGTGAACCCTCATGATTGCAGTAAAGACTGTTGTGGGTGAAGAGAATGTGACAGGAGACTCAGGAGCAATTAGGAGTGTAAATGACGATCCAGACTGAAGCTGAAGGCCCGGTTGTGCAAATCTTTCTAGTTTCAGATCTTCAGGTGCTCAGTTATTTCTTTACATTTCTAAGAAATAGTAAAAAACTGCAAATATTGTCAGATCCACACATCTATAACTGTGAGACAAATGCTTTACTTGTCTTTTATTTCTTGCCTTCCAGTTTTATAGCTTTAATAATTCATGCAGTGTTGAGCTTTGAATTTCTCTTTGGAAGGGCAGACTGGAAATATTTGGTTTTAAAAGAAAGTATAGGGCCTCTTGAATCTGTGATTGAATAAGCTGAAATTTGATTGACAGAACTTGTGGAAAACCTTGCTGTGAACCTGTGGTGTTGGCCACTGGAGGTCACAGGAAAAGGCCAGCTCAGCTGTGTAAGTCATGCTCTCTTTTCTCTTCTGCAAAAAGGGAACAGTATTAACAAGAGCTAAAATTTAAAAAGGCAATGTACTTTTGCCAAAATATAATTTCTGGGGACCAAGTTTTCTGACAAGACCATTTCAAAATGAATCTGCTCTAAACAGCTGAAATCACCACTTTAGCACTTGGTGTGAACATCCATAGTGAAAATTGCCTCCAATGGCAGCAAACAAAAGGCAGCCAGGGGTGGTCTGCTTGCTGTGCTGAGAGACAGTTGGGGGAAAATCACGTATGAGGAGGTATAATTCTGAACTCACACTCTCAGCCTTATTTGTAGTCCAAGTGCAGATCCCAAATAAGACCATGAACAAAGAGCCATTAGCGTGGGACACTGATCGTTGCATTTCAGAATGGCCCTAGCAGTGCAGAACATGTCCTACAGCTATGTTCTGGGGAGGAGTTTTGCAAAACAATCTGCAAAGCTGCTGAATCCCACAGAATTTTCAAGGACCAGGAGAGATGCAAGTGCCTTCCAGCCTCAGAAAGCACCTGATCCTCTGTTCTGTATTTGTTCTTACTTCTGTTGTGGCTTAACCCCAGCCAGCAGCCTAGCAACACACAGTCAACCACTCTCGCCCCCACCAACAAGAGAGAATAGGAAGGGTAAAAACTGGAGAACTCGTGGGCTGAGATAAAGACAGTTTAATAGGGAAAGCAAAAGCTACACACACAAGCAAAGCAAATCAAGGAATTAATTCACTGCTTCCCACAGGCAGGCAGGTGTTCAGCCATTTCCAGGAGAGCAGGGCCCCATCACACATAAGAATGACTTGGGAAGATATACACCATCGTTCCAAATGTCTCCTCCTTCTTCCTTCTTCCCCCTATTTTATATACTGAGCATGATGTCATATGATATGAAATGTTCCTTTGGTCAGTTTGGGTCACCTGTCCCAGCTGTGTCTCCTCCCAGCCTACCATGCACTCCCATGCACTGCAGTATGAAAAGCAGAGAAGGCCTTGGCTCTCTACAAGCACTGCTGAGCAATAAAAAAAAGTCTCTATATTATCAACCCAGTGTTCACTACAAATCCAAAACACAACCAATACCAGCCACTGTGAAGAAAATTAACTCTACCCCAGGCAAAAACAGCACAACTTCTCCTGGATGCCAATGATGAATTTACAAGAGTTCTTTATGGGGAAGGAAGCAAGAATCCATCGCTCCATGACAAAATGTGTCTTCCTAGAAATAAAAGAGTTTTCTCAAAGCGGCAAAAACCTCAGGGAGAAAGAACATTAACATCACAAATACTGAAGTGCTCAGGCACTGATTTATCTGTGATACCTCTGAAATCTGATTGCTTTCAACATACTCACACAGCTACAATTGAAAGGAAATATCCATTCCATTCATAGGGAATGGAGGAATAAAATTTAGGTTATTCCAATCTACTCTGGTAGAGCTGTTGGAAGTTAAAGAAAAAAACCACCCTTTTTCATGAATACTGTGTTCACATGTTACAGCAATATTTAAGGATGACAATAAAGTTGAACCCTCGCTGTGTTTGCTCCCAACCAGAGAACTCTGAAGGCACAGCCCCTGTTCAACTCTATCGATGGTAAATGTTCACATGTAAGGTTTACGTAATGTTTCTTGCTGTTCACAGTGGTTGCTTTCTGTGCTATAGCTTATGATATAGAAATAGTACTTATCCCGGATGCACACACCTGGAAAGTTACTGCTCAATTTGACAACAAATTCATAATAACTCCTTCTAACATATTTTCCACATGCATTGATGGATATTTTTAAGGAGTGATTTGCAGAAATGTAGCCAAAAGCAGATATATGCTTTGTTGTTTTCTGCAAGCCTAATTCAAATGAATGTCTACCCAAAATGTGTTTTCATCAAAGTATTTACAAATAAAAAGACATAAAACAAACAAAAAGAATAAAACAGACACTCTATTGGAAAACCTATAAGACCATGGATATCCAATGCACACTGGAAAACCAATGTACAGTGGAACAGAAAATGTTCTTCAATGCACTTAATACAGTGGAAACCATTGGAGCTAAATAAGAATGGACAACAAAAGTTTTTGTCACCTTTGCTGATGAAATGCATTCTGATTTAGTGTGTCTGTATCTCCTCTAGTGTGTTATGGCAAAATGAAAATTACACGTTTTGAGGCACAAATAACTTCTTGTTTGTGATAAGTCTTCTTTATGTTCTCGGTATTTTCTAAGCATAAACATCTGTCATAGCTCAGCCACTGAAACCACGAAGCACAGAAGATGTGGATTTGCTGAAGACACTTATTGCTGTATGATACTGATGAACTTTTAAATCACATAAATGTAATATAACAAGCAAGAAACTGAAGAAAAAAAAAAAAAACAAGAAAAAAATCACTTCAAACCAAAAATGCATCTTTTGAATTTCACCAGCTTTACCAAAAAGACCAATTTAAATATTGGGTTGAAACCTTCAGGAAATAGAGATGCCTAATGTGCAAACCACAGTGATCCCAAACAAGCAATGAGCCTGTCTCACTGGAGCTGAACTTCTTGTCAGCTGATGTCAACTTAGCAAATACTGATAACTAATTTTTTAAAAACTCAAAACATTATGGTTTTTATTTCTAAATGCTTTAATTGAAATATTGCCTAAATATCATTTTTAAACCCAAAGTGAAACAAAACACTGCAGTTCCTGACATTACAGTATATGAATAATAAAAAAGTTGTCCAGAATTCATATAGCTCTATAAGCCAGACAAACAAGTTAAACATATATAGAGATTATTAATAGTCTTCGTGGAAAAAAAATTAAAAATAAAAAAACAAACCCCAAAACCAGATCTCGTAGTGCCACTTGACCACGTACATTCAGTTTTGTTAAGAAAGAGATAAATTGCTCTCATCTTTCTCTGAGACTGAAGTTGTGGCTTCACTGCTGAACTCACTCCTTTTACCCTCTGTTCTCCCCTGAGGACAGAGATAAAACAGCTAGTTGGACAGAGGTAAGTAGCAGTAATGATGATGCCCTTGGGGTGTAAGAGCAGTTAAGTGTGCTACTCCTGAAGTTCAAGTTGTTTGTTATGCATCTCATTGACCAGCCTTGCAGCTCTGTCCTTAACAACTACTTTGGGCTTAGGGGAGGTCTTCTGAACATCTTGGGGTATTCCAGGGCAGAGAAACGTCATCACATTGTGCTAACATTGTTAGGAGCAACTTGATCAAACAAGGTTTTTATGGGCCTGCCTCTGCTGTTCATGGAGCCAAAGCCCTATTGACATCAAGGAAAAGAGGATCAAATATTTGGTATTCTCTACAGAGTGAAGAGCTCCTAACAAAGAGTTTTGTGGTGTTGTAGCTAAGCAGCAGGAAATTTGCATTTTGTCATAGATGCCTGAGGGTTCAAGATTCTGTATTTATCATGTTTAATTTAGCACTTGAAACAGCAAAACAGATAAAGCTACACAGTATCTCTGAAAAATAATTTATTCAGTGCCAACTTTTGAGCTCACTTTATAATATTTCCTTAGAAACTGAGATGGTTATCAACAACAGTGTTTATCAACTCAAGAAATTATAACAATTGTGTGGCAGTGTGAACTCTATTGTGCCATGCAGTTTCCCTTAGGCCTGTAGGACTAACCTTTTCTCAGCTTGGGACCCTGGAGTGAGGAAAATTACTGTCTGATGGATAGCCTATTATTTTCACAAATGCCAGTACAGGGCCTGCACTGTCTCTGACGTTGTAGTCTATGCCTGCAGGACAAATGTCACACTGGAGATTTAGAGGATTTGCAGCAAACACTCATTCCAGACTGAATGGACCCTATATTGTGATCCAATGAAAGACAGCTTTGGTGAATCCAAGATGCAGTCTGCTGGGGGAGGGGAAAGGAAGAGGGAATTGTGCTCCACTTTTTTATAATTATAATTTTTCTTCAGTTATAATAACATCTTAGAGATTTTCTTCATTAACATTAAGGACATGATAAAATTGTTGGCTGTTATTTTTATTGGCAAGACTGGACTGGACATGTGTGAGACAGAGCACAGTGCCAAACACTGTGCTGTAAAGACAGGTCAGACAAAGGCAGTGTTATTGTTACTATCACTTCTATGTATCTTTTGGACAACTCAGGCATGCATGGATTATGGAAAACTAGAACTGAACTAGGAACTGATTTGAAATCTCCTATAATTGAAGTCAACACATCAAATGAGACCAACTTCTGCTATCAGTGCTTCTGTGACAAATGTGGTGGTACATCGGTTGGAAACCAGACAGAGAAAATGCAAGAAAGCAACATTTCTTTTTTAAATCAAATTGACTATACAATCTGTTATCTGACCATTATTAAATTAGAGCTTCTTTATTTTTTTCAGTTTAGGATTATTTATGTTACTTTAATTCACATTTCAAAACAGTTTATGTTCAAAACATAAGGAACTAAATCAAGCCTTTAGGCTGTACCCCATCAGGTATTATATATCCCCCTCAATATCTTTGTGCATACTGTCCCTCTCCTATTTTCAGTTTCCAGGTGCAGATCATAAGATGCCCTTTTCTCATGTGTGCCATTATGCTTCTTAAACGTCCGTCTGTGATCAAGTGGAAAAAAGGCTCATGTGAAATAAAATCCATAATGTGCACTTCCTAATGCACCAGTTGGTGCTCTTGGAGATGCAGGAGAAACACCCTAGGACAGTAACTTAAAGGAAAATATTGCCCAATATATCAAGACTTTGGAAGTGTTCCTTTTTGCCATTTATCTTGAGACAAGACCAATTATGTTTTACACAGTGCAAATCTTCAGTTCACTCCAGCTGAAAGCTTGTAGGTTTCTGTTCAAAGCATACTTTGAAAGTGTTACCTAAGCCACACACCACACCTGACTGGAACCCAATCACAACTTTTTGATTTGTGGGTACTGTCAATATCCTTAGTCCTTCACACAGCAGTCTGTTCTTGTCCATAGGGTTTGATTCCACACTATCCTGCAATTGCAACCCCACAGAGCAGGGAATCACACTTCTGCTGCTTCCAATTCAAATAAAGACAAAATCCAGCAGACAGCTGGATGAAAAGAAAAATCTGACTTTTAAAGAGCTTGTGAATCTTGTGTTTAAAATCTTAACTCATTCTTCCTTCTGACTGTGATTATATGGTGTGATGGTTTGATCCATGGCTTCCTTAGTAACCAGGTGTAACTAGAGAAGTAGACATTACGTAAGTATTCCATGTAACAGAGGAGGAGGGGAGATAGGAAGTTGTTTAGTCTTTTTTTCATCCGGCAAGAGTTGAAGGAGCAGAAGGAACCTAGACGGTCCCTTGTTTCAGTTGGTTTCCTTGTAGTATAGCGGTGAGACTGTATCTTGGCCAGTTTCCCTCTTTCTAAAGTTTTTGACTGTATTTCTCTGTTTTGTGTTTAGTTTTTTCTTGTTTTTGTCCCTCCTTATTCCTTGTTACCTGTTCCCTCTTCCCTCTTTCCCTGGGGGGGCCCCAAATGGTGAGTACTAATTGCATACGTGGTTGTAGATGTTAGAAAATATAATTTCTATTTTAATTTGGTTCGATTTCTTTTGAGTTCTTGCTTCTCTTTTCAGTTCCCCCCCCCCCCTCCCTCCTCCTTTTGCTGGGAAGACTTTGGGAAAGAGGGAAGAGGTCAGTTTGAGTTTGGCAAAAAAAAGCTAGGCTAAATCAAGACATATGGTACTCAACAAATGTAATTTTCCTGAATATTCTGGCATGCCCTAGGAAAATCATGAAGCAGGTACTGGCAGGCAGAGACCCTGGCCTCCACATAGTGGGGCTAGAGAACTAGAGTGAACAGAAGTTTGAATCCTTTTTCCCATAGAGTGCATTTCCAACCTTCTTCCATATGCCTTTACCCAGGCCTCTGTCTCATCCTGGGTTTGGAATAACTACCTTTTTACTGCTGCAGGAATAACAAACATGGAGACTGAAGAAACCTTGACTTGTTCCTCTGCACAACACACAAGTCTCCAAAAATAAGAGGTGGAAAGCTCAGAACAGTTTATGGATTGTTTGGATGGTGCTTTCCCAGCAGAGATGCAGAGAAGACTGGACCGTGACTTCCCTCAGACAACTTAGAGTGTGCATGGTCTCTCTGTCTCTCTTTTACAGCCTTTCTCTTCTAAAAGAATGAATGCTTGTTAAGAAAATGCCACCATTTCCCCTTATCAGGATTTCCACCTCACCTTACAGACTTTTATCATCTGCAGATTGCAACGGTAAGTTAATGCAGTGAAACCAGCTCTTGTACAAATTATACCCCTGAGAGTAGGAAAAGTGGTTGTGCTGTCTGTGTGACATGATGTGTGCAAGGCAGAGCTGGGTGTCATTGCCTAATAGTTGAGGATCTTTTTTCAGGATGCATTGCAAAATGTTAAGTGACCTGCTTCTACATTTCCATTCCAAATTTTTCACTATGAAAGGAACAGAGATATAAATTACTAACAAGACGAAGTCTGATGTTCCAGGGTGGAAAATTGGCCATTTGTATGAAGTACAATCTTTCTTCTACAAGCAGTGTAGTCCTCACCTGCTACATTACTGTTCAGCTTTGAGAAGGAAGCGCTCCTACTGATTGGTCTTCTTTATTAAGCAATCAGCTGCAGAAGAGGCTGGGAAATATGTGGTTGAATTCACTGGAAAATTACCCTCATATTTTTCATAGCATTCCACTCATTCACTGAACCACCACTTTGCCTACAGTTCAGCCTCTCCTCATAGCAGAGGTGCCCCAGTCCCTTAATCAACTTTGTAGCCCCTTGTCAGATTCTCTCCAATACCTCTGCATGTCTCTTGTACTGGGGTGCCCAAAACTGAACACGTTCTATCTGTACACCAAATAAAACATTATTACCAACTAATTATAAATTTGAATTTTTCCTCTTTTCCTTTAATGTTTTGTCATTATTTCTGTCCATACTTCATATTTTACACTGTCTGATCTACGATCAGATTTCATGACAATTTTCTTAAGAAACAGGGAGGAGTACAGCCTTTAACTGTTATTTTTTAAGTGATTATTATCCAAACAAATGTAAATATCTTGAGAGGCTGAATTTGTATGTAGGCCAGATTGTATCTGGGTTACTTGTATTCCTGTCAACTTACATGAATCTCCTAACTTCTGTTAAACCCTAAAGTCTCTTTCATTGTCACAGTTCTTCATTGTGTTTGGATCTAGAACACCATAGGAAACACCCACTGATTTATGTATCTCTTGGGCTTTTTAGGTCAAATAGGAGAAAGGAAGTTGCACAAGAACAGAATGCATTGAAGGAATACTGTATTTGCATGAAGGTTCCTTACTTTTGTAGAGTTCACTATATCTTTGAAAATGCTTTCTTTACTATTAATTGTTAAAAGGAGAAATATTTAACCTTATTTTCCCTGCAGAAACAATTGTTTTCAATGCTGTTTACTCCAACGCATGGTATAATCCACCCCAGGTTATGCACAAGCTTCATGCTGGAAGATAATGAAATGAGGAGTTATTTAAAAACACAGTTCTCCTTTGCTTTAGCTGTGATTCCCACCTTCTACTCCCTCCCTTGTAGAGAGCCTCTATGCACAAACCCTTTACATGGCCCCTAATAAGGAGAAGGTGGGAGATGCCACTTTATTTACTTCTCCTGCTCCCACTGAGGTCTTGGCACACACCCAGAGATATACCTTGGAGAACTAGAACCTGATGAGCCAGCCAGAGAGGCTGGGGAGAAAGCAGGAGCCCCTTTTGGCTCTTGTGGATTTCATGAGATTATGCATATGCAAGACAATGTAGTTCCATCTTCCTCCCCTGCTGTATGACTCCCCACAACTATTGTAACATGGAAAGAGAGAGACACAGGAAGTTGTGAATTCCCTGCTACCTGTCGCCTTTTGAAGCTTTTCATAGTGATGGGCTTATATTTCTACACATCTTCAAAAAGCTACATGGCAAAACTTAAAGACCTACTCAGAAAAGGGTCTTATGCCAGGTGCAGAGTAGAAGGCATTGTCTTAAAGACATTCTTTAGCTACATACCATCATTTGGGACATAGTTCATACTTCATTTCCTATGGAAATAGTCCCTGCTTTTCCACAGGAAAGGTAGAAATTTAAATTAGTAACTTTTCTGCAGAGACGTGAACCCATTAAAGCCCACCTGTTAGGACTGGAGGATACTTTGGAGTCATACCATTAAGTAAACACAATGAAGTAAAACCAAGAGATTTGTTTATTATTATGTTTTTCACAGACTGCAGAAGTAGAACATAAGAAAATATTCCAAGACAGTACTTGGAAAATAATCTATAAGGGGATGAACAAGAAAGACAATAGAAAGAAAGGAATTGCGTAAATACAAAACATTTTATTAAAATAGTTGTGTACTTACTCAGGTGCAAGCTCAGCCCTAGTTGGTCCCTGGGTAGCAACTGTCCTTTTCATCCCTGCTCCCATGCTTGATGAAGTGAAGCTGGCCAAAGATTGTTGCATGTGGCATTCTTGTAGTCCTAATGTGTTTGTTCTGCTCTCCCGAGGCTCTGCTGAGCTGCTACAATCTCTTTGATGCTGGCAGATCAAGAAGCATGAAGATTCTTACTGAGCAGGGAAAATAGAGGGTGAATAACCCTCAAATAACAGAGCTGAAGTGAGGAACCAGAACAAAATATCAGGGAAAAAAAAGGGCAAGTAAGGACAAGACTGAAAAAGAAGAGGAAAAATACATTGGTCTCCACTGCCAGCAGAAGGGACATAAACAGTTACTAGAGAGGAAATTTTGGCTATGTTTCCTGGTGATTTTAGAACCTTTTTGTTCAGTTAATTGGCAAAGTAAATCCAGGCACAAAAGGATTGAAATTCTTTTTCTTAGAAGGGACATTTCTCATAGTAAAAAAATTAATTGTGGAGCCAAGACTTGTGAAACAGTTAGCTTTTAGTTTCAGATTAAACCAGCCAAGATTTAACTCCTAACAAAGCCTGAATATATAAACAAGGAACATTAAAACCTCCATCTTGGTTGCTTTGAGTAAGAACTTAAAAGACTGGCTTTTTTTAATATGAAGGAATTCTCTAGTTTACTGAAGCCTGTTACATCTTTAGTCAAAAAACCCACTGTGTTCCAGTAATGGGTTGCCATCTAATTCTACTCTGCAACCTTACCACTCGTTCTGGTTTTTTCAGCAGGCTTACAGTTGTAGCACAATTGTCAGGTTTGCTAAGCAGCCTCAGGAATGCAAATGGTGAGAGTCCAAGGAATTTCTCAGCAGATCACCAATATTGCTGGCATTAGGTCACTATTATAAGAGATAGGAGCTTAATTCCCTTAAAGCTAAGAAAGGATTTGTACTGGGTCTTGTGCACCCTGGGCCAGCAGAAGGTAAAATCAGCACAGACTTAGAAACTATTAAGATAGTTCCTCCCTTATCCAATCTTTTCCTAGCTAAAGATACACGAACAGAGGGTTCAATCACAAATACTGAAATTTTCACTGGAAAAACCTAATCTGGAATTAATTATATCATTTACCCATACAACGACAACTCTAATTACTGTTTTCTAAACATCATCTTTAAGTTCATGTTCATGAGATTAATTAAATAAGCACATTCAGAGTTCATTTACTACTCTCATATCTTTTGCAAATTCTAGTATACTTTGCATTTTCATGCATAAACTGTGCAAACTTTCCCCTAGTGACCAAGAAATGCAGAAATTGCAAAAGATAGGCAGTGTTTGAATTCAGACTGCAATATACCACCACCAAGATCAGAGCAGAATGGCTGGTTTCAGCTCTCCCCTCATTTCATCTGCACAGTGCATACCTTGCTTTCCTTGTCCTGGATGTGCAGAGCAGCTGTGCAGGCTGTTATCTGCTCTCCGTACTCCAGGAGCCTTTCCCCCAGCAACCGCTATCAGCCGGTACCAGGCGAGAGCTGCCTGCGGGTTCCTCTGGACCTGAGAACATCTGGAGGACTCAAATTATTGCCATATGCTGGAGAAAGCCCTCCCTGGAAGGTCAGAGAAAGGCCTGAGCTGTGTTTGCAGTACTTGAAGCATCTCAACTGGTATCTGAGAGACAGCAGAAAAATACCTTAGATATGGAGGAAAAACATGTTCTTCCAAGTGCTGCACTATACCCAGGTCTAGAGCAGCTGTCCCTGATGGCCATGGCAAGTATTCTTCTTCAGAGCAGGAGCAGGGAAGGAGTTATCAGTAAGACACATTCTCCAAATCTAGTCATTAAATGCTGTAAAACATTTTTTTACTTCTGCAGTATGTTTTCTCATTGTCTGATGCTTTCCTGCTGAATTATTGGATTACAAGCAAATAAGCAATATGTCTTTTAAAGGCTTTTGTTAGAAATGGCTTGGAATTTTTTCATTCACAGAAGATCTTGATTAAATATCACAAACTTTGTGGCAATTTTCATAAGAAGCTGTTGCACAGAAATATTCTCCCTCTCCTGTCCCTCTCCTCATGCATTATGATGAATCCAGATTAATTCTATCTAAGTCAATAAAATTGATCTGTATTTGTACCATTGTATCTGAGTGGAGAATTTAGCTTACAGTATACTTTAAATAATGATAAGAACACTGTATATGCTTTGAATGCAAATACATTTGCTCTCTTAATCATTCTCCCTCTCATGTGATGGTTATTCCCACATTATTATTTAAATCAAATAGTTAGCATTAGAATGGCAAAGTTCTAAAACAGAAAATGTCAGAAACAAGCTACCACTTTTTTATGCTTTTTATGATGATGCAGTTGATGCAGGAACCTTTTCCATCCTGTTATCTACTGGATGATTTAACAGATTAAGTACTCGGACTTTATGCAGTGTTAAGTCTGTTCTCACTAGCTCACTTAGTGGCTGAGGGGAGACTAGAGGAAAAACAGAAAAACAATCCTTGAGATGCAGAAGACAAAGGCTGAAGGGAATTTACTGGAACAGATATTGTATTTCTTTCTCTCTTTACTGGTAGAAAAATGTACAGTCAGCTACTTCATCCTTGCAAGTGATGACAAAGGTCTGCCTCTTTTTAATTTTTTTTAAATTCCCAATTATTTGAACAAGTTCAGAATGTGTCCCCAATTGCCTTTTATTATCTGAGCTTTCTCAGTTTTCTCTGTGCTTGTTTGCTGTTCTTTTTTTCTTCAACAAACAGCAAAGTTGCCTTAAAAGTCAACCAATTAGAGGATATCATAAAGAATGCATACAAAAAAGCACCATAGTGGGCTGTTAGGATGCGGTGGGGAATGGGGGTGTTTCAAGGCTGTTGGAGTATTCCAAAGAGACTTTAAACAGAGTCTTTGTAGAACCCTTGCTAAAATCCACATGGTGGTCATTTGACTTTGCTTCACTTCACTTTTTTTTTTTCTTTTCAAAATACATTGGTCACCGTCAATGAATGAGAACTTTTAAAAGTCCTTTATTATGATCCAAAAGGTCATTCAGACATATCTAACCACATTCTTGTATACCCAGTCAGGCTTTAGATTTCAGTGGCTTTTCAAGAGTAAGAACCACTAAATGAGAGTAAAAATCCTTAAGCATTTTCATTCAAGATAAAATTCAGCCAGCAAAATATGGTATGAAAGTGGAAGTGAAGTTGATGCAGCCCTTCACAGCATAATGCATGTGGGCTCTTTGGTTGCCCTGATTATTTTTCCTTTTGGAAGTACCACATGATATAAAAAAGCTCCAGCTAGCATTTTGCCCTCCAGCATACTGGCTGAATGCTGACACACTTACTGGCAGGAATATATAAAAAATAGGACAAACATTTCAAGGAAGAAATGCAGCATAAGGTCTTGTTGCCCAGCAACCCTGTGTTTAAAAGGACATCTCATTGCCAATGAGAGTTTGATGGCCTTTTAATTATCCACTGAGGAGAGGTCAGCAAGGTACCATAAGGGTATAACGCTTATAAAGGACTGTGAAAAGATGGGAAAATTTGGATACTTCAAAAGGATTTTTCTAAAATGTTAAAGTGAATTTGCTTTCTATCCTGAGTTCCATTTAGGACCTTTATGGAAATTATCAGACTTCTTTAAAGAACGTCAGTAAAATTAAATTCATAGAAGAAATATCGGCATATGTTCTTGTTTGTTCTTATCTTACCTTCAGCCATAGAAGAGAAGGATTCACAATATATAGACACATTAATATTTTCAAATGTTCTCAATCATCCAACTTTCAGACATTAAGAATTAAATTTATGACTTATGTGCTGTGAAATATTCCAGCTGTAACTATTCATGGCTGCACAGTGTCAAATTCTGAGGTGTCATTTGAAGTGTGGTACCAGTAAGTCAGCTTTTTGCATTCAAATTCTCTAAAATGCTCTACCTCTCTAAATAAGGAACTAGAGACTCATATCACACAGTCCAAGGGGAGAAGTACAAATGGAGGCCAATTAACGTTTTCACTTTTTTCAAATATTTATTGTTTTCTTTTTTACTATATATGGCAACCTGTTGATTGGTGTGGTCCTTTCTGACTTTATTAAATCATTTGGTTTTGCATTACAGTGATATTTGCATGGCTTTCCAAAGAGAAAAAAAAATCTAGTACAGTCTGTCTGGGCAAACACATTGTAAGAGACTATTAAGTTTGCAATTTCAACACAAGAGGTGAAAAAAATGAGGCCAAAGATGCTCCAGGTCACTGAAGCAAGCTTCAAATTTAAACCTTGAGTCACAGTCTCTGTCAATACTTTTATTCTCTGGACTGCACCGCTTACTCTCTTATTATAAAATAATCATTCTATGAGTAAGGAATTTTAGCACTTGCAAGTTTTCCCCACAGTATCTGATGGTGGTAATAGCAATAGGTGCCATATTCAGAGCCACTACAGAAAGACAGGAGCAGGAAATGACTGGGGAGAAGGTGACTTGAGCCCCTGCACAACCTGAAACAAAAAAAAGGATGACACAAAACTGCTACCCTTGGCCACAACATGTATGCTGAGCACGAAGTCAGGGAAAAAAGAAGAGACTGGCCCAGAACACTGTAAATAAGTATCATTTCTCCCTGTCCCTTTTGCCAGCCCAGACTGGTAACTTCCTGGTGTCAGTATCTTCCTCAGCTGTTTTGAGAAGAGCTAGAGACACAACCCAGAGAACAGTGCGTGAAGTACTGTGAACACTGTGCATAATCCCATCTAGGTGAGGACGACTGAGGGGCTAGAAAGCTTGGAGCCCAGTGTAGTGGCTACTGACTTCAAGAGCCAGCCAGAAAACACCCAGCTTCACTGTCAGTCAGCATCCTGTTTGCAGACACTGTTGGTGAGTGCCAGGCACGGTTCTGATGCCCATGGAGCCTGCTGAAAAGCCAAGGAATAAGCAGCGAGGAAAAACAGCATAAAAACAGACATTGGGAGCAGCTGAATTTTCCAGCAAGTGCTCTGCCACCAACACAGAGCTCCAGCCCAGGAGGTGTGAACAGGCTGTTGTCCTGTAACATCTCTAGGTGCTCTCAGCTACTTGGAGAGGTAACAGCTTTTACCACCGGCGTGAAACAGATTTCTTGCTTCCTCAGAAGTGTTGTTTCCATCTCCTTGAGAGTAAACAAACAAGAGCCCTGTGATCTTACAGTCACCTTTGTTTTTGTAAGGCATGCTTCTGAACCCACTCCAAATGCTTGCTCCTTGTACATTCACCATCTACTACGGACAGGAAATTGTTGTACAGGTAGTACTCTCTCATTGTCATAGAAAATAGTTGCTGACAGCTCATGCTTGTTCTTCAGAGGTTTTCTTCCTGTGATTTGACACAATTCTGATGAAATATGTACTAGACACTTGTAGCTGAATCAAAAATACGTGTCTGTACAGAGAATGCCAGAAGTGCAACATCCCATCCTGTGTAACAAAAGTAACTTTAATCCCTGCAGATCTACCTTTTTAATAAAAAGGGCTTTGATATTCCTGCAATATTGTTTCTATACTATAACCGGATTCCATTGCTCCTGATTCTGACTAATGTAGAGGAATGCATGGACCTGGGATGAGAGTGCTGGGGTGAGATGCTGATCTCATTTGGATATTTGGAGAATTCCAGCAGAAGAGAATCTTCCCTACAGCTCCCTTACATATGTCTGTTCACTGGCCCTCAAGACTGTGAGGACCACGGTTAAGCTAAGGTTTCTGCTACAGTATCAGAGACACGAGGAGGTTGCAGAACCAAGAACTACAGCCCTGCTAGGCCTTCTCAATGGAGTGCAGACAACATGAGATTTCACATGTAATTTTACACTGTTAGCCACAGTTCACAGGAGATGGAAGACTTATATTAGGCAGTGCTATAATATATAGAAGTATTTGAAGTTTCGACTGCTGAACCCACAGCTTCATCAACACACTCAGCCAACTGCTGAAGTCACAGCAGTGGCCACAGTTGTCACCTAATCCACCCTGCTGATGTTTTGTCACTGCAAAAAAACAGTAACTTGGCCACAGCATTTAATCTCCTGGCTGAAAAATGAGTGATCTACATAAATGTTTATTGCATAGCACGTACCAAAACCTAGCTTAGTTTCTGTTTACTTACAATTCAGATGACTGCTTTTCTACCAGCTTATCCATTGTTTGGGGAATCACTTTTGTGATTCTTGCAGACACAAAAGGATGGCTCTTGAATTGAATTGTGGATTTTCACCAAGTGGTGCATTTTGCAAGGGTAAAGGCTGGTGTCTTCTTGGCATCATCTGGCACCATAAACCCAAAGAAAGGACTGGTGCATAGCTTTCTCTTTCTTTTAGCAAGAGCATGTGCTATCTTCTGACTTCTGTAATTAGGAAACAAAACAATGTTTGTTTTAGCTTGATTCACAGTATTAAGTAGCCAATCCAAACCTCATTTTGCTCTGTCAGGTTAAGGGGTATGCATAGCACTTAATAATCTTGGATTTGGCTTGACATTTGATGCTCAGAAAAGTTCACAGGAACACAACTTGGTTTGAAGAAGTGGAAAGAGCTAACAAAATACTGTCTGAATATGTTTAATACACATGCAACTCAAAATCCACTACCTGTAGTTTTTAAATTATATTTTCCTTTTTCTGCCACTCTCTGAGGTCAAAACTGGAGCAAGCAACTGAAGCATCAGGAGCTACTTCTTACTTATATATTAACCTTTCCAGCACTCCATGCCCTCCTTTTATATGTTGCACAGTAACAGGCTTCTGCTGATACAAACTGTCTGTTTTTGTAATTGGGCAAGATTTGCGTTCTAAAAGAAGGATTAACATCCAATAAGTCACATTATCTAATATCACTGTTGAAAGACTGCTCCTTAGGAAAGAGAGTGTTTTGAAATGATGGATAACCAAATAACTAATTAAGTTCACCTGAAATTCATATTATCCCCAACAGGCCAATCCCCATTTTATTAAGTGCCCTTAAGACTGGGCTATAAATCCCTTGGTTGTGAACAAGTGCTGTATAAAACTCTTGTTCAGCATTTCACAGTACCATGTGGGATGGTGAGTACCACAGTACCATCACATCTCTGTCCTTGGGTCTAGGAGCCCCATTTCAGCTCAGACTTGGTCTTGCCTCTGGCCCAGTCTCACAGACAGACCTTGAAACTGTGTAGTAGCCTTGATTCCAGTTCTGTCTTTGGTCTCTTCTGCTACTCCCTGGATGCACCCTGGATTATCACCTGTTTTCTGGGGAACTGTTGATGAGGCTGTTACCAGGACCCAGCTCTGCCTGCTAGAGGACAGTCAGCGAGGGCATTGCATTCCCTGCAGGTGGGTACACAGTCATAGCATCTAGGATTTGAGCAACATGTTCAGTGTGGCTGGCAAGCTGCATGTACTGCTGTATGCATAGAGAGCATATAGGAAGTTCACTGGTTTCCACCTGTCCTGCTGCTGGCAGTCTTGCTCATGAAGACTCACCCTCTCAATTGCCCCCTTTCTGTTAAGATGTCCACATTTCTTACTTGATTTTATTTCTAATTTTTTTTCCCTGCAAAATCTCTGACTGGAAACTTCCAGGGATAGCAGCCCAACCTCATGAGCAATCTATGGGTATGCTGGGGGAAAAGAGTTGATGAGTCTTGTCATCTATATGCATAAGCCTCATCCCCTACTCTATATAGTTTGTTCAAAACATGACAGACTGGTGTTGAAGTGGTAAAATGCTATGATAATGCAATGCATTCCTATTTAAAGAAGCAGATTCCCTGATTCCTCCCCCTCCTCCAAAACTATGAACATAAATCATGTTGCTGGTTATATTACCACTACACGCTGCAATCAGGCATTCATAAGATTCAAATCCACTGAAGTCATAAACAGTCTTTAAGTTAACATATCCATGAAGGTCCAAGAAGTATTTTGCAGTACTCGGTTTTCTGGTTTTGCAGCATAGTTTTGCCCTTTGGAAAAGGGGATCAGCAGAAAGCAGGCTGAAATGAAGATTAAAAAAAATAGCATATATTAGTATGCTTGAAGTGCTTTTACATCTACTTCAACATCATTTTCTATGTGTCCCCTTGCTATGGTTCAAACTTCACCTCCTGTCTCTGATAAAGTCCCAGGTATTCCTTCTTAATACAACAGAATGTTACTGTTACACAATATTTATAACAAGCCTTCCTAAATCCTCTAAATTACTTAAAGTATGCAAAAATTCAAGCTATGCATCAAGGACCAAGTACAACAGCTTTCAGTTGTGGGAAAGAGCAAGAAGTTTAACTCTCAGTTTCTTGGATTTGTCAAGCTTAATCCTAACCCAGAACACTTGTTTTAAAGCATTTCTCTCTGTTTGGGGAATAAAGGAGCATTTGTCTCCATTGCATGTGCATACAAAGACAACTTCAGTGTCTCCAACCATCACATATAAGGCACCAAAAAGATTTATTCATGATCTGTGTCCTTCTTGTCTGGGCATATCACACTGTGTAGCAGTTGCATGATCTTCAGATGTCTTAGTTTTTCCCTAGCATATCCCAAGGGTCCCTGATACATGCTGATTCAGTTTTCTAGCGAGGAAGCATTGAACCAAATAAAATAGCTTGAAAATTACTAAAAAGTCAGAAAAGGAGCCTGACAGGAGCCTTAAGAATTCCAGCTCTCTGCACAAAATGGCAATATCCAGGCCTCTCATGATAGTTTTCTCTTCTACTTTTTACTTGAAGACCTCAGTGCTGGCAATCACATCTCCTCCTCTGCTCCTAGCAGAAACCTTTTGTGGGCTCTGACTTAAATCTCCTTTGATACAGTCTTATTTTATTCTCCCTTATCTGATTCACCATGGTTATAGAGACAATTTATTCCTTTTCTACTTTTATCTATACTTGAAGGCTATTATTTTGTCTTCTCCTTAATCTTTCAATTTTTTTTTTGGATAAACAAGTTCAAGTCTTTTAATCTTTGGTCATAGGTCATGTTTTCTAGATCTCTCTCTGTTGGTGTACTCAGCCATGTCTCCAGCTGTTCCACATATCAAATACTGAGCATCTTCACTTGCCTTTGATAAGACTGCCTTGCTAAAACATTTTGGCATTACCCATGCTATGTGCCTAAGTCACAGTAATAACGCAGATGGCATTGACCAGAATATATTTGCTTTTTGCAGATACAGGGTGACAAGGTGAAGTTTTTTCCTGCTGCCATCATACTTGACCTAAAGAGAGATCATAGTAGCAGAAATGTACAAACTTACTTCCTGCTTTGGCATTTTGATCAACTCTAAATCATACTTTCATAATTCTAGTTTAACATTTTTAGGCATTTTTATGCATACATATAAGCATGTATATACATATATATATATATATATATATATATATATATATATATATATATATATATATATATATATACTGTGAACAATCACACACACATACACATATCCTAGAATACATATGTGCATGTATACACACTGTTGTATATAAGCACATGCATATATATATGTGGTAGCAATTCCTCCATCACTTCCCTTAGTGAAATGTGGAAGGAAGCACAATTTTGTTCACCATAAAAGAGCATATGCAGCACAGGACAGATGTCACTGCTGACAGAAGTCAGCAGATTGCTTTTGCCTGGAGGAAATTGGTGAAATTTTACTCTAAAGGGCAGGGAACTTTACTGGACCTTTTGATGATCTCCTTCTGTAATGTCACAGAATCTTGTTAGCACAATGACAATAAAGCAGACTTGTTTAAATAACCCATTACTGTTCGTCTCTTATTTAAACCACATCACCAAATAAATGACTGCTGTGTCTGTTTTTCCATCAATTCTTCTTTGTTTCAGACTGCCACAGAGATTTTCCAGAGAAACTCACAAGTAAATCAACTAGTTCCTGCTGAATGGACCACACTAAATAGGGCACCCACACAGAAAAGTTGCATACCTGACAGGGACTGCAAATCTGTTTCTTGTTGAGCAGGACTAAATTCAAGATGCAAACATGTGAATATTAGTGTTGAAGTACACGTGAAGTGATTGAAAATTGTGCATGCATAAACTGTTCTTCACTGACATGTAAAGGTGGTGAAAGAATAGGACTTGAGTGCCAAACAGTTTTTCTAAATTTATCTCAATATTTCATGTGGATCGAGCCAAAAAGTGATTAGATGAGCAAGGCTGAGCCCAGTTGGAGAGACTGGTGTTGCTGAAGAGGACAAGTCTCCCCCCTTTTCCTCTTCTCCCTTCTCCTCTCCATTCTCACCTTGCTGTGACCTCACAGGGAGATGACTGAACTCACTAAAACATCAGAAAACAAAGGGGAAAAGCAGGGTAGGGTTTTAGTGAGTTGCACTGGGTCACACTGAGGCCATGCTGCTAGGCTTGCTCTTCTTGGTCCTGCATTCATCTGTCAGGGCCTTCTGTAGCATTTGTGCACCACCTTAGTACAAGCCAGAAGTTGACCAATACCCATTGGCACCACCATAAATCATGTGAAGATTAAACAGCTCCTCCATATGCTTATCCATCTGGTAATATTCAACTGGAAATTCCACTAGGAAGTGCAGCTGAAATTACCTTGCTATCAACAGATAAGGATGAGCTTTCACGAGACAGATTCAGAGCAGAAGTCCTGCTTTGCCTCCTCAATCAGCTTTTGGGGAAACACATGTCCCAGTGAGGCACAGGGAGACCTAGGATAAGTGCTCACTCACAGGATTAAATGAAGGTTAGTTATGACCACTCCTCCTGCCACCTCAGTGACATTAGCAAAAGCTAGGGGAAGATAATTGAACACAAACCCCTAGAATATAGATATTTTATCTAAAATAACTCACAACACCCCCCCAACCCCCCCCCCCCCAAGAAAAACCACAACAAAATACCCAGCCAAACAAAATCAAATCAAACACAAAACAAACCAAACCATCAAAACAAACAACAAACATACAAACCAAAACAGAAGTGCTAATTCATTGAACTGATAATAAGAAATTGCATCTTCTCAGTTATGATAAATAAATAGCAGCTCAAGAAATTATACTTTTTTATCAATTTTCAGTCCTACTACACCAATGCTAGATGGAAATTTTGCCTTAAAACTATGATATGGATTAAACCTTTTTGCAAACTTTAATAAACAGTGCCAGTGATATTTATTATATGTTGCTATTTATTGAAAAAAAATTAAAAAATAAATGTAGAAGAAAAAATATATGTTTATTTGCAGAAATAGCAACTGAAACCCACAGAAAATAATCTGGAATATTATTAGTTTGTGAAAGTAAACAAATCTTTACTGTTATGTTTAAACAGGCAAGACTAAACCCCTAACTTTGCATTGCAGGCAGAAAATATCTGGAAAATAATTTGTTGAAGTTACATGGATTTCTCAGGGCTAAATGTGGTATGCTTCTTGGATAAGTGAGGGCCATATCTCTTGAAGTCAGTGGAATTATTCTATTAGAAAGGAGACAAAAATTAGACCAAAAAGTCTGAATAACTGACCTAACAATCTTCTGCTTCTGAGCTTTGGTACTGTAACACAAAGCTTGGAATTATTTGTGTGTGGAGGGGTGTGTTTTATCATTTTTGTGCTACTCCGGAGCTTCTGTTTCTATCTCTGGTTGGAATATTTGTATCAAAACAATTGAAACTCACATTTCAAAGCAGCAGAATCTGTTTGTATTCATTGTATATAGATGACTCCTTGTGACGTTCAGATCTGCGTAATTTTGATGCAGATTGAACTACAAGTTCGAATCATTCTCTTGAGCAAAATTAAAACTCAAACAAGTTATCTGTAAATACCAAAAACTGATTTTTATTAATTGATTGCTAGAGAGATGCGAAAGGAAAAGAGGAAAAATAAGAAAAGTTAGGAAAAATGCTTAAGTATATTTATATAAGCAGAGAAAAGATACCACCATGAAAAAACTACTTGAGTGCCTTATCCATGTAACTGAGAGGAAGGGGCAGGGGGGGGGCAGGGCGGGTCTCCTTCAGTATCTGTTGACTGCAGGAAGATGGTGAGTCTTTGAAATGCAAAATGCAGTTATTTCCCCTCACGACCGGACCGGCTGGCTTCTGGGGTAGCTGCAAAAGAGGGTGCTTTATTTTAGCCTGCAAGAGAAAAATTCAGAGAAAGAATATACCTCCACAGACAGTCACAGACTATTCAAGCTGCCGGACAGTCTTGCTCTAGGCCGATGCTCTCTCTCCAGGCTGACAAGCAGTCTCTCTCTCGAGGCAGATGACAGCTGGTGGTGTTGGAAGGAAGGTAAGACGAGCTGAGAGGAGAGATTAGAGAAAACCAAGCAAGGTTTCCTAGTTTCTCGTCTCTTGTTCCTCTAACTTCTGAATTCATCTTCAGGTTTTTATAACGCTTTTCCAACTTCTACACATGTTTTTTGGCACATAGTCAAGTCCAGATGTGGGAAACCGATCACAAAGGCAGGATCTTCTGGCAGGAAATATTTTCTTGAGAAAGCTTTTCCATGAAAGCTGACATAGCAATGTTAGCAGAATGTATTGAGAGGCAGAAAACAAAGGAGAAACATATTTTTGACTTGTTTGCATGCTACACTCCTCCAAAGTCTAAAGTGTGTCATATCTGTTTTCAGAGTGAACCTGTGACTCCTCTATGCTCAGTGGTAACGCTACCACCAATTTTAGTAGAGCCATATATCACCTGAAAATTTGAGTGAAAGCGAAAAACTACAAAAAATTTCCCCTCCTTGGATTTTCTGTATGAATAAGACTCACTCCAGTGTACAACACCCTACCATTTCCTATCCACAGCTAAAATCACTGTTGTTCCCTGTAATATGAACATTACATTAGAGAGTTTGTGGATCTTCAGTCCCTGGATCAAAAACAGCAATCATTTTGAAGTTCAGCTGCATTTTACTCCATCTTGTTTCACCGTGGTAATTTTTCCTTTGAGAGGCAACAGCAAAAGAGAAAGACGATTCAGCAGGCTACTGCTGATATCAGCAGAATCACCATTCAAAAATGTGAGGCTGGGCAGCAAAACTATTCCTCATCTTGCATTCCAGAGAACAAGTTAATTTTTCTCTTCCCCTCAGTGTATAATCCAACAGCAATGAGCAGAATCGATATTCTGAATCACCAGACCAATATGGATGATACAAGACTTTCTGACCCACCTCCCCTTGTTGAGCACAGCTGCACTGAATCTTGGCTGAGGTTCTGGCAGAGTCAGATCAGTTCTTTTATTGCACATTTATTTTTCATGTTCCTTGAATTTCTGGATTGAAAACACCCTAATATCAAGCAAAATACAACTCTTTTCCCAAGCTTGATTTTCCAGGATGCAAATGGATTCTGGAAAGTTAAAAATTTGCAAACTTGCCTAAATGTCCCAGGAGATGCCAGATTTCATCAATTTCTAATGATGAACTTAGAAGAGGGAAGCTAAGATAACATCCTCTTTATGAGGTGTCATCCTGGGCAAAGACAGTCCCTCAAGCACTGTCATCACAGAATCATTGTCATTTCATCTCTGTGAAGTTCTGGGACCTCAGGCAGATCTGGAATGAGTAGAATGTACCCTTAGTACTTCCTCTACTGTTAAAAACAAACTTTGGTTTATACTCCAATGAAGTTTGTAATGTCTGTTTTGCCACTGGCAGAGTATGTTCCTTGAACACATAGTTCCTCTTGCAGTCTGGCCTTGTGCACAACAAGTAAAATGAGACTGCTGCCTACAGGTTTTAAACCAGAGCTATTGTGAAAAAGCATTTTGCGTTATGTTGAGATCTCAGGTCAGGAACTAGTAGCGGCCTTTTTTAGCAGTGTGCCATGGGAATGCTCAGCTAACAGAAGGGTGTCCTTAGGACCTGCTGACATGTCTGGAAAGATGGGGCAGTGTGGCTCTTGTTCTACAGAGCCAGTGAGAGATCATAGCCCTGCACAAAAGTGGCATCAATATATAGAGTACTGTCAATTTTTGTGCTGACATGAAACTTCTTTTCCAGGGCTTGGCACTTGGTGCCACTACATTCATTCATAAGGCAAATGTCAAAATCCTTACTTCTAGACCAGCCAGCATTTGCCTAAGTATTGGATTCTTTCTTTCTTTCCTTCACATAAAATAGCTTGAAAACATTAAATATATAGAAGAAGTATGGGAAAAAATTACCCTCCAGAGCATAAAAAATACTTTACAAAAACATACACAAATTTTATGGTTCAGGGAAAGTCTTTTTATTTCTAACTGTTACTGCTCACTCTGGGGCATCTGTCCTTTAGTTTATACCTTCATCTGTCTCAAAGATATGATCCTAACAAATACTGTTCATTCCTACATGCTCTGGATAAAATCCTATTCTCTCTGAAATCCATTACAAAACATCCTTCAGTGCAGCCAAAATTTTTTCTGCAATTATAACTACAGTTTATTCCCTGTCTCAAGTGTAAGTTTCTCTCTACATGACACTGGCCTACTCCTTCCATCTGGCTCCTAACATATTAAATTTCCCACTTGTTTTTACAAATGTACAGCCAATGGTTTCCAGAACTTCTTTCCTAGATCACCAACTTGTACACAATTTGTCAAAACTTACTTAAAATATTCAGTGTCCCCACTGGCCTAAGGATGATAAATGGGATGTCTGTTTCTCATTTTTCTTTCCTAAGGAAGTTCTAGAAACTCCATTTATGTGAACAGAAATCTGCTATCAGAGAATAACCAAGAGAAACTTGTCTGGTAACTAATATGTCTGTGCATTTGCTGATGTAGTCAATTAAAGTAATAACCTAATATCCGTGTGTTGGCAATGTTTCAAAAAACTTCACTAGCCTTTTCCCATGTATGACTGACTAAGAAATCTGGATGCACATTAACATGAATATTACAGATGTTTTTTCTACGTATCTGGCAGAGACACATCTAATAATTGCTGATTAAAACTGTAAGCCAACTTATTATTATCTCTAACTGTACCCCAAACATAACAGGATATGTTTTTGGCATACCCTTGATACATGTCATGCAGACAGTGAGGGGCCTTAGATTTTGCTCAGTGGGAACAGTTATAAATGCAGACAGCACAAAGACTCTGGGCTGCTTCCCTGTGCCTGCTTACGAGCAGTATAGCATGCTGCTGAAAGAATGACATTTGAATGATACTATGGCAGTAAATAACATTTGCTTTATCTCCATTACAAGCCTGCCATAAAAATGTTTTAAAGATAAAAAAAAATCATTCTTACAATGCAATTCATTGGATTCAGCCTGGAATTTGTGCCACCAACTCTCTAGCTTCATTTCTTCATGCTTCATCTGCCCAATTATCAAATCCCCTGTTGAACAGACACAATTCAGCTGTTCTGAGGGCTTAACTGTGCCCTCAGATACAGGGATGTGCAATGCTTTGCACCTTGTAACGTCAAAATGCACAGCAGCCACTTTTCACTGGGTACACAGAGATGCATCTGCATCTGAGCCCTGAAGTAAACAAGTAAACATGATCCGAAAGATCATTTAAGGAGACAGACATGCATTTGGATGCAATGAACTGCTAACCTCATCAAGTCAGGAACATACACCAAAACAATACTGAAATATGAATGCTGGGAGCATAGATGCTCTGATTTACTCACACTGTCCTCCCTGAGCAGATATTCTGGATGTGCAACTACACTGTAAACTAGACTTTTATCCAGCTTTCAAAATATCTGACATTCTTTTTTGTGTCTTTTTTTTTTTTTTTTAACCAGCTATTCTCTTTCGTCTGAAAGATTTATGCCATGGTCTGACTTCCACATCAGCTATCTCCCTGTCAGTTCATCTCTTTGATTATCAGTCACTACTGAGAAAATCTCTATGATCTAAGATGTTTTATGTGTGCTTGCAGCTTTATCACACATTACAAATGAGGATTCTTTTCTGTGATGGAATGACCAACAGGTTGACACTGAGAAAATGTTTAAAAAGAAATACTACAGAAAAAGAGGCTGCAGGCAGATCTCCACTGCAGAACGATGCACCAAACCTGCTTTTGATCTGAACCATGGGTTTGTTCGCTCTTTTCAGAGATTTATGGCATACTGCACATTTTTCAATGCAAAATATTAGAGGTATCATTATAATTTAAGTCACTCACAATAATGGGACTGAGGCCAGTCAAGGATATATTCTGGCCGTCAGAAAGGAATGAACAGTATAAGTCCTATTTTCTGCCATCACAGAGCCCCAAATAGCATAACCAGTTCTATCTGGCACCCAAGACAGTGACACGGATCACTTGACAGCCAAGGTCTGAATGACAGCTGAGAAAGGATGATCATCTGTCCACACTGAAATAGTGTGGGTCTCACCAAGAGACCTGTGCCAATGCAGAAGAGACTTCATTGCCCTGGCATTCCCTCTATAGGCAAGCATTCCAAAGAATGGTCCATTTCATGGTGCCAAGAAAGATTTCCACCTCATCTCCTTTGATGTTTTCTCTCCCCCAGCTTGTCAGTGAAAGAAGACAGGAACTGCCAAGGAGCCATTCATAGCACTTAGGTTACAATTCTGCAATAGTCTGTAATAGGCAATATCTCTCCCTTCACCATGTGCACATATTTCCCTTAAAGGAATCAAACAGGCATAAAAAGATCATGAATTGTAAAGGTGGAAATATCTGGCTATTATCAAGGAAGGAGAAGTCTTCAGTCCTTGTTCAGCTTTTTTAACTACCTTACCCTACAAAACAGTATAGTAAAGTTATGAAATGGAGACCAACAGACTAGGAGGCTTCATCTCCCTGATGAAACTGTTAGACTTGGGAAGTACACAAGCAGAACTCTTTTTAAAAGCAGCCTTCATTTTTACAGACAGGCTGAGCTGTCAGAATTCATTTCACATGTAGATAAAATCAAAATGCAGATCTCTGCAGGAATAAATACCTATGCAGCCAAGGCACTGCTTTGCTATGCTTACTACTGAAAAATATGTCAGAGATATGAATTCAAGGAAAAGCTCACATTAAAACAATAGATGAAAATTAAAGGACATATGGTACTGAAGACTTAAAAGGTTGCAAAAAAGACTTTATAATTTCAGAAGCACTGAGTTTTCCCTTGAAGCATAATGAGAGGTTGCTAGGCTCCTGAGAGAATAAATAAAATGGAAATGTTCATTTTCCATTCTCAGTAAAATCTTGATGAAGCACCTTTGTCAAAATCTATTTGGCAAACTGCATGGTGTATCTGGAATTACTGAATTTTATGTTTCTGAACATGAAGAACACCATCTTTCAAGATCATCCAAAATAATAGTTTAACTGAAACAAGAATATTGAATTTTGGTTTATTACAGGCCACTAGGTAATAAAACTGTTGGTGTTTCATTTGGAGAATTTTACCGAGTGGAATAAACAGTCATAAAGGTCAATGTTTTTCACACTGTTTTAAAGATGCTCACTGACCATTTTCTGATTTTACCACATTTTTTGGCTTCACTGTCATAAAAATCATTGCCTGGAGAGAGCTGCAGACTTATAAATATTAACATGCATTTTCTGTTTGGATTAATAGGACTGACTGGTACGTCAGTGGTCCAGACAAATACTAATTACTATTTTTTAAAAGAAACATGGTTGTCTTCAGAACCATGTAGTATGTTAATGATTGAATTGTATCTGTATTTGAGGATAACAAGGTGGGTAAGTAGGACAGAGAGGTGAGTCCCAGTGATGAAGTGGAAAAAGCAGAATCAGGAAAAAACAATCATTTAAGATTCCTGAGATGCGCAGATACAAGGGAACTCCATCTGTATCCCTATGCAGCACTGCTACCACATATGTACATATAAATATGCATATCTATGTATGGCCATTTGAAAAGAACATTGCCTTCATTGTATTTCAATGATAAAAAGAACACAAAGAGTTTGCTACCAGACCAGCCTTTAAAAGCCCCTGGGGCTGCAGCCCAGCTTAGAGCTTAGGAAACTCTACAGCTGGCCGAAAGGTTTAGTGAGCCGTTCCTGACAGTCTCAGTCATTTCTGCATTTGTTCTGTTTTTCACTGAAGGCTCAGAAAGAGGGAGTCATGGGGACTTGTGAACTAAGGCCCTTTGTGCAAGTCTCACCTCAGAACTGCTCACAAGTCGTTGATAGCAGCAGGCTGTCGACCAGTGGAGTCAGACAGTTTGATTTGGGTCCCTGGCTGGGAGGCAAAAGCACTGTGAATAGAACAGCAACGTGCTCCTTCGCAATTAGGTGTTTGTATGAAGAATAACCTCATTTGTGAGAATGATCATGAATAGAGAGTAAAAGGAGGTATGAACACGATCACACTGAACAGCTGTTCAGAACTGGAACAAATGTTGGCGACTACTCATTTGCAGTATTCTTCTAGCTCTGGATTTTCTTTTCTCCCCTCAAATATGGTCTCTACTTGAGTGGCTTAGCAAAATAAAGACAGATGGCAATGGATTATCTCTAACACTTCATTAATTGCAGTGCAGCCATTACATCTAAAACACTCACCAGAGCTTCGCCTGACGTTTTCCTTTTAACTGAGTCACATGCCACTTAGTGAGTAGGGACCTAATAAGAAATTGTGACTTATTAATTAAGAATGCCTGTGTTAGTCATAGCCATAAAAATACATTAGCTAATTTCATAGCTGAATATATGGTGTATTTAGGGAAATTTTTTAGCGTAAACAAATTCTTGCAGAGGCATGGCTGCCTTATATTGTCCTGCAGTGATGGCACCGATAGTGAACAGAATCAAGCCAGATTTTAGAGCCTAATTCACTCTGATGTCATTCAGCTTTCAAAATTAGGAGCCTAATTTCCTTTTTCACAATTGGCTTAGGCACATAGAGACAAACTGAGAGATGACTCAAAGCCTAAAGATTCAGATAACACACAGTGAAATTGCTAATGCTACCAGGTACTTAGTTCTAATGACCACAGAGACTATCTAGAAATCTCTTGCATATATTTCCTTCTGTTTATAAAAATGTGATTCATCCAGTCCTGGAATAGAGGTAATAGCAGGTTACTTAAATAATCCACTACCCTCACACCTAAGGATAAGTGACAGCACATGCCTCATTTCTTTATTCTCATTTAGGTAATCCTAATTTAAGATATATGTGAAGAAAACCTCTGTCGAACAATTTCAAATACTCTTATTTAGAAATATAGCTGAGATAATGTACAGAAGGCAAAAAGACTATTATAGAGGATCTCACAATTCTGATAGAAAGCATGTTTAGGTAGTAACCCAGAGAGACTTACTTAAAACATTATCTTTTTTTCTTAAAAATCATGAGGAGTTCATGTACTTGTCACTGCAGGTCAGGCAGAAATTTTGCAGCACCAACATTCCAAACTCAATAGAGTTATCAAAGTTCACAGACATTCATCCAGTGGGAGGCTGGCTGTCCCTAGCCACTGCACAACCAGTACAGCTCTCATGTCCAACAGGAGGGTATCTGCAGCAGTCAGGATGAAAACTCTGTGTCATATGGATGTAGTTAGACAGGAAGAAGCTAGGGAAATAAGAGATGGACAAAAAGAGTAAGCAAGTGAGAGTTGACATAAGATTGCTGTTAGGAAGTGTTTCTGAGGAGGATGCCCCCTTGCTCCCTGGTTGCACTCTGATCCCTGAGAGTATGCTGGTGGCACAGACCATCTAGAGACACTGAAAAGGTCCAGCACCACGTGTGATTATTGTCACGGTTTGCTCAGCCAAAACTTACTGTGCTGTCCTGGTGTCTTTCCCCAGGTTTTCACAGGAAGCAGATCTCATGGCACAGCAAGTGCCAAGACACACTGGTGATAAATCGCCTCATCCCATCCATATAGGACACTATCCCCAGCCTTCTTCCAGAGGGAGCAGCAGCTTTTGTTTCTGTACTAGCCTGATGAAACAGTCATCCCTTTCCTTCCTTTTCACAGTGGCACCACTCCACCAAACTCAACACAGACTAAAGCAAAACCGTGCATCCTATCAAGTGGGATCTTTAGGTCAGTAGGCAACTATAGCAGAGAAAGAGGTATTACCTTGGTGCACTAGACAATAAAGTTCAGCAGTGGAACTGCTCGATCCCAGTGTCACAAAAAATAACTCAGTATCACAGCAAATAAAAGAAGGGTCAGAAAAAGCAACAGAAAGTATTTATGCTCTGGAAAATTTGACTTAGACACTGAAATCTAAGGTGTTCAGCCTGAATTTTGCCAAGCAATAATAGCTTAGTTTGCCTGAGTAATAATTCAATTACAGTCTAATAGTTCCAACAGAAGAAAAAAAATTACTGGCTGTCTCTTTAATTTTGCAAAGAGAGGACCAAACAAGAAAGAAGAAAAAAAAAACAAACCAAAAAACAACAGTAACAAAAAGAAAAAAAGAAAAAAAAGTAGATTAAATAGGAGCAGAAGCTAAACAAAACTGAACCCAAAATAGCACATTCCCAGCAGCAAGGGTGGATAATTAGCCACTGGAACAGTGTGCAACTGTATGTGGTGAAGACATTAAAACTTCACAGCAGGTTGGATCTGTCCTCTATCAAAACACAAGTTTTGATCTTTATGCAGAAATCACTGAGAGTTTTCTGACATGTGTTGCCCTGAATGTTGGACCACATGAGTTTTATATTTCCTTTTGTTCTATCAGACTATTTATGAATTACATGATCTTCATATACCAAGTTGGTAAAAACATGCAAATGATTCTACGTTGACTCTTTGTTCTACTTTTGTTATTTATTAAAAGACTTCTCAAAAGTCCAAGTAAATGCCAGACTCCCCTCAGGCTCTTCCCAGGTGAGTTAGATGATGGAATGCAGTTGTGCCTCTCAGGGGGTGTTGCAATGCCCAGTCTTCTGCCTCCTGAAGTGGAATCTGATGCCCTGGGTTGGACACTGCAATTCACACGGCAGTGCATAAGAAGTGTCAGATGCCTCAGGTGGGATTCAGGACAGGCAGGACACCAAGGAGACAGACACCTGAAACAGCTCTTAGAGAATGCTGAGAAACAGATCCCTATTTCTCTCTCTGTTTGACTTATTTTTGAGATGCAATGGAGTAACCAGTGTTACCTCCAGACTCACAGATCAAAAACTCCTCTTAAATTAGACAGCTTGGGTCACCCTGTCGCTTTAAACCAAAGAAACTGTCAATTTTTCAGCAATTTCCTGTCAGAGGGCACTTAGCCAAACACAGGTATCCTTCAGCCCCTGGAACATGCGTTCAAACCCAGAAGGTTTAGACAATTCACAACACTGTGAATGTGAGCACTTTTCAAAACATTGCACTGAGTATAAGGTGTAACTGGGCCATGAAAAGGAAAATCTGTTGGAAGTATATGAAGTTTAGCTTTTGACTACAGTGAGAGTAGAAATAAAAAGATAATTTAACTTTTAAAGTACACATATAGAACAAACACATCAGCGCTTCCCTTCCTAATGAGCTATCATTAGTTTTATGAGGTTTTTTTCTTGAATCCAGTACTTTACACACATTAGGTACTCTCTACCATAGTGTTCAAATCACATCTTAAAAGTCCTATTTCAAATGGATCTTTGTGGCTTATTAACTACAGTGCATTTTTATCTCTTTAGTTTTAATTGTACATATGAAATATTTGCAAAACCTTCTGAAGGCCAAGATTTCAAAACACTTGGCCTAACAATGTGTTTTGAAAACAATGAGTAACAATGATAAGTAGCAATTATTTTTTCTGCTTGTGCTGGGAAAAGGATGAGAGTTAACAACTTTTTCAGGGCAGAGACACAGAAGTGTTTAATTTTGTAGAAGCACAAGAATATTTTTATTGGGTTAGTGTTTAGAGGTTGGTCTTATGCTGATCTTTTAATGGAAAGATTCTGGTTTTTATTCTGGATGAACTAGCACAAAGAAAGCATGCACACAGTAACTTTCCAAAGAAATTCAAGGGAATTCTGAAAAATAATCTTTAGGTATTTTAGGGAGTAAAGTTATGAGCAGTTATATTAGTCATTTTTCCCCGTTCTTTCCTCTATAATTTTCAATTAATGTGTGACTCCAGGAATTGTTACACTAGAAATGCCGTCAAGTACTCTCAACTCCTAGCCAGCAGATGTTTCAATGTAGGATTTTAAGAACTTCTCAGTAAGTCCAGGTGGGTTGGTTGTCCCTTATTATTATGTCTTCTTCTGATACAATAAGGGTCAGCCTATGCATGAGATTTTCTAGCCGTTTCCCAAAACTATTGTCATTTTTATAAACACTTTAAAACTCTTTTTAAATTCCTAATTTCATTGTCTTTCTCTTGTAGTGAGTTCCACTTTGCAGATCGTTTCTTTCATCACTCTTTCCTGAACTTGGTCTTTTCCTCTCTCCTGTGCTGTTCATTGTATTTTAGATGGGGCTGCACACTTGATTACATCTGTATACCTTCTGCAGAGTTTATCATTCCATTCTTATCTCTGCAGCATATCCTGTCTTTTATTGACTGCATTCAGCAGAGCCCTAATGGCACTATGGTGAGAACCCAGCCTCTCTGCTGGACTGATAAAGTTAATTGAGAATTCTCTAATGTCTAGGTAGTTCATACTTTTCTCTTCAACAGGCATGAAATTCACTTGTCATCATTCATCTGGATAACTGAGGTCTGAATTCTTCCTCAGCCCTCTGGTTCCCTTAAAGTCACCTTGACTCATCTTTTTCACAGTGATCACTTCTCCTTCCAAATCATGTGTAAGTATACATAATAAACATTATATACCTAAACAAGCTGATGTATCATATCCTAATCTTAACTATTCTTTTTATCACTGTTTCTCCACCTGCTCTTCTTTCTGAAAACAGGTCACAAGAAGCTACAGAAGACAACAGCCAACTTTGCTGGGGATCACACCCAGTCACCAGCACTTCAGTGACACCTCAAAGCAAGCCAGCCTTAAAGGTGCCAACGATGAGCAACTAAAGTTAAAGCAAGGTAAGATGCTACCTCTTATCAAAATGAGCTACTTCACAGCATCATTATGTCTCCAGTTTACACCATAGGTATTGACAAATAAGCAAGAGAAACCCCAAATCCCATGCACTCCTTAAGATGTCTTCCAATGCTTTGGAGAGTCTGAATGTGGAATTGATGCTGATAATATGTTGTCTACATCCATCTGATTTGATAAAATGCCAGGAAGCAGTGTAATAGAAAGTTTATTTAAATTTCTGTTATGACTATATTTCGGTCTTTATCAGGCATTTCATACCAATAAAAAATGCATCATCATTTTTCTTACAGCACTGAAACTTTACTGGTATTTTGTCAGACTTGTTGTTTCTGTTCAAATGTAAAACAGCTCATATTTTCCTCTTACCTAATAGTGACCTTAAATTGCGTCCTGCACTATTGAACAGTAGGAGTGTTTCCTAAAAGACTTGGGAAACCTACCTTTAACCTTTCACATGGAATAAAGCTCCTGGGAATCATAGTAGATAGTTTTACATGGAAATCCAATTGCCTGAGGAAGAAGCCTAATTTTCCAGGACAAACAGGCATTCAGAAATAAAACAGCTATGAATTTGATTGAGTTTGTCCCAGCTGAAGATATATTTTTATAGAAGAGCCATTAATAGAGCTATTGCTGTGCTACTGTTACAAAGGATGGGGAAATAGTTTAAGAAATGCTCTGAGAGATTTCACCCACTAAACATTTTCAGAATACATCAAAGTTTGGTTAATTCCCTGATACTTTTAAGCTTTTTACATACAAGTGCACTTTCTGCTCTCATCTTATCCTTTTTCCAGATGCATGAATATTGGAGGATTGCTGTGCATAAGAGCTGCAGATTCACTGGAGGACATGTGGTTAGTTCTCCCAGGAGTTTCAATCCAATTTTAGAGTAGTGATAAAGTTCAGTTGCACTTAAAAAACACTGGCACTGTATTAATTACAGTGACTGGACTGTTGGGTTTGTAATGGATGGTCTGTCCTAGAGATGCAAAAGCTGTTGGTAATCTGGGCAGTGTTTTGTACTGAGCTTTAGATCAGAACAAGTGATACACTCATGCTGAACTTACTCCTGCTTTCTTTGGCAGAGCAGCCTTAATTTTCATCTTAATGACAGCAGTTCAGTTTAGGCACCTTGAAGCAGTGAATTGAGGAGGCTGGCATGGCTCCTGCTGTAAGGAAGTGAATTTGGGGTAGTCAACACTGATTCTCACTCCTGCCTTCTCCTGCTTTTGCAGTCTGACACCTGGATCCTTTCAGCATGCCTGGATAGCTGTGCAGTGACACAGTTGTGAAATACCCAGTTTGTGTCATACTCTCTGGCCATACTAGCAAAGGGTATGAACCTATCAGAGACATCTGAATGCAGAATATTTTCTAATTACAAAATTTTATTAAGATACAAGAATGAAAATGGTCGTTGTGTCCTTGGAAACTGTTGAGTTTTTTTTTTTTTTTTTAATTTCTTACCTAAATAAGGTCAAACAGTCAATAAGGAAAGTTTTCTCAACTTGGTCACTGTTAATAATAAGAAAGAATGGAAATTACTGAAAGCTTTCACCACAAAAATGTTTCATTTTTGTTTAAATATTGTACAATTATTTTTTATTTCCTACAAGTTAAATCACTTTGCCTAAATAACAGGCATCACAGAATGAACAGTCTGAATATTTTGGTTGGAAAATAGAATTTATTTTGTTGAATTTACAACATTTTTGCAAAATCAAATCCCAACTAAGAAATTCAATAAAATTGGTCCTTTTTCACAAATACACTTGAGTCTTCAGATTAAAACCTTTTGATGAAAAATAAATGCAATTTCTCTCTGCTCTTTTGAGTAAGAGTGAAGCTTACTGTTTCTTACATCTTTTGCAAATAGCAGAGAGCTCCCACTTTTATAAAACCATTATTAAATCTGTTATTTTTCATCTGCATAAATATTTTAGTCACTGCTATAGACTGTGGGGTTAATTTTTTTCTCAGTGTAGAAACAACTTGTCCTTGGGAATCTCTTTTCCTCATTTTTATAAGCTTGCAAAGATATGCTTAAATCAGACACATTAGGAAATGTGCCATCAGTGAGTTTCAAAACCGTAGCAGTTTTACTGCTATTGCATTTGATTAGGCTGCTTTATTCCTTCCAGTTATCTTTTCAAGGTCAAAAAAAATCAGTCCTGCAACAGCTGTTTTCAGTGTGCTTTTCCTGTGTACTAACCTATATCCTCCCAATAACACTAGGTTGAACAAAGTAATTAACTGTTCATAAACAAAATAGTGATATATTATAACCACAGAAAGGTGAAAAGAAGTTGTTATTTCCTGTAAATGTAAAGAGATGTGATTTTTAATAAATTGAAGGGAAATATGGCACCATTCCCAGTGTTTCAAGGCTGCACATATAAGAACACATTTATCACCTCAGTGACAAGTTCTGGAACTCCTGTCATTAATGCTGAAGCAAAACACATTTGAATGTCATGTCAATAAATCATTTGCCAACTAGAAGGTTGAAGGGTTTTACAGTTGTTAATCTGGCTGGTCTGGGAATAGAATTTGCACACCATTTTCTTTCACTACTGGGAACAAAATAAATCCAGATTATTGCAATCATGGAATAAAAGAGGAAGACTCAGTTTCAAAGATTATTAAATATGCAGAATGTATATGAAATAACATCATGAAGTGATGTGTTCGTTTTTCTTACTCTGATACACTACTTAAAAACATTGTGCAAAATCCAGCTGTTTGCCAATTACTTTACTGAAAACTGAACATGTTTTTTTGTTTCCCAGATTGATTATACTGTTTTGTCAAGAACCAGGCAAAACAAATGGGCACTGAAGCACAACCTGAAAATGAGTTAATCAAAGCTATTCTGGGCAAATGACAGGGAAGCACTGCAGACTTCCAAGCCTGTAAGGTCAACATCTGTCAGGAGTTCACTGTCTTATGAATGGAGGTCAAACATCAACATCTCTCCTGACTATAAGTGTGTCAGTGAATCAAGAAGGGCATATGTGATGAGATCTCTGAGGCAACCACATCCTGCCTGTTTAGTCATTGCTATATTAGTTTATGCTCCATTTATGTCTTTCAGTGGCTATAATACAACTTCACACAGTGGGAGGGACCACCAGAGCAACAAGATAGAAGGCAAAATAGCTTCTTCAGCAAACATTTTTACAACATTTGCATCCTAATAAAAATAACAATCATACAAATCTTCAAAATGTTAGAGATGCAAAATTCTTTCCCATCAACACCTTAACCAAGGTGTTGTATTTTTGGAGTCAGGAAAAGTTTGATCAAAACAAGAGTTGCTCACACAGAATTTTTCAGTTTTGAAATACAGAATGTTTTGCATTTGCCAAATAAACCAATAGGCCAAATGGAGGCATAGTGAAAAGAGAAAATAAAACGTGTGAATGCCTGTAGAGCAATGCAAGGCTGTGTGGTGCTGATGGTGAGCAACGTAATCTCAGTTCTGAAAGTGTTACCTGTCATTTACAAACCTCTTGAGCAATCCCATTTTTTTTCAATCCCACACCAAGGATTAGGAAGTTAATCAAAGCACAAAGGTGCACATACCATCCAGTGGAGAAACAGAAGAGGTCACTAAACCATAGGAACCACATAAATTCTGGTATTTGCAACCCAGATATCAGGGAAATTCAGTGCCATTGTCAGCTGTCTTCTAAGGCAAAAGAACAAGGTAGGATGTTGATATTGAATTAACATGTGATACAGTAAATGTACAAAACATTAGGGAGCTGTAGGGTAACATAAATTAGTCTGATATATGCCAGCTTTATATAGAAAAAAGTTTAGGGTAAAAAAGTGTGTTCCCCAAAGTTAGCATATTAAACTTGATGATTTAGCTCAATTGGTTGTAGAAGACTAAAAATCTGGAGCTCATAAATGGTTTCTAAATATTTATGAGTTGCCTCAATGTTGTACAAAGGAAGAGACCAGGACTACAAAAATAACAGAGTACCAGCTGAGCTCTTATGAGCCATGCAACTTTCACCCAAGGCCATCACAGAAGGAAAGTGCCCACTCCAGCCAAAGTGACATGATGTTCACAGGCTGAACAGGATTCAAGAATAAGCAAGAACTGCTCATCCCCAGGAAAGACATGGGAACCTGGAAGACACAAAATATCTCCTAGAGAATCCAGGGCTAGTGCAGAGCATGCAGAGTTATCACCCCTCTTGGACTGTGCTCTTTGCTCTTCATGCACATGTGTACAGCTTTGTTGGCCATGGTGGGGAACAGCCTTGATATCCCCCTTCTCAGTGAAAGGAGAGATTTCTCCCCTTAAAGTGAAAGCTTCTTAGACTTAGTTTCTCCTGACTGTTTCAGTATGGAGCATGGTTTCATGCCAGTTAGGTTCATGAGACATGGAGAAATTATCAATACAGAATCACAGAATGTACTGTGTTGGAAGGGACCATCAGGATCATCGAGCCCAACTCCTGACCCTGCACAGACCACATCAAGCATCACACTATGTGCCTGAAAATGTTGTCCAAATGAAGTATTCTAAAAATAAGGCCTCCTTAATTACTAGTTCATGAGACCTTCAGAGAAGAGAGTATGTCAGAATGGCTTACTATAGAGAGGACATCTTATAAATAAACATTGTTACACATATTTATTACTTTATTGGCATTTATTTTTATTGTTACCATGTGAGAGAACAATGACTCTTGAGGGAACAGTTAAATGTGAGGTTAGTGGTTACCAGATTTAACAGACCCTGATTACCATACCTTTGATAATAAAATATGACTCAGGAATCCAGTGAGTAGGTCTTCTGCTGATTTCTTATTACTTCTTTTGCCATGGAGATCACTAATAAACTCCTTATATGTTGCACAGAGATTAGCCTGTACATAATAGGTCTAATTGAAACTTTAGTTACACACTTGCAAGAAAAAAGGCTATAGCAGAGTTTCAAAAACATAGCAGGAAATAGGTCTGTTCTTCAGCAGTAAACAAAATTTAATTTGCAGTACCCAGAAGATTTTAAGAAGCCTGATACTGGAGAATCAAATGGTTTTTTCTTTCATTGTACTCAATGAGTACATTCTTGAATAGATTGGCATAATGTGGATTTCACTAATCTGCCAGAAATCATAGGTAGTTTCACTTTGACTTACATCTTTTAGTAATGAAAATTCTGAGAAAAATTCTTTTAAAATGTTTACTGCAATTGGTATCCAGGGGATGTCAATGATTTGAAAAGTGTAAATGCTCATTTTAAGAGAGCAGTTAAGTTGCATATTAATGCATGCTTGACTTACGAGAGAAATTTCACATCCAGTTCTCCCAGAGAAAATGCTGGTGTAAGAGCCTCTGGTAGAATTATCACATTCAAATCAAGGTCCAGATCCGTGAGTTTGACAGTAAGCAAAATAGTCCCCTCCAAGATAAATGTCTCTTACTTTGGGGAAAGAGCAGCATCACCAATGGAAGTTTAAAATGAATGTAGGATATATTTCATCATTAGAAGATACAGTCTTTGATTTCCCTGTTTCAATTGCACAAATCACGCTCATCATCTCTTTTAGCTTCTTATTGCATTCATTCTCCTTTAGTTCTGCCCAGGAATGCCAAGTGCTCAGGCAGTCATTTCATGATGCTGGTAGCAATTAGGTTTAGGGAGAGAAGACTTGTTGAGGAGACCTTGAAGAAGTATACAAGATCTGGGTGTGTATCCACAGAAGTCCAAGAGCCAGATGGTCACACATAGGAAAGCTGGGGAAGTGAAGTTATGTCCTGCTGTTGGCCTCTGACTTGCGTGAAAGTCCTCCTGCAAATGGCAAGCAGATTGAAGGTAGGCAGCTCTGGAAAGGCACAAAGCATTTCAGAACGATCTAGATTTAGCTAAAAGCTTTTTAAGAGACACTAAATGTGATGCTTCTCACCCAGCTGTAGTGGTGTTTGGCAGGTGGATGTTCACTGCTGAGGTTTTCATTTTAGGCTCTCTGACAAAAAGAGAGAGAAATAAGCAGTCTTAAGCAGCAGTTCATCTGACCTATTTTAATGTGTTTGCTGAGAAGGCGTTGAATTGCCCAGAAATGCGTATTTCTGGTGAGATGAATTTGTCAAATGGTCAAATGAAACCCATCTTTATTCTCAGCTTTGGGAAGAAGAGATTTCTCAGAAGGAACACAGTGCGGGAGTGTGGAGGGCTGTGGGTTGATTACATTTGTTTTAGTTGCTCTAACCATTATTTAAGCTTGTGAGAGTATTGCACAAATATTGTGCTTAATGATGAGAGAAAGTGTCAGATTCCCCATGTGTGCTGCACAGATGGTCCACAGTGATCCCGATTGTGTATTTAATGTGCACAGAGACCTCTTGTACCACACATAGGCAGGAGAATTGAAGCCTTCCAGAAACATCAGCCTTGTCACACACATGGTGAAAAGTTGATCCTCACATAACAGGAAACCTGTGATGAAGAAACTATTCCAGCTTGGTTCTTTGTTATCCATAAATCCCAGTCAAATGCACACATTCCTTACATACCACCATGTAGCTCTTCCAGAGAGCCAAGGGGATGTATGTGGGAGAACCCAGATACCAGATAGCCCCACCTTTACTGTCACTAGAAGAACAATTCCTCAGAGTGATCAGTGAGCTAAACTATCATGATGGCAGACACTTGGTGTAGCAGAGCTGTGTCATTGCAGAAAAATTACTTTAAGGGTTGATTTAACCCAGACTCCTAACAAAGAACAAACTGAAAAGTCATATAGGAATCCTACATACTGAAATTTCACCACATATTTGTCCAAAAAAGCAATCATGTTTTCAGAAAGATCTTCTACTATAAATTAATTTAAATATATTTTCTGTGAGATAACCAGTTTTTAGCATCTACATCTGTCTGCTTTTCCTCAGTTCAGCTAATACTTTGAATCAGTTTCAAGAAAAGTGATAAGGCAGTGCTATTTTAAATCCTAGTTCAAAAGAAGGACTGTATTTTTTGCAAAATGATAGTTTCAACCAATGCTTCAATAAACTGCCACTGATACTGTGCCACCAGAAGATTTTCTGGTCCCTACAGTTTTGTGCACTTTAGGCAATGTATACAGTGGTCCATCAGCGTGAAACCCACAGACATTCTAGACTTATGTCTGTTTCAATTACACCCAAATCAGGTATTTTGGCCCATCAGGTGTTGTATGACATGTTATTCTATGAAGGTAAGATATTAATTGGATCTCCTCTGAAACTCTATATGCTGTTTTGGTAAAACTCTTCAGTAACAGAGCTTTAAAACTAGTTTATTGAATTATAGAAATGCAAGCTTGTTCAATCTAAAGCCAATTGTACACTTCAGTGAATTTTGACTATGTGTATGACTAGATTTAGAAATGAGAAGAAAAGAAGTTCTCACTGACCAGCTAATGGGTTGGGACACTTTCTGTACCTGAAAAGCCTGAATTTGATGTTTTCTCGTGGTATAAGAACACTTCAGGAAACTGCTGTAACTACCCCACTAGAGAATATTATATGATGCAGAAAGAAAACTGCTAAAGCTAAGTTAGGTTTTGTGCAAAGTCCTTAAAAGATTTATTGAAACAAGCAAAAAATTCTCATTTAGTCAGGGAAGTGGGCTTTGGCTTGCCTGAAGAAGGGAGAAGAGAAATTAAATTTCTCACTTTATTCTGTGGATGGTTCTCAGAGCTACATCTGCATATTCTGTTACTTGCATTTGTTAAAATTTTCCTCACTGAAAATGAAATATTTTAAATTTGGCATGTCTTGTTCTTCAATGTGAAAACAGAGAACAGAATACTCTCATTTCAGTTCAAATTGTTCATTTTACTCATTTGATTTGAAAGTGCCAAAAATTTAATCAAGCAGTCAAGGAAAATAGAAAACTGAATTATCCACTCAATTCTCTAGCTGAAAAAAAAAAGAAAGAAAAAATCGTAGGAATTATTTTATGATGGAGCCTGACAAATTTATGTGCAGGATTGTATGATGTGCTTGTGACAGCAGTAGTCTTGCACAGAACAGTCAAAGTGAGTCTTTACATTCCTGTGTTTCTTTATGTTTTCTCTTTAGGGTTTCTTGCTGCTGGTGTGAATAACAGGAGGAAGCTGAAATTTAACTCGCAGTGTCCAGAGATAAGGGAACCATTTTTACTTTTCTATTTTTTTTGAATGAGAGTGGCTGAAAAGTCTGTATTGAGGAGAGACTGAGGAGCTAGTAGCCATGGGAACCAGGCTGATGCTGGTGTCTTTGTCTGGAAGAATCAAACTGCTCAAAAAACTCACAGAAACATTTTTATAAGAGCAACAGCAGCAGAACTGACAACAGGAAGAACAGCTATGAGTGCCCTGCTAGTAGAAACTGAGAATGTCAAAATTATGGAGGGCTGTGACCATGATCTAACATGAAACACAGACAAGAAAATTCCAGCAAGAAGAAACCCCAAACCCTAAAAGCTACAGAAGACATTGTGCAGCAGCTGTTAGGAACAGGGGTTTGAATGTAGGAGGGAATGACTCGGTTCTCAATTAAATGAGTTGTGCGGGCATGAGTGTCACTTCCCTGCATATAGATGGAACTGGGGTCCCAGGTCAGAAAACAGAGTCAGCAGCTTTTAACCCTTGAACTGAAAAGCTAACTGCAAACCTTTTTTTCCCCACTATGTCATGAGAACAGAGAAGATCTTTGGAATCATATACAGCTTCTCTTCAGAAGTGCCAACTACCTGAAGTCTGAATTCAGTGGCATCACAGAAATAACTACTCTGACAAAAGCTGAGAAGTTCCAAGCAGCACATTGTCCACCACCACAGCAAGAGGGAAAATTGTTTCATAACTGATTTGGGAGAAGAACATCTCTAGGCAGATGGCACTGGCCAGGGAGCCTGCTCAGAGTAGGGTGACGGCAGAGCATCATTTTCAATGCTTACCTCTGCACAGGGCAGAAGACACATGCCAACACCTCTCCCTACATGTGTGAGAGTTCAACTACTTTCCTTAATGCTCATTCTCCCAGTGCTCAGAGCTGTTCCTAATGTGGCAGCAAGCACAGATCAGGATATTTAAAACTGAAAACATAAATCCAAAGTTCTCTGCTAAAAGCTGTAGTGGTCTGATGGGCAAAAAGGCTGAACCTCTGATGTTGCACATGAAAGGGACTATCTCAGCTGCACAGAGCTGTGCTGGCTCCCATCCAGCACAGTCAGAGCATGCAGAGCTCAGCTTTCTGTACTCTTTTTCAACAATAGACCACGTGAGAAAATCTCCTGGTTTGCTCCCAGCCCATACCTTATGTAATATTTAAAAGTAGAGATGGGATACCTGAAGGAAAAAGATCTACATTTATACATGTGCTATTCCATAAAACAGACCAAACCCTCAGGAGCTGCTGGCAGTAGCCTAACAGGCATTCACCCAGCCAGACATCTAATAGTTTTTAATGCTGATCAATAGAAAAGATTCTGGGAAGTGACCTTGAGAACTATTGCCTCAGTGCCGTATGTATTTTTAAACACTGGGAGATAATGCTGCTTTAATGCAGTAATTTCTAGAAAAGACTGTCTGGAAGGAGTAGTGAAGATCTGAATGGGTGGCATTTGTTGGAGGAAGGTATCCAAAAACGGGGAATTTCTGGGAGAAAAAAATGGGACAAAAAACTGATTAAAATCTGAGAGACTGAGCCAAGCTGTTTAAGCTACATTCATGGCTTTCCTGTGAATTTGTTGAACAGTTGCTGTATGATCAACCCCTCCCTGATGAAGTGGTAAGCATTTATCATCACAGCAAAATTGTGAAGGTTTATTCACTATTATGGGAAATACTGACTTGCAAATGTTTAAAAGAGTGAAAAAGAATTGCTTGTAACTATAAAGAAAAGTTTCTCTCCTTTGCAGGCTTAAAATTTATTATGTGTTATATAAATTCCACTCAATATTCCAAGTACTCCTATGCTGCCTGATATTTTAAGGATATATCCATTTTTTGGTAGCAGACATATATTATGTCTTTTTCCTCTTCGGTATGGAGTTGAACTTTTTGGTTTGCCTCCAGACACAAAGCAATTAGACTTTGCTGTGTTTGCACCACTATTAATGCCATAATAACTTGGAGTAGTAGCTCTGAAAGAACACTGAGCCTTTTTTTTTTCATCAATAAATGCTTTATGGCATGTGTTTTTACATTTCCATATCCATTTACCCATATCTTCATTTTTGAGGAAGTCAGTATTCATTAAAAGGAACATACTTTTAAAATGTGTTATTATGGTATAGCATATTTCCTGTGAGGTAGAGAAGACACTAAAATCATTTTCATCCTCAGGTGTTAATATAAGGAGATTTCACATTTTTTAAACATACGCTTTATTGTATCTGGGAGCTTCCATGAAAGCCAGAAGACTAATGTCTTAGTCTAAAGTTAATGTCTTAGCTAAAAATATTTTAAAACCTGAAAAATCTGCTTAAATTCAGCATCTTGTAAAATATACATTTCTTTAAATGATTGCTTTTATGTCCTGAATGCAAAATGAGTGTAATAAACCACTAAACTAGCTCAAAGCACAAACTGAGTAGAATAATTATTCATATGCTTAATTGCAAATATATGACGTGTGCAATTCTGGTATCTGCAGTGAGGTCACTCACAAGTCTGAGCACAAACAAGTGTTTAAACACTTTGTTGGATCAAGACTTTAAGAAAATTACTGTTGCAATAGAGAAATTAAAGTCTCACTGATGGGACTCAACTGTGGGGAATTTAGCATAGGTAATGCCACTTACAGAAATCCTTTGTGGTACCTTGCACAAAAACAGCCAAACAGCAACACATTTCCTTCTTGTTTTGAAATGCATCAAATACCTTTCTTGCCCTCCTTTTGAGCTGGAAGTACCAGAAGTCAAAGGCATAGATCTGACCAGCTTTCACGTTGTTTCGTTTCATTTGTTTGGTTTTGTATGTTTGTTTTGTTGATTCCAATATAAAGTAATTTTTACCATTTCAGAGGTTTGAGGTGTGTTGTAGTTTGGAATTATTGAGGTGAACAGAGAAATCCCACCAAAAAAGGAAGGAAAAGTAAACTTACTTGGAGAGGAAAGATTACCGTGAAAAAGCGGGATGAAGGGAAATCTTAAGCATTATCAAGAAAGAGACAAGGACAGTAGAGGGAATGAAGTATTGTCAGAAGAGATACCATCAGATAAAAGCTGCAAAGAGTCTTAAAAGTGAAGGTAAGGAAGCCTGAATTCTATAAGGAAGATGTATGTTGACTCTGGTGAGTGAATCTGAGCTTGGGTAAAGTATATTTTGAAATGCCATACATTATATATGTTAAAAAGAAGGCTAATAGGAAGTGGTTAATGCCAGTTATGAGACAATCACTGTTGTGGGGTTTGTTTATTTGTTTAAATCACATCCACCAAAAAAAGTGTTGTTATTTTCAATATTCCATAATAAATAAAAGAATTAGTGAAAGTCTTAATGCGAGGAGGAGAATAAAGTGAGAAAGGTCAAACCTAATACTGAGCTTCAACTATGCAGAGAAAAGTGGTGACAGAGCAATGGCATTTTAGGAAGAAGTAAGAGAAGTTCCATTTTAGAGCTGCTTGATCTTGAGAAACAAGAGGTGACTCAAGAGACAGTAGTGGAGAAACACATGGAAACACAACATGTTGAGAGGGGAAAAAATGAGATTTTAGATTTGAGGATCAGAAGCACTGAGGGGTGAAAGAGAATGAGAATAAGCCAGGCTACAGGCCAGGAATGGTGAGCAATACAGGGTGGGAATCTGGAGATGCCCAGGGAGCCACTGAAAAACCAAGAGAGGCTTCATCTTGGAAAATGGCATTATTGAGTGATCATAGATGAAAGCAGGGAAGAGAGGGAGAGAGGGGATGCTGTCAAAGTCTCAGTTTCCCTCTCCAGAACGAGACATAGATTGGAGGAAAAAGAAAAGGAGGACTTGGGTAAAGGGGAGGACAACAGAAATAAGGGCAGCAAATTACATCTATATCAGACATTAAGGAAAAGAAAATGAGAGAACTCAAATGTGAAGCCACTGTTATAAAATCTTAAAAGACCAGGAATATTTTCTGGGATGGACTGTTTTAAACTTTCCTCCTAAGAATTTTATCCTTGCAGGGTAAGGGTGTGTTCATCTAAAATGATGGCTTTTTGGTCCATGTCTGGAATGGTATTCAGCAGGTATTAAGTGGGATGTGTTGCAGTTCAGCTGCAGGTATAAAGTAAATGATGCATTTCTTTGCTTGAGGCCCTTATTATGCTCTGTAAACAATCAGAATGAAGATTTATTCTCCAGTCACTGATTTCCTGCTTTGGGGAAAAGCACAAGGGGCACATTAGAAAGAAAGCACTAAGACACTGATTATCTGTTTCTCCAAGCCAAATAGGTTTAGGTTTCTCTAGGCCTCCTAGCAACGGCTTTATTATTATGGAGTAATTTCCCCCCAAATACTTTTAAAACAAGTATCGGATTAATGTTTCAGATAAGAAGAAAGTATATTCATTAACTCCCACAGCCAGTCTATTGAAACTGAAACCTCGAATGAAGCATGCAAGTATGGTTTTGTTTTGATATGCTAATTTTTTCTTGTTCTTTTTTAATATTATTTAACAGTGAATGACTAATGATGATCCATATATACTACATTCCTTCCATAAATGAGAAAAAATAACTCCTATTAGAAAATATTTTCCTGCAGTATTAGCATATTTCATGTATTATCTTTTAATCTAGCTGCAGATATGAATCATCACACACAAATGCATCACTCCTGTTTGCTTACAAACTAGCTATAGTGCATATTGTGTTGGAAGTAAACGTTTATATAAAGAATTTATTTAGCTCTGCAATAATTTCAGTTTCTGTTGTTCATAATATCATGGAATTCAAATTTCTTATGATATCCAAGGAGAATTACTGTATATTAAGAGTTGTGAACTAATCTAATAAATAGGTATTCTTTGTTTCATGGTAAATTTTTCAGAAGTTACATTACTCAGATGAATACATCCTAATAACCATATTTTTAAACTCCCCAAGTGCAAAATATATTATGTACTCTCATTTTCAAAAATAGCTTAAGCACCAAGAAGATAGCAAGGCTTGAGTTCACATGGTAGTTCCTGAAAAAAAAAATTTCTTCAAGCTTTGAAGGACAATAAATGCTGTATGGAGATAAGATAAGAGCACTTCCCTCTTTCTCTGTCTGCATTGATACAACTGTGATTTTTCAGAAAAAAGAAGACATTGTTTTGGTGTTTTCTCTTGCCTTAGCTACAGGCATAACCTCCCTAATCGTTCTCCAGAGGAACAGAGGCTGAAAACTCTTTTTTCCCCCTTTCATTATTTTGCTTTGCTATGGGCTACCACAGTGGCAAGGTCTCCTGTGGGGCCAGCAGCTGGCTTTGTGCTGTCATCTTGTTCAGCCACACCATGAGCTGCAAAGGACTGGTGCAAGTGGATGCTTGAGGACACAGGTTTGCCAGCACAAATGCACTCGGCTGGTGGGAGAATGAATGTGGGAAGCACCTTATGGGTGTTCTTACCAGGGGACTCTTGAGAGGAAACAAAGCAGAGAAATCAAAGTATCTACAGTGTTTCTAGAGGACCTGACTAAAGCGGTAAAAAGTGTTACATCCATACTGCAGTATCCAAGTGCTTTTTGGGTAAAAAGCAGAATGACAATAGTTTCACCTGCAAAGTCTTTTTAGCACTAGAAATCTTCTTAGTAATTACAGAACACAACTCCCTTGAGGGCAGAGTCAGTTTATATCTGATTTACTGTGTTCCTAGAGATGGTTGCCCTATTCCTTACTTCAAGAAAAACTCAGGTGATATGCCAAGGCAGACCTGGACTCATTGTGAAGGAAAATGTACTCTGTAGTCCATTTTTTTGTCAAGTGAGATTTAGCACATTCTGATTGAACTTATTTCAGGTGTAGAGACTTTCCATCACTGTTTCTACTAGTGGTACATATAATGACAAAGATTTAATATTCAAAATATGGCTTTTTTACAGTTATCAAGCATTCTTGTACAGCTGAGGCTGCAAAATACTTTGAAGTTTTAAAAAGAAAAAATTCAAAATGTCAAGATTAACATCTGGCAAGAAATTTGAGGGAATACACAGAGGGAAGAGATGGCTTCAGTAAAAGTCACCTGATGCCTAGGAGATTAGTTGTTTATAATACAAGGTGTCTTATGAACAATGGTAATTTGTAACATAATGGAGGACAGGGATTCAGAGATGAGTGGTTCTAACTTTAGACTGTGTTTTGAATATTTGGTATCTCTAGCAAAAGTACACATCAAGTTTAACACACTCCATATTTACAATACAATAACAAGAGAAAATAAAATAAAATAAAATTTAAAAAAAAAAGTCTTAGCCCATTATCCAGTCCAGTATAATGTGCTTCAGGCTTCTCAAAACTTCACTGGGGACTAAATACAATATACTTGACAGTTGTACAACCTTTCCTGCCTGATATATTTAAATTCCATTCAGAAAAAAAAAAAAAGTAGATGTTGCTACAAATCAACCTCAAGTTTAACAAAAAGGCAAAGGACAGCACATGTTGCTCCCTTACATGCTTCATTTTGTGGGGACAAAATCGAGCTCTCCCTGGCTGATCTGAAGACGCTGCACAGCAATGCACAGAATGTGAGGGCAAACAGCTTGGCATCTGCAAAGCTCACACGTGAAATCCCCAAAAGTTTACAAAGTCCTAGGGATTTTAGAGGTATCTGAGATCCCTTTTTTGCCAAAGACCAGTTGCTTTATATGGAGACTTTTATTACCTAAGGACCTAAGCTTGCTACCACATTATTGAAAATACATATTATAGTACAGCAAATAAGCAATGATTTATTATAGAGTCAGGAGGATTAACAACATAGCTTTGACACTTTCTTTTATGAAAAAAACATATTCATAACAGTGTTGCAAAACTGAGTAAGGTAGAGCATAATATACTGGGGCAGATAATAAATAAAAGTCAGAAGGTTAAATAGGCAAGAATATTTGTTTACATTTCTCCTCGAAATCATCTCTTTGCAGCCTTCTTACCTATTTTACATATCTCTGAAGAAACTGTACTTAGTGTAGCGCTGAAACTATTTGAAGGTGAATGTGTACATTGAATATATGCATAGATTTAAATCTGCACCATTAACAACGAACAAATATTTCCCTAAAGTCTAAGAGTGTTCTGTCCATGTTTTTAATAGATTAGGAATATTACACAAACCTGGTCAAAAATCAGGGAAATGCTTGAGTGGTAGTTGAAGTCTATCACTGAAAGCATGAACTAAACACAAATTACATAGGAGGCAACCCTCAAAAGGAATGTTTTATGTTTCTGAACTCAGGTTTGTATATGTATTAAACATTGTAAAACTAGGAATTACAATTGTAAGTGAAGTTCATATATAGTTTGTGCCAATATGCCATTAAATATTGCACAGTGTTTTTCCTGAAGCTCTGAATTGTATTAGGGCTCTTTGTATGGTATATAAAACACAAGAATCCAATCTTTCTTCACACGCATCAATAGTTCCCACAATTCATTCACATAAAAATCTCTTGTTGCTAGTGAAAATCATTGATGAGTAAAGTAGGATTTATGCCAGTATATGGCAAATTTAGTAAAACATCTCTGACTTGAACAGCTGGGAATGACTTTAGAAGTAACTCCAGAAATTCTGGAAAAAAAAGAATAGGTAAAAATTAAAAATTTAAATAAACTTATTTGAAGAACAAACAAAACTTTTATGGCCAAGTTTTTGTTGCAAGTTATACTTCAGATTCTGTAATGTAACAACAATGCTATGCCATATCTTTCTTTTCAAAGTGTTGTTTTCCTCACAACCCCCCCACTCTTTTATAGGTATTTTACACAGCCTTTTAAAGATACTTTTAGATGACATTTCCATGTCCAAAAACACCTACAACAGATCTGTTTGGTGTAAAATAAATTCCTGCGTTGCTGCACTTAGCAAGCAACTAAGCAATATATTACTCCTTTAGTTAATCTCTTATATGATAAGGTACTACATGCCCAGCTGCCTGATGTCAGTTATTCACTGCTTGTCACTTCCAGTGCACACTTCCAGTGCCTTCTAGCCAAGATCTCCTGACAATTTAAGATTTTATCATATCATTTTGAAGAGGCCCTGTGAACTGAGGAAGTACCAAATATTTATTCAATTCCTGGAACAGAAGCCCAGAAAGGATGTTTTCAAAGGTAACATCTCTGTTCAGAGATGCGGAAAGACAAGCACTTCGAGGCTATTTAGCACCTATGGCTTCTCTGAAAGAAGACCTGAGTGCAGTTCCTTCCCAGTCTTGGCTCCATCCCTTCCTAAAAGCTTAATGTATGGCTGTTCTGCTGCAAGCTAAGTCCTATGAGCAGCCAAGTACAGAAAGGAGGCAGTTGATGCTCCACTTCCATAGTACAATATTAAAATCCTGTTGTTTATTTTTTCCTCGTGGATAGACAATGTGACTCTTCTATGATTTATGCTATTTAAACATACTGACTTGCATATTTTTCCTGTTATTACATTCAGTACTTTGAAAAAGTGTGCTGACTGATGTGAAGTTTTATCTGACAACTCTTCTATGTAAAAGTCCTGTTTAGGGGTTATAAGTGGGAGCTGATACTCTGCTTCAGTTATTGATCTATCCTGGAAGTCCATCATCTCTCTCTCTCTTCTGGTTTTCTGACATAAAATATTTCATTTTGAAAAATACTTCAATGACTTTAAAGATTTGTTCCCTGCTAGATTATACTGCTTCTACTTTCAAAGAAGATAATGGGCAGTGCGTGAATAAAGAATTCAGCAAAAGTACATACCACCTTATAGCTTACTGCTCATTGCAATTTCTAGTCTATAGATAATTAACAAAGGAAAGAAAAAGTCTGAATGAAAATACAGCCACAAGTTCATTCAAATGTCTTCCCTGGAGTAACTATTTCTTGCTGAAAAACTGCATTGTTCTTATGAAAGTTAAACATAATATTTGTTTTGCAGTGTGACTACATCATCATCCAAACTGCTTCTACACTACACGTATTTACCACCACACTGGCTCCTGCTGTATATTTTGAATAACTTCATAGAATCCTTTTTACTTGCAAACTAGAATGTCTCTCAATCAATGAGACTTCATCGCATACCTGCTTTACAGAACTATTTTTACTTTACAAGGTGCTGAATTTCTTATTGATTGTATATAGGAATTCAGAATATACCAACTTTTTTTTCTCATCTCTTACATTGTGATTCCTTTCATCTTCATTTTTTCTCTTGCTTTTCAGCAATTATATATTGGTTCTGATCCATTTGTATGTCCATATTCTCTTTTTTAATACTCACACTCCGTATTTTCTTTTTCAGCTTAATTTCTGCTTGCTTTTTCTTCTTGTTACAGTTTTTCATTTCTCTCTTCTGTATTTACACTCACCCCATTCCTGCTTTTCAAGCTAACAAATGTAGACTGTATTCACAGACTGGATATTTTTAAGAATAACATATCAAAGTCAGACTACAAGTATTACTTATGCCTGATGTCAGTTATTCACTGCTTGTCACTTCCAATGCACACATCACCAAAGAACCTCCACTGACACTCTGGCCCAAAGTATAAAAGTTCTACCACTACATTTCAAAAAATAACAAATCTTTTCATGTATGAGCTGTCAAAAGAAGCTCTCAGAATAGACAGCAGAGAAAGGGACACAGTCACTACCCACATGCACTATATAAGTATGATCACATACCTACTAGCAGCAAAAACTGATAACTCTGGGGGGGCAAGCCTTTTCTGAGCAGCTCTAATGCAGAAACATGGACTGATTTTTTTTTCTCTTCTTTTTGTTTTTCTTTCCCCCACCCCCCTTTTTTTTTTTCCCAATCTGCCCTTGCCAGGGTATTTGGTGCACTCTTCACAGCAGGGCCTTGGGGTAGCAGTGCCTGGAATGCAGCTGCAGCTCCACAGGAGGAACACCGTGGGTAAGTGCCAGTGTGGCATTGCTCATTTTGGGCTAAACAATGTATAAGGCCACGTTGTGGTGCTTGTTGTGCTGCTTGCTGAGCTATTCCCAGCACAGAAGGCAAGCAAGAAAGAAAAAGCAAGGCTTGGAAAATGGGGTAGGTTTCATATTCTGTAGAGATAGTAGGAGAATGCTGCTGCCACCTCTCTTCATGTAGACTGGAAAAAAATGGGAAAAAGCTGATTCAGGGCAGCAATACTTACAGATGAAGTTCTTGAGAAAGAGGCATCTGTTACTTCTGCCAGAGTGCTTTACTGAAAAGCACATAACTATAAAGGCAATACAAGGTTTCATGGGTTAACCTTTTACTTCAGCCTTTCATTAAGATTTTTGCTTGTCACATTACTGTGTTATTGTGATTGCAAAGAACTCAGTACAAGCAGCCTGTCCTTGTACTTAGAAAACTGTACAAATACAATAAATACCATGAAATAAGCATTGTGATTAATTTATCTTTATTTTGATATATCATAGTTGTTTAAATAACAAGTTACTAATTTCTACATATAGCTCAATTTACACTTATTTTTTAATATTCCTTTTTTTTTTCCCTTTATTGTTCCCAAGACCCTTGTAAAAGCTGACTCTGTTTTCTGAGGAAAACAGTAAGTAACTACATCTTTAAAAAAGACTACGGTAAGCCTTTTCTCAGAAAAAAACAAACACCACTGTCTGGATTAATAATTTACCAATCTAAATCATGTTTAGTACTTGAGAACTAGGTGTGTTGTTTTGTCTTTTTCACCATGTGCTTCTGAGCTACTTCTGCACCTTGCACAGTATTTTAATAATGGAGAGATCCTGAAACCAGAACTCACAAATTCTGGGTTTATTCACACTCAGACCTCCACACTGCAACTCAGCTGGCTTGGGTGATACTCAGTCACATTTGGCAAACTTGACCTCTCTTGAATTTTTAAGCTCCTGGGAATAATAGGAGAAAGCCATGCAACAGGCAGTAAATGATTCCCACAGTTCCTCTCCCTTAGAGTTTACCGTGTGTTATAGGATCTGCTAGATATTTCTCATCTCCACTTCTGAACCAGACTTGCCTGATAGCATCAGTTCCCACACTGACTTGATTGGCTAAAGAAAAGAAATACCTGACCCAGTGTTTGAGAGCTGTGCAACAGGCAGAGAGCTCCAGGCTGATGTGAGCACAGGAGTAGGGTGGGGGCTTTTCCATGGATGAATTACGCTCTGCAGTTTAGTGTCATCACATTTTCTATCTGTTACTGATTCTGTTGCTATGTGCCATTCCGTAATGTGGTCATGAGCGTGTTCCTACATTGCTCTGATACAATACTTAGAAATGTGATGCTCTGTGGTTTTAGTCCCTGTAATGAGAATAAGGCAGTTCTCCTCACATACAAAATTTGTAATTATACAAGACTATATTATGTTACTGACAACTAATTAGACTCTCTGTTCATATTACATTACTTTATCACACATCATTAACATAAAATGTCAAAACTAGCCTGACAGTTTTTTATATGAAAAATTAGCTTATTTTTTAAATGAAAGCAAAAAAACTACAGTAATTTTAATATCAGTATTTTAGTATATCTTAGATTATTGTTAATGAGGTATGGTCAGAGGGTTTTCCATACAAAAATCACAAAAAGGGAATTTTTCCCTTAAGAAATGACAATGACTATCAGTTTTGTCCTCTGCGTTTATTATGCAGGTTAAATAAAATTCAAAAAACATGAAATGCCCAAGGAGGGCCTGAAATTATAGTATTAATATAATATTTTGCTCCATATTCTGCACAGTGTACAGATTAACTAATTTACTCTCCTTCTCCATGAAGTAAGTAATACTATTACCATATTGCATACATTTAAACTGAGACAAGGAATTGAAGCGAATTTCTGCTGACCAGACAGAAAGCAAAATGCTTGTGCTTGGATGAGGGCACGAGGTTCTGCACTTTGGAGCAAGCAGGATATCACATATATTTCTCATTCATGGATTTAACAGAGGACAAGGACAGTAAACTACCTGTCACTAGTGAAAGGCGTTTTGCAATTAGAAGTACACACCTAGAAAGAAAATATAGAATCATAGAATCAATTGGGTTGGAAAAGACCTCCAAGATCATCAAATCCAACCCTTGGTCCAACTCCAGTCCCTTTACCAGATCATGGCACTCAGTGCCACGTCCAATCTGCATTTAAAAATCTCCAGGGATGGTGAATCCACCACCTCTCTGATTACTCTCTCTGTAAAGAATTTTTTCCTGATATCCAACTTAAATTTCCCCTGGCAGAGCTTAAGCCCATGCCCCCTTGTCCTATTGCTGAGTGACTGGGAGAAGAGACCAACCCCCACCTGGCTATAACTTCTCTTCAGGTAGTTCTAGACAGTGATGAGGTCACCTCTGAGCCTCCTCTTCTCCAGGCTAAACAACTCCAGCTCCCTCAACCTCTCCTCATAGGGCTTATGCTCCAGTTCTCTATGATTTTCAGAGACTGTAACTAAAAGTTTCTTACTATCTATAACAAGTTTAGAAGTAAAGTAAGTATATAATCAGTTACTATAAGGTTGCGTGATTCATGTTTATTGAAGTGATCAAGCAATCACTCTTGAAGTGCATTTACATGCTAGATTTGACTGTTTTTAACTAGATAATAAGTATTTTTTTCATCAGGGGTTTGTAGGAGACATTGGTGAATTTAAGCCATGGTCAAGGTACCTCCTCCTCCTTGACAATATTATGGTGTTGGGTAGCATTGCCTTGGCAGCATACTAAGTATGCTGCAAGACACATAACCAATGGGCATAATTTGCAAATGTGTATGGAGAATCAGTCTTGACAGTTTTGTTTACAAACCCAGGCAGCTATTTGCTGAGAAGAGATATGACATGCTATTTATCTTGCTGCTGCTAAGCCAAAGGGATTGCAACTACGATAACAAACTGTTAGATTTGATTGTTGGAATGCTTATGCAATGTTAGTAATAAAGGGTGTTTAAAAGCATATCTCATTTGTTCTTGGGCAATCATAGGGTATTTCTTATAATAATTTTCCTGGGACACTTAAAAGGACAAGCTAATTAAAGAACTGATATCTGTCTGGCTCAGCTTTAATGAGTTCATGTTCTCTAAGTAGGTGTATGTAGGAAATAGGGGCAGATGTGTCTCTATTTCTCTGCTTTCATGGGTAGAGGCAAGATGTCAAGTGACATAGATGTGGCCTCACACCTTTCAGTGCCTTCATTTCAGCTGGGATTACCTCCACACACCTTCTGAAACTGGAAAATAAACAGCTGTAACAATTCCATAAGTAAAACCTCCTAAGTCCTAAAGATAGGACAAGGGTAATGGCTTTAAACTGAAATAGTTAAAGATTTAGGTTAGTTAAAGAAGAAGTCCTTCACTCTGAGGGTGGTGAGGGACTAAAACAGGTTCCCATCGCTGGAAGTGTTCAAGGCCAGGTTGCATCAGGCTCTGAACAATTTGCTCTAGTGGAAAGTGTCCCTGCTTAGGGCAGGGGAACTGCAACTAAATGATTTTAATGGTCTCTTTCAACACAAACCATTCTATGATTCTAAGTAGTGCTGAGACCTTCAGGCCACTGAGAAAGGGGTTTCTGATTTGTTTCAGTACACTACTGAACATCAGAAGAATGAGTTAGCATGACAAACACCTCTCCTTTGTCATCAGTCCCTGCTTCAAACAATAAGAAGACATTCTTCCCAGCACTCCTAAAAGCTTGCATCATTTACAGCCTCCACTAACACATTGCTCACACATTTTCTACAAATTTTATTATTAAAGTGAAAAACCCCAAGTTACATAATACTGTCCAGTGCACAAAGACTACAATGTTTTTTTCAAGCAGATGGATATACATGAGGGACGGAAATGAAGGACTCAGCCATTTTTTTTGTGAAATATTGCTCACTGAGCTTTGTTGAATGTGTACATGCAGCTCAGTAATGCAGAGGTATGGACATATCCAGTCGTGATGGTTATAGTGATGCTTTCCTCCAGTCATCTCATCCCCACCTCTCAGGCATAGCTAAGGTGATGGCTGATAGGCTGAGAAGGCCCATCAGAAATCATGCACATGCCTCACTAATGGATTTGACCAAGGCTGAGTACACTAAAAGACTTGGTGATGGCGGGGCTGCTGCAGGTTACATCTTGGTCTGTAACACCTACCAGTAAACTGACTGAAGGGCCTCAGGATTGAATACATCCTACAAATGTAGGGGCAGGGATGAAGGCTACACCGCTCAGTACTCAAGTTGCAGTGGCTAATTCAATCTGAGTAATTCAGAAAGCAGTCTGCATTTTAAAATGTATTTTGACCATTACACATAAGTTTACACAAGGAGAACATACCCAAACCCCAGATTTTCTGCAGCTGGGATTTTAGAGCTAACCAGAGAAATGAGCTGCTTTGTTCTCAGTCATTCTTATTCACAGGTACAGGTGACTTTGCGAATAGCATATGCCATGCCAAAACACAGCTGAAATCCTCTTTGCAAGCAGACCTCAGGTTTAGCAGCAGCTGTGAGATGGAGATCTACTGTTAATGGCAGATTCAAGTAGCGTGAAAAATAATGAGGCTCTGTTACAGGTGGACAGAGCTTGTCTGCATTAGAACTGGACCTTGAGAACCTGTGTTAATTAACACATTTTTAAGTGGTGTCAGCTGTTTCTGAGTAAACCTATTGATAAGAGCATAAAAAGCTTTATTCCTGGTCTTATAATAATATGGATTTAGGAAGACAATTATGATCAATAGGTGGGGGTTTAATTTTTTTTATCTTAAAACCTTAATGTATTTTATAAGAATCTGTTATTTGGAAAGCATAAAGAAGAAATCATTCTGGAATCAGATAATTTTATGTTCATTTCCAGACAACACAACTTCTTATGCACATTTTTTACTCCTATTGAGCAGTCTTATTGAGTTAGATGAATTTATCAGCTGTATTCAGATATATCTAGATATTATTTATAAAGCAGGGGTTATAGCATCTCAAAATGCATAGATTTGTGTACAAGGATAATCATGCATGCTACCCCTAAATGCCATCCTAGGCCCAGGGTGCTGGTTTCATTAGAGGGATCTGGAACATGATGAAGTCCACAGATGTTCATGATGAGCTCAAGGCTGCAGCTTGCCTTCCAGCAGGAGGACTTCATGCCACTTTCAATGGGTTGGTCATCTGATTGAGGCAGAGCCTAGGCTGTCACTTGCCTTGATGGTGAGAATGAAGAGCATATTTTAGTAGTTTTATTAAAATTAAACAGTGAGACATTAATTGTATTATTCCATACTTCTTCCTAGAGGGAGCAGCTGCACAGTGTGGCATAATTTAATAAAGCTATCCATCATGTGATGACTGGATGTGAAAAACTTACCAGGTAGCAGTATAAGAAACAACTCCATAGCCCTTGTTTTATCAGTAAAGGCACAACAGAACTGCTATATATATGCCTGGGCTTTAGCAAACATCTGTACATTGATCTAAAGTTAAAATACAGACAAGCCTCAGTTTTGACTAGGAATTGGGAAATTTTCTGGCCAGAACATGTCATCTAGTTATACATCAAAGCTGCATTTGCCTATTTCTTCTTCTACTAGAGAAATCCAGCCTAAAGAATGAAGGGCAAAACGCATGTCCTCTAAAAGTTGGTCACATGAGATGGGCTGCCTGTGTTTTGAACGTGAAGTACCCTTTGTTTGGCAGAGGCTCTCTTTAGCTAAGGCTACAGGGCTGATGGTTGGCTTCTGTCCCTAGTGCATAATGCAGCAAGCAGACCATGATAGCACCTAGGATGCATGATGCAGCTTACGCCTCTAGCACACTGACTGTACTTAGGGCTGCCTGATGGCTTAGGCAGGCTTCTCCATGCTTATTATGTTGTTTTATATTTTCAGAGGTTTTACCCCCAACCACATCCTTCTTTAATTTCAAGGTAAAGCAAAAAATTTATTTCCTCTCCTCAACACAGCTGCAGGAATAAAGGTTCAAATTCACATACTTTGCATTCCCTTTCTCTAATGCTGCCATGTTACTATGAGCAGGAATCAGAAGGTCCTTGATGATGTGGAAGAGCTCACATGCTGCACGTTCCCCTCCTTCCTCACGTACCTGTGCCTTTCCACAGGCACCTCATGGACCACATAGAAAATTTCTAGGCAATACCTAGGGGAACTGACAAAGCACCTGCTTCTTTGAAACACAAAAAAGCAGTTTGGTCTAGTATGGCACTTGAAGAGCTGGCTTAGCGCCAAAAGACCTACCAGGCTGTTCTGCTCCTCTGTGAAGTAGAGCTGTGGGCAAACAGTGAGGGCTCCCAGGCAGGATCTTTTAACTGCTCGGGCTTAATGAACGTGACTGGGAAAGAGCTTTTAAGAGGGGCTGCTCAGTTAGGGAGCATCTCAGTTTATGTCTGGTCTTAACAGCCGTAGGGTTGTCTTGTTTCGTTAGTGTCTTCTTAACGTGTCACTTGTGGATATACATGATTAGGCATTTTGCTCATTCCACCTCTACATAAATGACTGAAGTCTAACTACCCTTCAGAGAAGGCCTCATACAAAACCATTTGTAAGTCTGTCCGTCTCTTCTAAGTGAGATGTGAATGAGGGGAAATTCTGTTCCCTCTTCAGTTTTAACTGGCATGACAGGACTGCAATGCAATGACCTCAAGTACCTAAAAATGAAGGGTTGAAATCGGTAAGGCTGGAGGAGTCTTATAGGATAAACATTAAACTACTGTGACAAAAAAAAAACCTCCAAGAAACCAGCGCTTCCGAGAGGTACCTCAATGATCAGTGAGCAACTAGACATGTAGAACAATAGGCAAACGAGTGGCAACGTTTGAAAGAAGATCTGGGACCTACCACAGACAATGGGGTAAAGGTGTACCTGAAACTCGTTTTTCAATAGTTCTTGGTAGCTGCCAAGCACGGAACGCTAAGAAATGAGTTTTCAGGATCCCATCTACCCCGAGCAATAAAAAACCCACCCTTAATTTAACAGGAGTCACCAGTCACCTCCTGAGGCATAAACAGGCAGCTGAAGCGCCGCGCGTAGGCTGACTTCAGTGCTGGATGCCGAGCAGCGTTTGGCACAGGTGGAGGGGTTTTCATCACAGACCCAAATTAACTTCAGTGAAGTTACTCCGTGTCTGCCAGTGCCGGAGGAACAATCTTCGCGTGGGAGAAGCGCCCGGCCTGCCACCCGCCGCTCTCCCCTCCCGGCGCCGCTCGGCCGAACAAAGGCGGCAGCGGCGGGTCCCCTTTGTGTGGCGCGGGCAGGAGAAGGGGCGAGCCCGTCCGGAGCTCCCCGCCCCGCCAGCCCGGCTGCGCTCGGCGGCGAGCCGGGAGGAAGCGCCGTCTGCACGCCGGGCGAGCGGCTGCGAGCGGCTCGGTCCCGCCCCGGCCCCGCCTCCGCCCCTCCAGCGCCGAACCTCCGCCTCCTCCACCTCCTCCTCGCGGCGGCGGCGGCTTTCTCGGCCCCGGCTCCGTGCTCTGCTGCGCGGCTTCGCCCCGCTGCTCTCCGGAAGGCTCCCGCGCCGCTGCCCAGGACGGTAAGGGCGGCGACAGCGCCGGCCGAGGCTGAACGCGGCGCGGTCTCGCAGCGGTGCCCGCGCTGCCGGGGGTGGCCCGAGGGACGGGGGCGGGCGGGACCCCCCACGCCCGCCCGGCTGGCGTCTGGCGAAGGGGCTACAGCGCGGGCGGCTGCGGGGCTGGTGGCGGCGACGGGCGGGGGGCTCACCCCGCCGGGCGTTGCGGCAGGAGCCGCCCAGCCCAGCTCAGCCCTGCCTCGCCGCCGGGGGTCGGAGGGCGGGCGGCTCCCTCCGGGGACCTAGAGAAGCCCGGGGGAGTGGGTGCCACGGGTGGGTGCCCCGCCGGCCGGGCCGGCTTCGCCTCCGCCCCCGAGGAAGGCGGCTCCGACCCCCAGCTGGCGAGCGGCTCCGCAGCACAGCGCGTATAGCGTTTTGCCTGCTCTGAAGTGCCTCATTTATATCAGGGAAAAACATGGCCCAGGAGAAAGCCGCTGGAAGCGATAGCTGTTGAACTCCTCTGCGTTGTTTCCCCGGGTCGGTGCGAAGTGAGAACTTCCTCCCGGGATGTCCTCTCGGGGGATGCGGGGCTGAGCACATGGCTGGGCTGCCTCCCCTGGGTCTGCCCCGCATCTGTCACAGCACCGCCCGCCACGGGGCCTGCCGGCGCCTGCTCTGCTTTCAGAGTGCTAATCTGACCTCAAGAAAACTTTAGCTGGGCTAGGGGAGAGGCTCATCCAAAGGTAATTAACCTAAACCTGCTGAGGTTTCTTTCCTTCTCTTCTTCCTTCCCTTGCTCAGACAAGACATCCGTGAAAAGGAATGGAATTATTTGTGTCCAAGGGTTCAGTGTATGTGGCAGCTCATAGTGCAGAGAGGGTTAAAACTTTCAAAGACCTGGCACTGGCAAATTAACATCTCCAGTGAATCATACTATTAACTTCTTTAAACTTCAATTTTTATGGTTATTAGCATGTTGATCCTTGCTTTTGTTTAAAGGCTGCAAATACTGTGTTCAGATATTTAAGGGTGAAATGTCTCCGTTGTGCTTGAAATGGCAATCCTTTTGTGTTTTGTAAGCAGCAAGACAACTTTATCTTTAATGTAGACCTTTTTATCACTGAGCTGTAAATACTTGCGCTGTTTGTAAATACTTGGAGTTTGTAAATCTGCTACTGATTTGTTGGTTGGCTTTACAAAGGTCACTTTAGTTCATCAAATGCAAGCATTTTTTGGTAAAATGTCACAAATGTCACATTTGTACTTATGAGCCAGACTTTATAAAGTAACTATTCCTTGGTTCTGCATGCAAAGCCTACTGGCCGATCTTGGTGGGTGGTGTGCAGGAGGTGTGCAGCTTGGCTTACGTCTAATGTTAAGTGTCCTACTTATTTAAAAATGTTTAGGGCTCTAAAAGGGTCAGTGTAACCATACCACACATGTGCTCAACTGACCTGGAATTAACAAGATAAAACACTTTTAAGCGTTTATGGAGTAAAAGGTAGGGTGTTACTTCCTTGTGTGTGGCTAACAGTGAGTTGCTTTTGCAAAGCATCCAATGCTATGCTTCCCGATTCGGAGGGTGGCAGAACTCCCACCCTGCTGCTGCAAAGGCTTGGCTTAAGCTGGTGAGACGGGTCACGAGAGCAGAAGGCACCAGCAAGCAGTGTGAAGGTGCTCCGTGGAGAGATGAACACAACGATGACGGTGGCCAAGGGAGATGGGTGCAGAGACCACCATCAGTCCTTTAAGGATGGCGGGCAGCCCTTGCCATGCTGTGGGGCTGTTGGAGCTGAAAGAGCTGTGTGCCCTTTCAGGGCCCCCACTTTGTGTGGGTTAGTAACAGCATGTCAGTTGATAGTTCGTGCTGCAGCACTGAGTTTCCCCTCTGGGTTTCAGGAGGCAGCAGGCAGGTGCCTGTGCACCATGGGGTAGATGCAGGTATACCAGGAATGTGGTGGTTAGTGTGATTTACTGCCTCGATGGGACTGATAGGCTGTGCCAGCAAGCTCACTTCCTTGCGCAGAAGGCCAGACTGCCTTCATGCCAGTGCATCCATGTTAAGAAAATTGTGTCACAGGCTAAAGTTGAGAGGGAATTGGTGTTTTCCAGATTCACATGGAGATCGTTCACTGTCACTTTGCTAGAGAGGTTCTTTTTGTGTCCCGCTGTAGCACTTGGCCACCAGCATCCGACTTCTCTGCTCCTTACAGGCTTGTGGTGGGCATGGTGAAGATCTCAAATTGTTGCTGGAGGCATTTAATATATTGGTGCAGTCTTCCACTGGATTGGAGATGGTTTTCATGCTGTGCTTAAAAGTCTGGAGGGCTAAGGTTGATTTACTGAGGCAAAACTCAGTCAAATTATAGAATGCAGCCTTGCAAACATGTTATGGTTGCTCGGAGCTATGGAGCAACTTTTAGGTACTGTGCTGGTGTACAAAGGGAAGGTGTTTCTCAAATGTACTTTGTTAGGTACATTTTCCAGTGCTGACCAGTTAGGTTGAAAGTTGGTACACTGAATTTTGGCCTTTAATTGTAGTGGAATGAAGAGTAAATGAAGGCTTATGTTTACAGCCTGCCCAGAACTAGAGGGTGTATCTTTAAATTCTGGATTATCTCTGGTGTCTCACTGGCTGACAATGTGTCTTGCTTTCCACTGTTAGATTACGACTCTGTTCCATAAAGCCTTAAGAACATGTGTTGATTAACCACAAGTTAATAATTCTGAATTAAACTGAAGGGTAAGTATATGTCAGCTATGAAGTGTTTTTGTTTCAAGGAAGTTTTATTTTAGAGGGCAAGTTCTGAGAAGTTACAAGAACCAGTTTGTGTTGTCCACGGGGCTGAATACCTGAAGGAATTGAAGATTTAAACAGGAAAAGAAAAAGACAAAAGAGTAGGCTTGGACTGTCTTAAATGGAAGGTACAATGGCTGCTTGGAAACTGCATTTTAAGGAGGAGGAAAAGCTTGCCAAGAGTAGCTGTGGACCTTGCTGTGAGAATCAGATACTGCAAGTTACCAGAAAACCTAAAGGAATGAAGAGAAGGAGGGGATTGATTGTTGGAGAGCAGAAACTGCAGGAATAGCATGTGAATTGCCAAAAGCTAGAGGATGAAGAAATTTGAGATGAAGAAGGGGTAAAAAGTAAAAAGAGGAGGAGAAAAGAACTTGGTTATGTTGTTGTGAGGATCAGGCTGTAGTTGAAAAATATATCTGATACCTCTAAAAATAGCAGTTTTAACCAGTTTTAGATAAGGATGAGGATGTCAACAGGAGAGAAAGATAGGGTAGAAATGAAAAATCCATGGAAATGATCAGAATAAGCATCTTATACCTGCTTCCAGATTCCAAACTAAGTCAGTAAAGGGTCTCTGCTTTGAGGATCTGAGAGATTTGGCACAGAACACTGGAGCCAGGTTAAAAGAAATGGGTTTTCTTGTTACTTAGCAGGTTGAATGTAGCAGTTGTAACAGCAATATAGCAAAAGATCTATACACCTGTTTCTTTTAAAAGAGGGGAATGAAATCTTGAAACCTTTTACTCTAGTCTCAATAGTGTTCAAGGATTTAGAACAAATTTGGAATGGAAAAAGTAATTAAGTATACAAAGATAAGTGGAAAACAGGATAAAATGCATCATGGATTTGCCACAATTAGGTCACGGAAGACTAAAGTCATATTATTACTGGTTAAAGAGTGAATGTTATAGACAAAAGGAGCAGAAGGCGTCAGTTCGATGTCTACACACCACGGCAGGCACAAGACCGAAAATAAACTGGAAGTGCGAGGCTTGGCTGAATAACGGTGAGGTGTCTCCTGAAGGAGAAATTGTGACTCTGTCTGCGTGAATAAAGGAATTACTGATCTAGATCAGTGTTAGTGGAGAGCTGGTCTCTTTAGCATACTGGCTGAGATAACTGTGTGGAAAGGACAGTTGCTGATGAGACAAAGTTAGGAAGCGTCTGCTGTGAGGTGGATTGGATTACTGCACAGGAAGAATTGAATGTCTGTGATGATTGAAGCAATAGGAATGACAGGAAGTTAAATAGCTCTAAAAGCGAAGTTATCTACTGAGTGATTATTAACAACACATCTGCCATTGGCTGGCAGGTCATCCCTTAAAACAGGCTTGGAGGAAAAGGCAGGATTGCCATAGTCAAACAGGGATGACTCATATGATGCTGAATGTGAAATGGAAGCAAATGTGATCCTCAGTGAGAGCTCTTCAGTGAAGATAGGTATTAGGGAGACTTCATGTCAAATACTGTACATAGTTCTGGGCGCTTATGTACAGAAAATATTAAATTCTAGTGGAACAGGTTCAGGACATCCAGACTACAAAGGTTATTCAGTATGAACAGTCTGGAGTTAAGTGAGAGACCAAAACTTAAGGTACTCTGGCTTTTGTGGCTTAGTAATGGCAGAGATTGTAGATAGCAGCTGCTTATAAATTCCCTGTGGCAGATTCTTTGAGAAGAGGAAGGGTCATAAACTGAAGGTTTGTTCTATGATTTTGGATTAAAAACTTGATGTACAGAAGGATGATTTGATGGCCTGCTGAATGAGTGTTAGAATAATGTACATGGGGCATTGAAAAGGAATTTCCTAACTGCCAGATTTTGGATGCCTTCCTAGCTGTATGTCTCCTAAGTCCCAGCTAAGTGTTGAAATTTGCATGTAACTTTTAAGGAACTGAGCAATTCAGGTAACGGAAGCTACCATATTTTATGCTTTGGTCTTCACAGGTAACTGAAAGAAATAGAAGTCTCTTCAGTAAAGGAGGTGCGAACAAAACCACTTATTTTTGGGGAGTGTATGTTGTCCTGTCACTTCATGGTGACTGGAATTTATGTCAAGTGAAAATACTCACCTATGACATTAGTAGCTGCTGCTTTTTTTTTCTTTTTAGTACGTAATGGAGTGGAATCAAGCTTAACTCATAAAATATTAAAGATAATCACACGTTAATATGTGTGGGACAGAAAATGCATAAATGAACATGCAGGCTGGAGGTCAGATTGACTGACTTGAACCTATAAATAAATAAAAGCTTTATGCTGTCCTGTTGAGTGTGTGCCCATATTTTTCCTCTGTTTGATTTCATGCCCTCTGGTCTTAGGAGTGTTTCATGGCACCAGGTGCATCCTCTTGTTGAGGACTGTGCTCCTGGGAGTAGGAGTGGGGTGCACTTGGGCAGAGCCTTGTGCAGTGCTGTTGAAGACCCACGGAAGGTTGTCTGCTTGTTTGTGGCTTCGTTTTGCAGGTCAGTACCTGACCCAGGTGCTGGTGCTGAACTATACAAAGGCACAACTTAACTCTTGGGAAGAAATTGAGGTATGAGCTGTTCCAGTTGAGATGCTTTTTGTAGTATCACTGTTGAAGATGGGACAGTACACACCAAAGAGGCATGAGCCCCCTAGATAGTGTAAAGATGGCATGTGTGATTTGAATGCTACACCATGTTGGATTAGTTTGATCTTTGTTATTGCATCAGAGTCTGTACATAAGCTCTCCTGTAGCAGGGCTTTGTATGACCAGTGAAACTGCTGGAAGTTGCAAGATGACTCTTCAAAAAGAAAGAAGAATGTATGTCATCTGTGTGGATGTATTTTGAGAAGAACCATTGAAAAAATAAAGTGCTTTGAGTGTATTTGTACAGCAAAGCAGGATCAGTGTTCTGATATTGCTTTATGTCTATTTATTTCAAATTTATAAGGGAGGGGGCCTTACTTCCTTAGAAATAATCCAGTTGCAAACTCCTTTGCAGCATAATTTATTAAAAATCTGAACTGTTGAATTTTAAGTGTTTGCTTTGAAATGCACATGTGTTTTTTCATTAAAGAGGAACTGTATAATGAGCTCAATGTGTTGGGATCCCCCATAGGAAGTAATTGTGAAGACATTTTGTTGAACTCTCAGAAGAATAATTTAGCAATCCCAGAGAAAATTGAATTTATTGTCCTGATAGCTTTTAGCATGCATTATTAGGCTATTCGCTTATTGTGATTTTCCGTTTCCTCCTACTGTTCTTTTGTGTGAGTGTTGGATGTATCATGAAAAGAGGTGAGAGTAGGTCTACACTTGGCATTTCTATAACATCTTTCACTTGACAGTTTTCAAGTTCCAACTATTAATGGATGAGGTGGAAAAGTTATTTCATATTTACAAGAAGTGCGGTCCCGTTGTGTAAAGGTGAGCACTCTGGACTCTGAGTCCCAAGGACCTGAGTTCGAGTCTCAGTGGGGACCGTCCCCTGGCAGTTCAATGCCTCCCTGCCATCCCATCCCGTCAGATCTCGGATGCTCAGCAGGGTCAGCCCCAGTTAGTACCGGGTGCTGTGACAGTCCCGAGGACTTCCCTGTCACTGTCCAAGCTCGCTTGGCCGTGGCAGATGGACCTTAGGACTTAAACGGTGGGGCCAGTTCTGTGCACGCTGTGCCTCACCTAAAAATCCACTGTGCAGGCTGGAAGGGCATACCCATGTGGGGAGAGCCTTTCCAAATCTTCACGAATTTTGGCCATACATACATTTACAAGAGAGAGATTCAACCTAACTTCAATCAATCTTTGACAAATCAGAGATCAGAGCACTTATCTCCTGATACTTTGCTGTGTTCTTTAAAAACAAAATCACTCAAATAATTTTGTATTGCAATTTGAGGTCTTGGAAAAGTCTGCATTAAAAATGTGAGGAAATGTTTTAAGACTTTTTTGGACAGGGAAGATAACAGTGGAATCCAGTATTGTCTGCACCTCAAGCAAGTGGAAAGGAATATCCTTGTTAATAGGTCAAAGAACTGTGTTTGTGGTGAGCATGATCAGACTGGGAAGCAGAGTAATGGATTGGAGCAAGGTGTAAGTGTATAAGTGGTATAAGAGATGGAGGTAAAACCTTGAACATGCACAAGTTTAAGAGTACAAGAGAGACAATGTGCTTGAGAAAGTGAGAATTATGGAAAGACTGTGAGTGAACAAAATGGTGAAGTGGGGAATAAAGCAGAAAAGCTTATGTATTACACATGAACTTAGAATGCACTTTAACTTGTGTCCAAATTAAATTGGAAAGCTCATGTTTTATTCATCTCTGTGATCTGACTGTGGGATAGCTATTAACTGATTGGGTTGCACTGTTTAGAAAAGCACATTTTGAATAAAGAGAGGTTACAGGAGGGAAAGAGCCAAGCAGAACCTTAGAATAAAGTGCTGGAGAACCTTTTACATGTCTCTGTAAATTACATGGTGTCTTGCATAGTTCAAAAACAGGAAAGGAAAGGAAAGAAGAGTTGCTGACAGAAGAATGGGTAAAGAAAGTTCAACAGCCTTGCAGTGGTTTAGCTTTCAGATTTCCACGTGGTGGTTTTTTTTTTTGTGTAAATAGGAGATGGAGAAGTTGTGGTGTTGTGAAAGGACCATTAGTAAAAGAGTAATATTCCTCATCCAGTACCTCTATACAGTATTAGACAACTCTATTTTAAGTAACTACCAAAATTTCATGAGTGGACCCAGACCTTTGGATTTGTAATGACCTTTGTGTGTTGTCTTTCTGTATTTGACAAGATAATCTGTGCATGCTACTATGTGGGAGGTCAGGCAGCCACAAGAAATGAAACTGTCATGTATGTAGTTTAAATTAGCATGGAGGAGAATCATTTAAGTAATGGTTGCATAGAGCACTGATGAGATGATGATGATAATATACATTTTATTTGTAATTTATTTCATATGTATATGTATATATTAATGTTGCTGGGATCTCTTTGATAATGTTTGTTATTTATCTTCCTCTCTATCTCCAGTGGTTTTAGACCATTTTTTTAATCTGTTACTTAAGAACATCTTGCCACTACTCATGCAAGCATCTACTTCAAGACTACATTTTGAAAAATTCATTACTAACATTTGTAAATTACTCATGTAGGTACAAGTAGGTGACATGATAGATTTCACATGCATGTTGTGTTTAATGACAAGATTTACCTATTATTTTGGCTTTCTGAGCCTCAGTGTTACTGAATTATATTTTGAGTTCTCCCTGTTAGTTCTGGATATTGAATGATAATTGCATGAGTGTCACTCCTGAATGAAATTAAATGATAGGCAGGGTGAATGAGACTTGACAGGTTGCTTTTGCTCTGTTGGGATAGATGTTATTTTGTCACTGAAGACCACTTGTGGCTGTTGATCTTCTCTCTATATAATAAAACGATACAATATGTAGGGACTTAGTGGTAAATCAGTTAATTCCATTAATTAGTATCTGTTGATCAGACACTACCAGTTCTGCAACATGTGAAATTTCTGCAATGTGTTTGTACAAATGCTTGTGGACTGTTTGCAGATGTGCAGATCTGCTCACTCAGATTTCCTGCAAGGTATTCATACGTGCTTTGCTGAGGGATTTCAGATGTTTAAGCTAATTTTGTCTTTATTTATTGTTACTGTGCTATCTCTAGCTTGTATTGTTTGCTCTGTGAGTTTGAAGCTTACTCCTGTTGTAGTATTCAGTCCTATTTCATGCAAATGAAATGATGCTTATTAGGTCAAGCTTTAGAATTTCTAGCTGAAAAGAATCCCCCAAATCTTTGTGTATTTAAACCCACACATTTCAGGTCTTTTCTCCTAGCCTCCCTTTCCTTCTGTTTGATAGACTGTGAGGAAGAGGAGAAACAGACTCTAATGAAGAACAGTGTATAGGAATGCTCAGTGTTATCTCTTGAATTTGGTGAGAAAATGTTGGTTTTTTTCTCATCTTTGCTGTAGTCATTTGAGATATTTCCTTATGATTGTAATGAACAAAATAGTTTATTTAGAAAAAAAAACCTTGATTTTTTTCTGATGGCCTGTTTATTATAGCAAGTTTGTGCTATCACAGAATTTCTCTTTTAGGAATGAGATACCTTTTTTTTTCCTGTTAATTGAAAGATGATCAGTGTCATGTCTCTCTTCCTTTCCTCTCAATCCCCCTTAAAACAAAACAAAACCTTCAGTCCTTAAACAAAAGTGTCTTTGTTTCTACATTTGTTTTATGAAATTGCTTGAATCCTTTGGGAAAAGCTTTCCTCTCACAGGAAGAGAGGAAAAAAACCCACCCTCCTAAAGCCAAAAACAGCAAGCCTGCTACCAGACATTACTTTGTTTTGCTATCTGAATAGTAGCAGATTGTATGAAAGAAGCAATTTCTCATCTTAATGAATGAAATGCACACAAATAGACATATGGTTTTCTCTCAGCAAATGTAGAATTGGTAGCATTCAGGGCAAAAATTTGCTGCATACCTTTCTTGGAGCTTCTTTGCCCTATTGTAATTATTTGAGTGGAATTTTAAATGGGATATTTACAGCTCTGAGAGATGGGAGAACCAAGTGCTCTTTGGCCTTTCTGATTTTGTTTTATATTTTGATACCATTTTTTCCTAAAAGTCTCTTTGTTCTACGTCTTTGTGCTGTTCTGCTGCTGTGCTTCCACTTGTGAGGCCATCCATCCTGGTATACTGTCTGAATCACCCTCTCCTGATCTAGGAACCTGGCAACTGACAGGAAAGATGAGTTAAGTGAGAGATTGAACCAGAAAGACCAAGAATTACATGAAACGCTACACTGCTAATTTGTTTTCATGGGCTTTATCCAGAAACTATAGTAATGATCAGGAGTGCTGATGAGCTAGAACAAGGTTATTGCAGCAAATTTTTTCCCAAATGTCATAAAAATGCAAAATTGAGTCAGTGGCCTTCTGTTCTCGATCATGTGTATTATTGTGCAGGCTGGAGGGATCAAGGATGAAGGAAAACTTTGAATAAAAGCTGAATGTGAATGAAAAATAAGGAGACCTCCATTAACACCAGGAGGGAAGGGCTTATTTTCTGTAGAGTAGGAAACCAGATGCTGGACTAAAAGAATGATGTAGATCTGTCCTAGAGGACGTCTTCATAAGCATTAAATGGAGAATATGAAATATGGTAGCCTTCCTATGATCCAGTGGCACCTCACATCTTGGGCAGCTCTTGATCTTCCCTCTGTTGGTGCCTTGCATTGCCACTGTCCCCCTCCTTCCACAAAGCCCATGTTGTGTGAGCATTTATAGCACATGCTGGGCTTTGATGTGCGTGCAACTTGTGCAGTCATGGTAATTTTGGTACTGTGCAGCCATGAAACCGCTCTGTCCTCGTGACTGGCTTGTCCATAGTGTGGTGGTGAAACCTGCATGTTGTTTCCTGGACTTCTTTTTTTATATCTTAACCTTGTAGGTACACCTGCTGCTTGTCCTTCCAGTGCCTGGGAATAGAACTGTGCACCTCTGCAGTGCCTTCTGGAGTAACATCCATACGACTCATAAACAGACATGTGCAGAGATGATTATATGGATGTTCACCTTATATTTGAAACATTTTTAAGTGCTTTTCATGAAGACTAGACCAGAGAATTATAGGCTTTGGAGAGATAGAAGCTTATGCTTTGCTGGCTAAGCAGCATTAATGTTTTCATTACTTGGCCTAAAATGGAGTAGGCAGAAGCTGTAGAGAGAGGCCCTGTCCCCCAGCTATGCCAAGTTTAGTAAAAGATAGGATTTATCCTTCTAAACTTTCATTATCCAAGAACTGCTATGAATGTATCAAATGATGCTTTTTATATTGTTACAGTCAACTAATTTGATTTCCATATTACATCTGGATGAGTGTGGCTGAAAAGATTTTTGTATAAGGTGCCCTGCCCCAATATGAAATCAGATCCTCTCACTCCACCTCCTACGTGTATTATACTGCACTGTGTGGGCTGCACTGCTGAGCCAGAGAGTAGAGAGGAGTATTTGCCTCCTGCACTCTCATTACGGTCAATGCTAATCAAATGCTACTAATGACAGTAGGCTTTCTTTGCTGCTGAATAGCAGGATGGTATTATTTATTTTGGTCACAGAGGGTCAGCTGAGCTGTGGAGTGGCAGAGCTGCCCACCCTATAGGCCCATACTCACACTCGCAGTACCCTTCATTCCCATTTTGCTGTGGGGTCGAAACATGTTCTCCAAGAACACTGTTTTCTGTGGGTATTGCAACTGAGGTGGGACAAGGTGGAGGCTGGAAGGACGAAGACTGGTATCCAAAAAGCCCTTGCAGTGGGTGTATTGCAGCACTGCAGGCCAGTTGCCTGTTGCTGCAGTTTAAGCCTGAAGGAATTGCACCATGAGTTGGGCAGGAAGGCAAGGTGGCAGCTTGTATTCTGGCAGTTGTAATACAGATACTGTGTAATGCAGAGCTGGCTACTGTGAGGTTCCAGTCTTTCTCCTACGTCTTTCCCATGCCTAGAACTTCCACTAATTTAAAGCTGAATTTCTAATGAGAATCAAAACCTGTTCCTTAATCTATGTGATTTGCTTTCATGGAATACTTCATTCAACTTACTGCAAATTGTGAAAGCCATGTTAAATGTGAAAATTAAATCTGCTGTTTCTAACATTGAACTAGACTGAAGAGTGCCAGCAATCCCTGTAAAGGCCTCCTTCAATGAAATGTAATTTGGTATCATAATATACTGTGCTGAAAGGAAGAATAAAATAGTTCTTCACTTAGTTCTTTTTGCATTACAATTCTGGAGTTGGCAACAGTGGATTTCCCATTGTATCCTTAATACTTTCTCTTCATATTAGGCAATATATGGGAGACCAAACTTCTAAAATCCACTTTAAGTGTTGTTAAAATAACTGATATGTTGGAGTGGAGAAAATAGCCTCTTGTTTTTCTGTAGAACAGTCATATAAACACAACTTTTTTTATTTTCTTTCTTGCTTTTTTTGGTGTTGTTTTGCAGAGTTATGCAGAGCTTCACAGATATTCCTAGGCTGGGATTTTTCTAAAGTCAATATCAGAATTCACTTTTTCATACTTGCAAAGATCATTGTCTCTGACAATGAAATATATATCACTTCAGTTCTGTTTAACTTGTTCACTTAGTCAAACAGCTCTTAAAATTTTTGTCCATGATCAGCTAACCCATTGGCATGACAATGAAAGTGTAAACGGGAATATCAGAAATTCTGTGATCACCATTCTCGAAACTTCTCTGGCACCTCTAGTGAGTGTTCTCCAGGGATAAGGAAGAGGCAGAGAGTGGATATAGAGGAGGAAATTACAGTGATAGAGTATGGCTGAGTTAGTAGTGGCTGCTGTGCTTTGTACCTCTGAAGGCTCCTGAGAAAGGAGGGAGTGTGCCTTTGGGTTGTCCAGTGTCTTTCATTTGTTTAAATATTATTATGTCTCTGATCACAGCTTCACAGCCTTTGGCAATTTAAAGTATAGGAGAACTTCTTTTCCCTGCTGAGAAATTAAAGGACATACCTGCTTAATTGTTCTCAATTACATGATGGTTTTGATTTTAACCAGTTCTTTTCTGACTTGGGAAGAAGAGGGATATATTCTGCATGGAAACTATCCACAACTTTCTCAGATGATTTAATAGCACATTTCTAAACAACTGAATTATCTTGGTTTATATAGTTAGTCTGCAGCTTGAATAAATAGAAATGTAAAGTGACATAAAATTAAGATATCTTGTTTATTATGTTGTCTGCTCATAAAATACATCCAACTATTCACAAGGGAAAATATTCTTCAGGAAGAGATTCAAATTAAGTACTGCCTTACTGTCCCTATTACTTTTCTGTTTGTTGTCTTAAATTCTTTTCAATTACTTTTTTTTTCCTTCTCACAGTCTCTAGGATGTGTATTTGAGCTAACCATTAATTCCTCATTTTTGCTGTCTGTAGTACTTTTACATTTATACTAATGTATGTAGATGAACAGGTCAGGACTTTACCTATATAATAAAAGTGACTTAATTTACTCCTATGTACAAGCCAGCATGTAAATATTTAAATAAAAAGGCAGAAGAACAGATGACCTGGTGCCTGGTACAGTAATTGTAACTGGAGACTGATACTTGTGCAAGGAGGGCAGCTATCAAAATAGCCATCATCTGATGCTGCTTTTTCCCCCATCCCTACTGTGAGCACAGCTTGTGGAGACACACCTGCAGCGAGGTGGAGGACAAGTGCCTGCTTGGGGCAGAGTCTTTCCTCAGTCCTTCATTCCATCTTGGAGGCAGGATGCATATGTTGGGTTTAGCCTGGCAATAGCATGCCCCCCACAGCCATGCTCCCCAATGTCCTTGAGAAGAGGCAGCCCCTGGAAAGCACAGAACCTCCCTGCTGTGCCCCAAGTTCAGGCTTCCTGCAGTAGCCCACAGTTCATGGCCTGACCTGCCTGTCTCCTGGAATTGGGGCATGGCTGGCCTCTGGGTTAGACTATTGGATCTGTCTTGGCATCCCTCCTTAATCCTTTGGTGTGCCATACATCTGATTCTGTGAGGGGTACTTGACAGGAGAACCACAGCTGATAGGGCAGGAGTCCAACCAGGCAGTGCACTTGCAGGTCATAGTCAAGGTTTTGCATCTTAAGTAGAGAAAAATAGCATTTCCTTCACGTAAAACACTATGAGAATAGGCAAAATGTACATTCATGATATGGGGAAAAAGAGTTGACAGAGGAGCTCTGGTTTGCACCACTGACTAATGGGATCTGCGGCATTTTTCAACAAGAATCAGCAAACATTGTGTGGATGTCTGCAGGTAATTTGGAGTCATCTTCAATGTAAAAGACTGAATCCTCCTCTCCTGCCCTTAGTATTTTTCTGTAACATGATGGTGTCCACATGTGTACATGCACAAATAACATTCTTTGTTTAAAATCCTAAATGCTTCTGTAGGGACCTGATCTAATCTACATGAGCTTTCCCTTTCTGCAGCTGCCTTGGACTGAATCTGAGGAAGGAGTTACAGTACATGGTCTACATCCAAAGGAGAAGCCTTGCTCCTCTGAGGACTGTTAGCTATGGCAAGAACGTAGTCCTTGGTGAGAGGGCTGGGCTCAAATTCATATCCTGCTCTGTGCTTTGAAAGGTTGTCCACAAGTCCTCAGCTATGACATTGCTGCCCCATATCTTCTGAGAGGTGCTGAACAGACTGGAGACAAGGCAGCATGAGGTGGGCACCCAGTGAAATGTATTCCTCAGGCCCTTTCTCCCAGGTTCTCTCCTAAAATATCTCGATGCTCTCAGTTAACTGTCAGGTCTCTGAATTGCATTGTCTGCAAACAGTTACTTTCTCGTAGTTCTTGCTGGTGGTGTAAGATAGCTTGGCAACGTCTGTGAGAAAGCGGTTATATGGGGAAGAGGTTATTCTGAGATTTTTGTCTTAACTGGAAAAACACCAAAAGCTGGGAAGTGCAAAATACATGTGCTTTTTTTTTAACTTGAAATTTCACACTGCTTTTCAAAATAAATTCTCCTGCCTTTAAAAGGGTGAGTCCTTGCTCCAAAGCAGTGATTCCCAAATGTTCATATCTGAGCCAAGAATAAGATCTTTTTGTGCAACCTCTTCAGAGTCTGCCTTTGAGAAAGAAAGAATTTAGTCTTCTTTTTGAGACTTTATTCTCTTTATAGAAGATAATGAGTTTGCTTTTCAAAGGAAAAGCTTGAGAATTGCAGTGAAGAGGTCTGTTGTATTTGGGCTTGATTTTATGCAGGATAAAGCTGTTTAGTATTTAATACAGTAAACTGTTTAAAAAGATAAGTTATATAATTACCATGAACTTTTAAATAACCATTAGTATTAGTACTTGATTGTCAGTAACAGCATGCTGTAATAATATTCAGAAATTAGCAGATCCACAAGAACTGTCTCAGTCTTTGCTCTTATTAAGCTGAAAATCAAGGCTGTGGCTTTATAAGTAGGAAAATGGTTGCAGATGTAGTCAGAGCTTTTTAAGATTTTTTTTGCCTTTTTGTTTATCCTTATTTGCATATCTTAATTATATAAACATCTTCAGTTTGGAAACTGAAATACTATTTTATTTCTCCAACTATCTTTTACTGTCAGCTCACTGAGTGCCGGTTTTTAACAGTTTGTTCACTTGCCTGTGACAGTTTCTACATAGTCAAATACGGCAGCTGATATCTGACTGCTTTAAAATAATATTGAATACTGTAAAATTGTTTATATACTTAGTGATGTGGTCCTGTAGATTCACTTCAAATGAACAAGCTTGCGTAGTGTATGGGAATAAGTAAATTCTCCCTTGCTCTCTGATAGCTGTTGCTGGACTGCAGTTAACTCTTCAGCAGGCAATAGAAGAACCTAGTGGTAGAATAAGTGGTATAAACCACTCCAGATAGCAATCACCTTGTCATATATTCTGGTGGGGAAGAGTCAGAAAATAGCCTGCAAACATTTCCACTTCCCATTGTTAAATTGTGGTTTTATTATTGTCAGTATTTGGCTCCTAATAGGGTAGATGATGAACCCAGTTTTTATGGGCATATCTCACCAAATTCAATTCTCCACTTTAAGAGAAAGAGTACCAAATGTAAGGAGATTGTCTCTTACTTCTTTGGTATTAAACTTTTATGACAAAATGACTTAGAACTAAAAGCAGTAGGTTTGGTCTCAGAGGAAAATGGAGACTTCTCAAAGCTGCTGCACTGGAAAGTATATTGGTCTCTGTGGTTCTCTTTTTATTGCACTCTATGCTAAACCTGTAATCACAGGATTTAGAAAATCCTCCCCATGCACTTTTTAGGAGTGACCCAGTGTTTCCATGAAACAAATGGATCTGTGGACTTCTGAATGTTCATTTAGCTCCCAGGTGCACCAGAAGAGCTCTCAAATAGAGACAGCAGGAATTCCTGAGGTCCAGAGGCCAGCTGGAAGTTTCCCACTGTATCTTGTATTGCCATGTTGTAGTACAAAAGTATCAGACGAGATTGTGTGAGGCCAAAGGAGATGATATTTAAAGATGATCTCGCTCTTTTACTAGTCATTTTGCAGCACCAGATAAATAATGTTATTAGTTAATTGTTAGGGAAATTTCTTCTGTTTGAAGGATTCTTCCTCCTCTTCAGTTTGTGAAGACCTTTACCAAGTGCGTAGACTTCACTGGTTAATCCAGGAATTTACACAAAGGTAGTGCAAAGTTCAGAGTAGTGGTGTGGTATGACTGTGTCAACTTGAATTGTTTAGTATGTTCATAACAGCAGGACTTTTTTTTCCCTCTTTTCTTGACCTTTTTGCTCACTGTCAATTCTGAGGAATGATGGGTTGTGCATGTGTCACGTCCAGGTATCATTCTGGCAAAATCACTCACAAGCTGATGGTGTGTGATTATTGCTTGTTTTTTGAAGAAGGCAGATACTCCACTTCCTAAGCCAAAAGGAAACTTTTCTCAGACAAAGCTTGATCTCTTTGTAAGCACTTTCAAATCCTGCCTGTGTGTTGCAGGTGCGTGCCCAGACCACATGCTGTCTGGTGACCGCTGCTTCTGTGAACAGAGGGATTAGAATAGAGTTTCAGCCTTAATCCTGAGTTTCCTGTGCAGATACACTTTACAGTCTTATTCCTGTTTAGTTGCCTGTGTGTTAAAGAGCATATTTTTATTTATACTCGCTCTCTTCCCTCAAAAAGGCACTAAGAGTGGTATTTCGATTGTTGTTGTTGCTGAACTATATAAAGATTTACGCCTTTTTTTTTCCTGGACTCTTCACAGGGCAGTAATTAGCCGTGCTATGCAAATTCTTGCAGAAAAATTAACTGGTTATCTGCTAATTAAAACTAAATGACAGCAATTTTACATTTAGGTTATTTTAAAGTATCTAAATGATTTAGTATATGAAGACTTAATTTTTTTCAATGTACGCCTCAGTCTCCTCTTTGTTACTTTTGAACTCTACAGTAAATATATATGTATGTTTTTCTGTACAGAATTATATGCTATAATTTAAAAAACCCCAAACAAACAAAAAAACCAACCAAATAAAAAAGAACCAAACAAAAACCCGCCACCAAAACAGGATTTGTCTTCCTGAGGGCTTGAACTGATCTTCAGAATTTTGTGAAATGGGAAAAATCATGTGTCCACTATTTTAGTGGTCTTGGTTTTTGTACTTTTATGATCCTTGCCGTTTCAGATGTGGTTTGCACAAATTGAACTGCATCTAAAATTTAATATGGGCCAGGACAAGGTCTTGGAACTAAATTTCTTCAGCAATATAGTTAATTTATCTAGAAGTTGGTAAAAGACTGTTTTCTCCTTATACAGTTTCTCTTGCTTATCCTTGAAAATTTTGTGTTTAGGGAGCTATTTAAATCATCTGTCATCATTAGTTAAAGCAGTAGCTAGCATACAAACTGGCGTAAGCAACAGGAAAATTAGTTTCTTGGTGCTCTAACAAATTTAAAGGAAATATTTTTGAATTGTGTAATAATGGCACGTGATAGATTTTTGATTAAAGAAAAAGTACTAGAAGCATATGTTTGTGGTGTGATAATGTTTTTTAAGGTTTTAATGTCTTAATTTCGGTTTCTTTACCAGTTTATTGGAAGACTTGGCTTGGGGCCCTGGTGAATCCTCTGACAGTTGTGTGAAAATCTAGTCAAAACTTCAGAGTTTTCAAAACCTCTAAGTCAGTAAGATGTCTGATGTGCAGATGGCGTTAATGTGTATGTGGATGCTACAAAAGTATAAATCCATGGTAAGACATACAGGAAAACGTGTAGAGGTAAATGAAGTTACAGGGCTGCTGGGAGAAATTTTAGATGTTGACAATTTCACTGATGTGTTTCTGCTAAATGATCGCCAGCATTCCCTCATTCTCTCTATGCAAAAAGGTACTTAAGTGAAAATTAAGCATATTAGGAGGAACCGCTGATTAGCTCTTGTGTCCCTTGTGAGGGAGTTGTGAACTTGCCCCACTGCATGGGGAGGGAAGGGAAAAAAGGGAATTCTTCCATCTCTGATCCATATATTTATAATCTGCTGTTGCCATTAATCAGAGGCCTGAAATATATTGGATTCTGCTTCAAAAAAGATTGAATATATGTTATTGTAGGAACAGTGGTTTAGGTAGTTTCGGCAGGAAAGCAGCTGTTGTATAAAAATGCCTGAATAAGTGCAGAGTTTTCCTTTGGTATGCCTTTAAGGCAAATAAATTTGCTTTCTATACAATTGTGCTGTTGTTTTTGTATTTTGGGGGTTTTTTCCAATTCTAATAGAAGCTCAGCAATAAGCCTTGAGCACAGAATAAATTCTTTATCCTGTCTGATTTGTGTGTATTTGTCTTTTAAATCTGTTTAACAAAGTAGTGCAACAAATTTGGGATTGGCAATGTGTTAATTAACTTTGTTAGAGGAGGCTGGGACAGAAAAATGGGGGAGTTCACGTTTTTTGCATTAGGTATGATGAGCTGACACAAAGATTAGCTGCATTGTGCATTTCTTTTCAAACAGCTCCTGACCTTATGAGTGCAAGGAAGTTGTTATCCAGCTGTAGCAGTATAAATTTGGCAAAGAAAATAAGCACACATTTTGTGCTGATTTTTATATTGGCAGAAGAATATTCTCAGCTCATAGACTTTCCTTTTACCTCTCATGAATTTAAAAATAATGTTGATTTAGTGCCAAGTGTCTGTTGTGATACATGCCCTTGTATTGCAGTTTAGTGCTTTTTATTGTTTGTTATGCCTTTATTTTTCTCTCTGGATCAGCTCTGACACTTATGATATGGAGGGCAGTTAATACCAGTAAATCAGGTAATGCTTGTAAAAGTTTCTGATACATTATGAAATATAAATTTTAAATTTCAGTAACGTGAAGTCTGGACTGTAAAGTCTTAGTTTTAATCTAGGCTTATTTGGTTACACTGTGTTAAATCCACTGCTAAAAATACTCAAGCTTTTGTATTATTATTTATATTTTCTTTTGAGATCAAATCTCTTTGAACTATGTAGACACGCACCTGTGCTCATTTTAATCCCTGTGTAGTTTTCATCAATTATCACAGCAGGCAAGAAGAAAATAAAATTGTAAAATGCTTTTGAAAAGTAAATACGTTCAACTTGGGGTTCAGGTTTCTGTTTAAATCAAAGATCATCTGTATTCATGTTCGTAGACAGAGCTGGGTAAGGGAGGGGCACAGAAAGCCTTTTTTTGTTTTCATTTTGAAATATCTGTTTTGAAGTGCTTTGCTGTATGTTGAGTATAATATATTTGTGTTTGTAGAGGAAGGCTGTGTTGTGTGTGTATATGCTTTTTTTTTTAAGCTGGAGAAAATCTAGGTCAAGAGATTTCATTCTTATTAATAACTTAAGGCTTTATTCGACAAAAATTATCCTCCATGGCTAGAAAGCTTCCTCACTGGGGAAGTGCTGGTGGAGAAAGAGCCGCTGCTTTCAAACATGGATGGGAACATTTTCCCTTCCATTCAAGTGTTAACATGTTCACTTCATAGTCATAGAATCATTAGGTTTGAAAAGACCTCTAAAATTATTGAGTCCAACCATTAACCTAACAATGCCAAATCTAGCACTAAACCATGTCTCTGACTCCATCCATCACTTTCTTGGACAGCCTGTTCCAATGCTCGACTGTAAGTCGATTCTACACTTGACAGTTCTTTTGATGAAGAAATTTTCCTAATATCAAATCTAAACCTTCCTTCACACAAGTCACTTGTTACTTGGTAGAAGAGACTCTGGATGCACTCCAATGTCTTTCTTCCCCTGTGTATTTTTGATCACCATCACAAAAATTCACAGGAGCCTGTTCTTAGTGAGTTTCTCAGGATGGGGCCCTGCTTGAGGCTGGGGGCCCTGGGCATTTCCCCTCTCCATGTATGCCTGCTGTTCAATCCCATGCCGTGGCCTCAGCCTCCCAGTGCTGCCTCAGCCTCGTGCCCCATGTGCAACCACATTCCACCCAGAAGTCTTGTGATATTGATATAATAAAATTTCACCACAGGATTGAATTTTTTTTCTGAAAACATTTCTGTCAGCAAAATAAATAAATATGGAGGCTTGCCAATTGTTGATTTAATTCATTAGGAGATACTAAAATGTGAAATCTCTTGCTTGGCCTTGTGTAGCTTTCCTGCTCCTCTTCCTCAGCAGCCACTGCCCTGTGTGTTTTGCTACACAGCACCAATAACTTGGGATGAGTGCTGTTAAATAAGGAAACTGGAATAATAGGGAAGTTCTTGGCTCTTCAAGCTACAGTAATCTACTGTATTAAAGGTTTAAATAGACTTGGGGAAAATAGCTGTATTAAGCCTTTAATTTTACCTTAAGCTTCTGTGTCACTTTAGAACTGAAAGCAAATGTAGTTAAATTAGAATAATTAATCATGTACACAGGGGCATGTAATGAATTTCCCATCAATTTGCAAGTTCTGCAAACTAAGATAAGTCTTAAAATGCTGTTTGTAATCTATGGATGCTGTACTTGACAAAAATATAGGTTACATTAGAAGCCATCTGTGTTGGCATCTTGAATTTGTTTAAACGTGAGGGTTTAGAACTTTGGTTTGTGTTTCCATGTCTAGCAGTGTGTCAGAGGGCAAACTTGAGGGAGAAAAAGGTCATTATAATTAAAGTGTGCAGGTTGAGAACTCCTGTATCAACACTTTTGTTTTCTCCGGTTACTGCCCAAGGTCTTGTGAATGTCGGAGAGTTTGGAAAGCCTGTCTATCTGCTGCTGCAGAATCTGTCAGATTATACCTATCTGCCCAGCAAAAGTTGGATTCATGCTGACAAAAATCAAGAAATATATTTGTCTCTTCCAGGGAAAGTCTTCGAACATGTGGAATTGCAGGTCCTAACTTCCTAAAGAGAGATGTGCAGAAGCTTTAGACATTGTAGTTACTAATATAATTGTAGTGTGACTAATATAATTGCATCTTATTCATGAATAACTTCTGTAGATGTGAAGCAGACTTTGAAGCAAATCAGTTGACACCCACACAGGACTAAATTATAACATCCTGATTAAATTGCTATGCAATGTAAGTGCTAAAGTATTGTCAATACAAAACGTTTGTTCCCGACAATTCTTTGCATGTTGAAAATCACTTGAAATTTTCTAGATTAAAAATTAACTTGTGTAGTTAGACTATTTGCATGTAAAATGAACAAAGATTATCAAGATCATTAAAAACAAAACACATGAGAGAATAATGTCAAATGTAGTTTAGGAATACCTATCCATTTCTTTTCACATTCCACATATTTTATTTTAATTTTTTATTTAGTGACCAAATGGTGACTTTTGGTATACTGCTTTTCTTTTAAAGTGTAGCGTAATTATTTCCCTGTTTATGTCAAGCAAAACAGGGGCTGAGAAGACATGTTTCTGAAAATTTGTTTCCTTTTATTTTATCATAGAACAGTGGTAGAGGCCACATCCCTGGAAACATTAAAGGTCAGGTTGAATGGAGCTCTGAGCAAACTTGATCTAGTTGAAGATCTGAGCCCTGCTCACTGCAGCGGCATTGGACTAGATGGCCTTTAAAGGTCCCTTCCAATGCAAACTGTTCTATGATTCTGTGAGGATAACTGGAAATTCAAATGCATTGTTTATACAGTATACGAATGTAGCAGTAGAAATTATAGTACTGCAATAAAAAATAAGGTAGATACCTCTTTAGATGTTGGATTCAATTTTAAAGTTTGTTCCTTCTGTCTGTAGAGCTTTTCATACTTAATTTTATATGTTACACAAGCACCTCCTTAGAGGCCTCATATGTTAAACTTCAGAATATAGAAATTCAGTGTTTGAGATTTAGTCCTTGTGTGGGTGCCTATCTTTGTAGATAACTTGCACAGAATTTTCTGCAGGAACATAATGTCAACTTTTGCCAGGAATAATGCTATATCAACATTTTATCAAATTGGTGAATCATCAAAATGCACATCTTTAGGGATGTGTGAATGCCTGCAGTGAAAAAATACATATTTTGATATACAAAAATGTTGCTTGTGTTTTTGGAGTTGTTTTTGTTACCCAAATGACCAGTATAATTTTCTTAGCTGTAGGTTCTTTTGAAATTGTGAAGGTTAAGCTGTGTGTTAGCAGTCCATCTCCATTATGTAAAAAGAACTGCTAGGTGGTTTCAGAATGACAACTCAAGAAAAACCCTATCAGCTGTCTGTGGCTTTTTGCCCTGCATCTAGAGACATGATCTGACTGCTTGATATTTTTATTTATAACGTCTAAGAAAACTGTCAATATTTTATGTTATGTTATGCTACTCTTAAGTTGTGTTTATGTCAGAACAGTGTGAGAATGTTGTCTCTTAAGTTTTACTCCTGGTTTGACATTTGACAGTCAAGTGGCCCAAATCAAGGTCAAACCTCTGCAACTGTTGCCCCTTTCATGCCTTACAGTAAAGACTCGATATAAGGTTGATAAATGCTTATAAAAGTAGCAATAAGTGGCTAAGTCCTCAGAAAGGAAGTGTAAAGCTGCCTGATTCAAACTGTTGATTTATGTTGCTGTTAGTGGTAGTTGGTTTTACTGCTTGCCCCTTGCCTGTTGGCCAGCTTCCTGCTACATGGACATGAGCAGGGTCTTGGATTTGCTTCTTCTGGGGTGTGGAAGTGCTGTATCATTGCACTGAAATTCCATGTAGGAATAATGCGCATTTTTGTTTAAATCTTTTAACCAATAAACATTTTTTATAATTAGCTGTAAACAAAGAAAAGTAAGCGATCATGGCATCTTATGTGGTTTTTTTACCTCTGTACAGAATTGCCTCAAATGACCTGTTTCTAAGCTGTTTCTTTCTTTGCTTCTCAAAATTGTGGTGTTCAGCATGAGAAAATTATTATTAAATGCCTCTGATGAAGGTAGACTTTTGCAGACCTGGCATGTGGTGCTTAATTCCTGCTTTTGTAACCATCTGCTGAGTTGTCCTAAGCACTGAGCCTATGTCCTGGAGATGGGTTCCACTTCTTGTAGTCAGAGAGGGAGGGAGGCTTTTGGTAAGTCATCCTGTTTCCATGCTTCACTGGATATGATGCAAGGACTCCTGCAGCCTTATTAAAGTTAAATCATCAATATCCTACATCCAGCACTCTTTTTCCCTACAAGTGTGATACTTTTTGGTGTTCCTATCAGTGATGATAGTGAAGTATTGAAACAGGTCACAAAGAAAAGCATTAAACTCCTTGTAGTTTCTTGCAGTCCAATATTAGATATATTTAATAGACAATAGTCATGCTTTAATGTAGTTTATAGGAAAAGGTTTTAGTGTGTGTACTCTGTGGTGTTTTGACTTAAGCCTTCTTGAGTCCCCAGCTTGGTCAGTAGTGTGGGGTCCTAGAGAGCTCCCTGCCTTAGGTCTGATGCAGGCAAAACCTAGATGTGAGAGCCAGGTCCCCAAGCTTGGCTGGTGACAGGGATTAGGACTAACTGCTGAAGCAGGCAGCACATCTGTGCCTGGCTGACAGCTGTACACCCTTGTACTTGCCTTGTTTTCAGTGTCGGTATATTTTTATAAATACTTTGGTACTCACTGTGTTGTGCTTTGCAAAATAAGTTTTAGAAATAATCTCTGATTTATATCCTCTTTTTATGTTTGACCCTGTGGCCTGACCCCAAGTCAAAGCTTTGTATATCTTATTCCCAGCAAAGTGAACTGTGGGGTTTTGTTTTGAAGCCCAGCTGTAGACTTAGTGTTTCCCATCATGGATAAGGTATCTGTTTCATGTCTCTTATTACTAACATTTAATTTGCTGCCTGATTTTAAGTCAAAACTGAGTTCACCTGTTTGTATCTTTTCCTCTTCCAGCTGTAAAACATCTGAAGAGAAACAATTACAGTTGAATAATCAGGAACCAAGTTAGTCTTCCTGATTATACTGAGTTGTGAAGACAGAACTGACAGTCGGGTTATGAAGCAGGGTAAGCAAGTGGCTGTCCTCCAACGAATAGAGATTAAAATGAATTCTTGCTGCTTTGGGGTTTTAATAACTTGCTGATGAAAAGTCTTTACCTGGAAACTTGCATGTGAAAGCACAGGCTGTAGAGTCTTTCAGGCCAGAGGAAAATTTGCCTTTACAGCTGTAATATCCATCTGTGTTTTGGTTGTGCTCAATGGATCAATAAGTCAATGACTGTTTCCCTCAGCTGATTCCTCCTGCTAGTTGTTTCTTATTTCTTCTGAAGTGCCTAAAGTCGTTTTTTGTTTTGTTTGGAGGGGGGGTTTTAGTGGGATTTTTTTTGTGGGGTGGTTATTTTTTGTTCTCTGCATTTGCAAATGTTTCATTATTAATAATTTGTGCTTGCTCTAGTTCTCAAGCTTATATTGTAAATTCAGTTCTTGTTGAGTTGTCCGGTGGGCAAACGAAGGTGACCTAAAACTCCTCCAAAATGTGTGCGTGGCTTGGTATTCATAACCATTTGGCACTTTCTTCCCAATTTCCAGTGGCTCTGATGAAAGTATCATACTGCCTCTGGTCATTCAGGTACTTTGAAGAGCCACTCTTGCAGTTCCCTGGCATCATTCCCTGGCAAAATTGTTTGGGCTGGTTTTACTTCAGCATCTGTGTCCTGAAAACCTGAGAGCTCTCTTGATCTGATCGTTTAATGGGATTGGGTGTCACTTTTATTGTTTCGAATGTGGGTCATTGTCCCGTGGTCACATCTAAGGGAGAAGTAACACATCTCATGTAGGGGTTCACTACCAGGATGGAAAAGTTAGGACTCTCATGTCTCCTGCACAGCTTGTCTTATGCAGAGCTGCCAAGTTGACAGAAAGATTAGAGGCTGCAGAAAATTAGTTTTATAATTTGCATAAAAATCCTACTTCTCCTACTGTGGCTGGAGAGGCAACAAAAACAATCATGAGTCCAAATCTGCTGAAGACATGAAGGAATGTTTGTGTGACTTTGATGTTGCAAAGAGTTTTGGAAGTGTCTGTGTGTTCCAGAGTATCATTCTTAAAATGATAATGATGTTGCTATTGAAAGCCAGAGAAAGGTGTCACCCTTGTAAGGTCTAAAATCTGTGTCATGAATAGTTTTGCTTATATTTCCATGCTTTTCTTATGCTTAGTAGTTCCAAATCTACCCAGCAGATCAGTGTGGCTGATTTTTGTAAAGTTTGTTGTGAGAATGCAGGCAGGGTAGTGTAACATACATGATTCCATCTTCAGCTGCATATAATTAAGTGCCCTCATGTATATTTTGCCTCAATTTCTTATCTAAAGATTTCTCCCAAATAGAAGGCAAAGATGGTTATAGCATATGGTTGCTTCTGCTTCTATTGTCTGTTCTAACGTCAAACCAATTACTTAGCTTGTGTCTTATGAATAATAAAATGGTCATCTCTCATGGGGACCATGAAAAATGAATAAAGCTACATTACAAACTCAGAAGGAGAACAGTTCAGAATTTGGTTTACTTCTGGGGTTATACCCTGGCTGACATTGAGAAACCTTTATGTTTGGGAAATAACATCTTGAGATAGCGTATGCTGACATCTTTCCTGGATCATCAATAACGACTCAGAGAGTACACTGTTTTTTCAAAATTTGAAAATTAGCTACTTTCATGATGCCATTTTTCGGAGTTTAATTGACTTTTTTAAGCTGATAGAGAAGTCACCAAAAACTCTTACAAGGGGTCTTTTATTTTGCCTTAGTATCAATTTCGGCTCCCTATTTTATGGTTCTCTGTAATGTTTGTAGTAATAAGGCAGTATCGTATTTTTCTATTCCCTTTCACAGGAAAACTTAAGAGAGTTGATTGCTCTGATTAAATTTCCTAGTCTTACTTACTTAAAATACCAGGCCTCTTCTTAAACCTATCTTCTCTTGTCACTTTATGCTGGTTTTGGCTCAGGTAGAGTTAATTTTCTTTGTAGTAGCTGGTATGGAGACATGTTTTGGATCTGTGCTGAAACCAGTGTAGATAATACAGAGATGTTTTTCTTATTGCTGAGCAGTGTTTGCACAGAGTCCAGGCCTTTTCTGCACCCCACACTTGAATCATTATACTTGCTTTTCATGGTATACCTTGTTTTCCTTACCATTTGTGATCTTTCTTTGAACTCTTAAGTTGGCTGTTGTCACTGAACCCCAGAATGTTCACAAGTCCCTTGGCAAGAGATGTACGTTCATAAAGACTGAAAAGGGTAGGAGATTGTACATTAGTGTATAAACTCAGTTAATAAATTCGCAGTTGCAGTTTTCAGTTAGTACCCCTTGAACTGTGTTTGTTCTTTAGTGGGGGAGTACTTTCAATCATCTACTACTTTTCAGTGGAGTTTGTTGGAGAAATACTTTTCTGTAACAGTTGTGTTTATCCTCTTTGGTAACCACCTGTCTTAGCAGACCTAATTCTGATTGCTTTTTTGTTGTCATTAATTTGTTTGACATCTGACAGTTGTTTGTTGGGTGCGCAAAGAGAGTGACAGGATGGAAATCCGTCAGGTCCATCCATGCTGCTGCTTTGTTCAAGTACTGTGATTTCCCTGTCCTTCATTTCCCTCTAAGACAATTTCTTACTCAAGAGACACACCATCTCTTGTTACTTATCTTTGGAGTCCTGTTTTACTGAGCTGCTCACTGATGCTTAAGCACTCTTATTTTTTATGTCCTGATGTCTGTACATATTTTCATTTATTTTTTAACTCTAGAAAAACAAAACCCATCCTGCAGAACCAGGAAACCTAGTTTTCTGTGTTCTTTTTTTTTCTTCATATTGTATTTCCATAACTAATACAAACCTTAAATGAAACACTTGGTCTTGAAGACTAGAAAAGAGAGAATCTGAGAATGTGGGCAGAAAACTAATGAAGGTAAACTACTTTTTGTCTCTTCTTGTAGATATGGTTCTCAGACATGAATACTTACACATCAGCAAACAAAATTATTAGTGTGCTTGATTTGGTAGTCTGCTTCTAATTGAAGCTTTGTGTCTGTATAATTAACATTTAGGAGATTAGTGCATATTGTGCTTCTGTAAATGGACTGTAACTTTCCCTGATAGTATACAGTGGCTGGATAGCTGTGCTGATCCAGAGTCTTCTAGTGACATGCTCAGAGCTACAATAAAAATAGTGGTAATGAAATCATGAGACCTTTAAAGGTGTTGCTGCTTTTCAGTTGTTCGATAGATGTAACTCTTGTTTGGGAAAATTAACAGTATTTTCATCAAACTTTGTGATTAGTAAGGCTTCTCTTAGTTTCTTGTAAGTGTTTTACTTTGCAATTAAGCTGACTACTCTTGATCTGAATTGGGGTGAGTATTTTTTAACAACTGTGTAAAAAGTCAGAAAATGTGAACATTGCTCCATCTCAGAAGTAAAACCTCCAATATTGAATATATTTGTGCATTTATTAGGCAGCAAAAGTAATATAGAGTAGTAATTAATGTAATGCTGTACAAAGTATGAACATATTAATTGTGGGAACTGCCCAACTTATCTTTATGTATGTCTTTAGTTAGATTCCTTTTCAGTGGCTTAATGCTGAATATGCAAACAGATTACAGCTTAGTTTTATTATTTATTGTTGTTAATGTAAACAGATCTGTCTACAGGAGTAGAAATTGCTGAAATTGGTGGATAATGCCCATTCCTACCAAAACTCCACTGATTAATGTTTCTGAAAATTGTGGTCCCTAAATTTACCTTACCTTTCAATTTATGTTTCCTGTGAGCTTTTTTTACCTGAAAGTTATAGAGATGTGAGAGTAATGAGTTAGTACCTCCTGCCTGTGAAAATTTAGGTCTGCGTTAAACAGGGTGAATGGTTTTGACACAAGATACATTGGTAAATATTCCCTTATTTCTAGTTATGTGTCCTGCTGAGACCTTCTACACCCCTTCTGCTTTGTTAATTAAATTTATTCTTTCACAGAGGTTTGGCTAAGGAGAGCATTCATGTATCTTTTGACACAGCATATCTTGTTTCTTTGAGTAGCTAGATTCTTCCAGTTTCTTCTGTTTTCAGTTTCCTGACTTCAGTTTCTCCCCAGTGACAGCGATTAAGGTAACACTTTATCAAAGCATCGAGTTATCAAATGCTTAATGATCTGCTGCTGTGCTTCCATATCAGCTTAGTTCTTTGTAAAGAAATCCTACATTTTTAAAGACTTTAGTCTGGATTATGGAAGCCTCATGGTAGACTTGAGTGAGGTTTGAAGGTTTAGATCGATGCCTCTGGGATTATTCGAATAAGAAGTGCATTCATTCATCATTCATTCACAAATCCTTCTAAATTAGGTTTGGCTTCTCTTCCATGAGATTCCATGTATTTTTGTAAGTATTAAAACTTTAATTTCATACTTAGCTAGAGAATGAAAGAGAGGAATAATCTAGCAAGTGAGAATGAAAAGTCTTTTTAAAAAAAAAAAAGCCCAGAGACTTGTTGATACTGGACAGCAAAGCAGGAAACTACATGTGTCATAAAAGGCTCCAGCTTGGTGGATCAAGGCTAAAACTCAGGATGTAGTCTATAAATACAAAACAGTTTCGTAAAAATATTTTTAGAGTGCAGTTCTGGGCACTTTAGAGAAGAGGTGACTGACAACTCTGCAGCTACTTTAATATACATATTTGTGAGGATGAGTGCACATACACACTCATACCGTACTTTCATCTTTAAACATGAATATATTCAACTTAGTGATAAGTCTTTCCCATAGGAGACTGGTAACATTCCTAGCTCTAGATGTAAATTTGGGAGCTACCGACCGTACTCTTTGCAGATTCTAAACCAGCAACTTACTGGAGAAACAAAGAGGAAGGGACTTCAATTTCAACAGGCAGAAGGGAAGGAATTTATGAAGCTAAATATTAACCTGCACAAAAGTCACAAACTTGTTTTTCTACAGTATTTTGTCACAATTTTTTTCTTTTTTAAGCATTACGTCTAGCAGCTTTCTGGGGATTTGGGGCATGTCTTCTATCATGACCAGTTTATAGCTCTTGAAATTGTCACTCAAATTGGAAATGAAATTTTTTGTACTTGAACTTGCTCAAGCTGCTAAGAAACACAACTGGAACAGATTTACTAGCTGCAATTAATTGCCATGTTCACTTTTTTCCCTCTGACTGGTCATATGTGAACTTACAGGGATCTTAAACTGTGAGTTGCTCCCATCCTTTTGCTTGAAAAGTTGCTTTGGTTTTGAGACTGAAAGGAGCCATCCTTCGGAATTACTTCTTAAAATACAGTAATTGGGAATGTCAGAAAAAATTGTAATAATAAGAGTGTGTTTCTGATTGGTAATATGTTGTGCTTTGTTGTATTAAAAAAGACAAGGTTGGAAAACATCTCTTTTTTTTTCTTACCATGTTCTTAATTTTTTTTTCATTTATCAAATACCAGAATAGCAATACTAAGCAGGTCTGTAATAACAGAGAAGCTGTAATGCTATGTCACTCTGAATATAATTACTCTGAATATGATTATATCCTCATCTTGCTCTTGTTATTTTTTTTTTCTAATTTATAACCATTTACATGAAGATACCCATCGGTCTGAAATCCCCCCCGTTGTTGCTTGTTTCTGTTGTACAACTGTTTCGAAGGTGGCCAGTCTCCCAAAGCGGGCCTTCATCCACCCTCCCAGCACAAACCCACCCCTGTCTTCAGTGTGCTAATGTCAAGACCCAAACTCAAGTCAAGTTCCCTAAAGATTGAGAGTGATGAAGCCCAAAGTAATTGATACATAACAAATATGCTGCCCATTTGGTGTGTTAACTGTATGAGACAACTGTTTTCTTGAATTTCCGCTTAAACAGTTTCTGCTCATATTTTTGAGTGTTCGTTAAAGGAATCCTGTATTTCACCATGTGGTCTGTAACCTGATTGCAGTCCTGTTTCTAGAGTGAATAGCTGATTAGAAAATGAAAATAATTTGAAACTGCTCAGAATTGTTTGCTTAAAAAAAGCTGCTGTGCCATCTGCTTGTGACAGTAAGGGTGCTTGACCACACACTGTCAAATAAAGCTAAACCACAGAAATCACATGTACCCACGTACTTTTCTGTATAATTAGAGCTGATCTTACCTGAGGTGGCATTTTGAGAAAAAGAACGTAAACAAGGATTTAGGTCATGTCTTGTAACCTACTAAATTCTGCACGGTTGTTTTGCATGTGAAAAGCAGTGGCGAAACACATTCATTTCGGGAGGGCAGTCTTGTTGTTATCCTTCTCTTCTGGTGCTGGAACTTAGGGATTTTTATTTTTAATTTTTCTGAGCATAAGACAGTGTTTTAGAGTGGATATTTAACAAGGACTACTTTGTCAACTGGGGGAAGGTCATGTGCAGGAAGGTTAGATGGTTTGCAGGCTGTTTCTTGCCTGCAGTGGCACAGCACACTGTGACTTCCCTGAGAAGATAATGTGTAACATTTGTGCTCTTTGCTCTGAAGCATTTACAAGGCATGTCTCTGAGCAGTTTCAACATGGGGAAAATAATGACATGACAGAAATTCAGAGCAGATGCCTGTAGGTCACATGTTAAAGATGGTGTTAGGACTGGCAATATAAATGCTAGAGACCATCTACAGCTGACTGAATGCATGTCCAGTGCTGGTAACTACCTCTTTGCAACCTTTCGGTCTCCAAAAGAAGATGCAGGGTTCTGGTTTCTGGAATCTACATTATTTAAGACAAAATTCAGCCTTTAGGGTCACTTGTTGTCCATCTAAAACTGTGGCTTTGATGACACATGATGGTGATGAAGCTAAATGTTTCTCTGTTGCTGTGTTTCCAAGGCGTTGCTGCAGGGAGCCTCTGGGAGTTCCAGGGTAGAGAGACCTGGCTTCATCTGGAGACCTCTGTTAACGGTGAAGACCTCCTAACAGGCCAGACATCCTTCACAGGAGCTCACAAATCATACATCAAGGTAAAATGATTTATTTTTCAAGTCAATTGAATTGGCTGATACCATTTTCAAAATAAGGACTTTTTTTCTCGCTAAATAAATACACAAATACATATCTGAGCTCTCTCCTTTGTTTGTATGTATTGCTCTTTGCTACCTGGTACAAATGTTAGTAGTAGCAAATGCTGGAGGGGGAAACAACATAATGCATTGTAGGTTAGAGCTAGAAGTAATTCCTTATGTTATTAGTAGAATGATATATCTGCAGTTCTTTGTTCACAAGAGATCAGGCTGTTTCTGAGCTCTACAGCATGCTGTTTTTAGAAGCCTATCCCACTTTAACTGCTGTATTCAGAGGTTGCTTTGAGTGGCCACAAAAATATGCAAACACTCTCTTATATCTTCAGCAACGGGAGAAGAATGAGGTTTGCCTATGATGAATTTCTGTTTATGAGCACTGTAGTTATTTCTTAGTATGGTCACCCGGAACCTATTCTTGCTTGTAAAGGACAAATACTGGTGGAAGAAAAAGAAATGTAACACCAAGAACTTTGTTGAACCTCTCAATGCTGCAGTCCCAGGCACTTTGGGAGATTTGACTGTGCTATGGTTTTGTTATCTTGCCACGATTTTGAATGTAGTGATGATATATGCAGAATCTGTCCTTCATACTGGCAAGATTAATTGAATTTTGTGTAGAGAGTTGGCTGAAAAAAGTGAGTAGTAGTGGAAATGTTTTCTGCAGATTTCTTCAAGATTTAATGTAGGTACTTCTAAAGGTCTGCCAACTCCTCTACTTTTTAAAAATAGATGTTTCAAGGTGTTAACTTCACTGTTGGATGGCCTCTTAAATAAATACTTCTTGATTCATCTGAGAAGAATTGCAGATTTTTCTAGTTAATCCTTTATTGATCTTTCTAATTCAGACTGAAATTAGAGCTCTAAACGAGGCCAAAGTTCATTGTCCTACTATCCATAGAGTAGAATCAAAATCGGCAAAAGTTTTGCCATTAGCACTGTCAGCATTTCAACTCATAACCTTCTCTCATGATCTGCTGCACATGCCTGGGAGTCAGACCACCAAGCACAGTTAGGCCCCCTCATGCCTTTGTTACACCATGCCCTTTCTCTCTGCTTCCCAGTTCTTTGATTCCAATTGCAACTGTATTTCTCCAGTCCACTGGCAAGGTCATCTTGAACAACTGAGGACACTGTATTCAAGACAGGACAGAAAAACTGACGATATTGATTGTACAGTGATTTCAAACTGAAGGGAAAAACCAAACCAGAAGTACTTATCACTGTAATGTTTGCTTTTGTTGCATTTCCCTTAGGAGTACACAAAACAATACAAGTTGCGATAACCATACACTAAAAAATGCAGTATTTCTTCTGAAAGTTATTTAAATATTTATTTATTTTTGAAGTGCCATTTTATGCATTGAGAGAGTAAAGACTTCCTAGAAAGTATCCTTATAATCCCATGGGGTGCATGGATGTCTCTAAGTGGGGTGGTAGTGATTAGTTTTCATGTACAACAGTGTTAGTGTACTGTCAGTTTTTGGTGGTGCACAGCAGCCCGGATTGAAATGCAGCCTTGAATGCTGTCACTGCTTCCAGCAAGGCAGTTTGTTCTGTGCCTTTCTGTCTCTTGTTGCCCTTTGTTGGAGGGGCTTGTTGCTAACCAGAAACACATGATATGAGACAGCCAAAAGTTCTGGGGAAAATCAAGAGCACTTCATAGTTGTGAAGATTTTATATTTGCCCTAGATTCTTTTTTTTTCATCAATGCAGCTGTAACTGTTGTTGTAAATTATATGAATAATTTATTAAGGAGTTCTTATTACCTCAAATAATGTTATGCTTATTGCTTCTCAGGACTGTGCTGCTCTTTGCTGTACTACAGCATTGCTCATACCCTGCTCTGTGTGTGGGGGTTTTATTCCCTTAAAGTTTTCTTCTGCTCCCAACCCTTTACTCTCCCCCTCTTCCCCCTTCTCTGCAAGAACATTTTGTTTCTGCTTCAGTGTATTCCATGATTTAACTGAAAAGCAGAGTCTTTTTTAATCAACAGCAACACATTTAAAAAAACCCTGCACAACCCTGGGAACTGCGCAGTGCACACATCTGTTTTCACATAAGCATGAATTGCTGGCTTTACAAACACGAAGCATGTCGTCCTTGCCACAGAGTTAGCTAAAGTGTTCCGTAACCTGAGACTCTATTTGAAATAAAACCAAAATTGTATAGCTTCTTTACCATACTAATGGAAAACATTTAATTTACTTCTTCAACCAAAATTATGACGCAATGCTGCTCAAGCAGATTTACAGTGCCTTTTCTTCCCTGGAAATCAATACAGCTTGGAGGTGCTGCTGTGGGAGCTGGCTAGTTGAGCACGATCCAGCTGCATTCAATGTAAACTTCTGTACCACAAACCAGAACTGGTGAATTTGATTTATTCAGGCATCGTTCTGTCTTTGAGATATCATGGTGTTGGATTTTATTCTTTGCTTTATTGCCATTAATACTAGATTGGATTTCAAAATAGCAAGTTCAGTGGGTTTACGATTTCTTTGTTCTGAAATCGCTCAGTGATTTTCTACTTTTCCTGAATTAAAGTACTTAAGTCTGTGGTAGTGATAGCAGCAAAAGCAGATCTGTGTACATGGCCATGTGTGCCTTTCAGTGGAGTCTTCCCCCCCCCCCCATTAAACAAAAAAGAAATAAAGGCAACACCAAAAAACAGACCTTCCTTCAGTATAAGCATTAAGGGCTAGCATAATAATTTTTAACTTTGTACAGAATAAGCTCTGAACATAAATGCTCGTTGATTTTTCTACTGCTAGAAGATGTAAAAGGCAACAGTGTTCTTTGGCTGAGTCCAAAAATATTTTTTTTTAAAATAGAACTATGGAGTTTATTTAATAAGTGAAGCCAACAGTGTAGACTTTCATAGTGCACAAACTTGTATGCCTTTGTTTCCTTTCTGATTCCTCCTACTTTATTTAAACTCTCTGCTATAAGAGGTTGTTGGTGTTTCCTTATCTTTTAACTTGATGGGATTTCAGCCATCTTACTCCTGGCAGAAAGTCTTTTCTAAAATAGCCCTTAGAATGGGGTCCCTGATGCTGCTGTGCTCCTCAAATGCTATATTTCTTTGAGAGGTTTGTCACTGATGGTCTGTGTGCTGGTCATGCTTAACTTCTCCTAGAAGGAAAATCTTGACTTGATGCTTGTCACAAGTATATTTCATCTTTTTTTAAAAAAAAGAAAAGTTCTACTTCCATTTCTCACGTAACTTTGATCCAGTTTTTTTTATCCTCCAACCATTTTTCTCTCTCATATACTTAACAATCTCATGGTAAATAAGCAGCTTGAGAAGATGATGTAGACAAATTGAGTTTGTTTTTGCAGGGATAACTCAGGTTGTTGTTGGTTAGCAAAGAGGAAGATAGGGATTTGAGTTGTATGAGAGTCTGGGGTTTGAGGTTTTTTGGACCTTTTTTCCTTCAGATGATGGAGAAGGTAATAATAGAATTAAGATGAGAAGCAATGTTGCTGATAGCTGCATTATTTTCTTTCAAAAGGCTACCATATGAGGCTTGATAGGGAAGTACAGTGAAGCCAAACTATAAATACTACTGATTTGTCTTATTTGGAGGAAAACAGTGAAAACAGTTTTGTACCGAATGTCAGGGCAGTTTCTAACATTCTTTAATACATTTTTATATATTTTTGAACTACTGTATAGTTTTACTCATAGTATACATACTGATTTTTAAAGATTCATTGAATGTATAAACTGCTACAAAAACTTTATTGATAGTAGTGTGGGAGAACATACAGTGACTGTGATTATAATGTTTACTTTAAACATAAGGACAGCTTCTAACTTAGAAATAAGAGAGATTTTGGCTATTAGATATTGCCCAACAATTTTCAACAGCTTAAATTTATTTTCTGAAATGCTTCCTGAAGATTGGCAAAATATCTCACTTAATCGGGTTGGCAAATCTGGATCTTTGGTGTTTGTACAGTCATAAATGTCTCCCTTGGCTACTATTTTGGAAATTATGTCTTGTGTCGCAGAACACCAAATTACTGGATGTACTGCCCCAGAATACTCTTTCAAACGAATGGTCTTATAAGGAACAACACACAAATCTTTACAGGAAGAACAGACGCATTTCAACTTCTCCCTTATTTTTTTGTATGATTTTTCATCACAAGATTTAACTCTTTCTACTCAGACTATTGATGTGAAACAGAAATGTAGTTAAATTCAAAAAAGAGGCTGACACATTTTGGGAATAGGTTTAGCCCCATAGGATTTCCGTTTGACTGTTCCAAAATTCTTGTTAGTGTGAAAGTTCCGTCATTTAGCTTTTCTTTTGCCATTTTCCCTATGCTAGCACTGGCAGTCCAGGCTAGAGTATGCCATAAAGAGTTTTAAAGCTACACTTTGAATAAAGCTTACATTTACTACAGAATATTTGCTTTGCATGGTTACAGTACGAGCACTGTATTCCTGTGTAAACACTGCAATAAAGTTGTGGAGAAGAAAAGAAATGCTTACAGCATTTGCACTAGAGTTCATGGAGCATGAGATAGTGTGCTGAGGATGCTGGTACTGGAAAGGGATTAAAAAAAGCTTCTCAGAAATAAAGAAAAATAACATTCTCAGACTATCAAAACAGTATGCAAGTGTTGAGAAGACAGGCACTAATTATTATGTGGAGAATAACCTGATCTGAAATGCCAAAATGGAATCCACTTTGTGATCTGACCTTCCTACATATGAATTGAAAAGCAGGAAAAGGTACAGGGCATGACCTAAAAATGGTTGTCTGGAGGCTTCTTTAGGTATGTTGGGTTTTATTTTTGTCTAGCCTGAAATGCAGTTTTTCCTCTTGAGTCAGACCTGAATAAACTGTTTTGGGTGTTCATGTTGCCCTCTTGGTTTCAGCTCTGCCAGACACACCTATTGCTACTTTAAGAATTGCTCTTAGTTGGAGTTTGAGTCCTGCTGGAAACAGAATGATGATGCAGTCCTGCTATTAAGAAACTTAAATAAGATAAGGCTAATCCTATTGTGTGCTTCTGCTTTCGGAGGTAGTATAGAAACTTGCCTTTCCTAGTTATAGCACCATACCACTGGTATGCTATGTGGGATTTCTCTCCCTTCTTTTGTTTTCTGATTTCCTGGCTTAGTTAGAAATTAATATTCAATTTTTTTCATATAGTTGTGGATGGCACTATACTGTGCCAATTTCCAGACTTCCAGAAAAATAAACCAGCTCTTTTTTGTTCTGTGAGTCAAAGAAGGTGAGAGAAAATACATGTACCTATAGTCTCTTTGATTATAGCAAATTTAGATTTCTTTTATGCAGGATGTTTATTTTATTTTGAATTTATTTATCAGTAGAGATAGAGTAAGGATTAGGGTAATGAATGCCTGTGAACTTTTGCTCAGATGTTTTATAAGTTTCAGAAGCAGAAACCCTGCACACATAATAAGAATTTTTTGATTGTCATTTTGGGTTCATAGTGAACCAAACTTCATTATCCTGCTTCAGGAAGACCTAGTATTGGCTATTAAAAAAACCCCCAACCGAAACTAACCAAATTCAAGAATTCTCCTACAGGTGTAGGAGGATAATCTACTCCCAGTAATTTTTTTACCTTGATCTTTTCTGTTTAGAGATAAAATGGCAAGCCAACTTCAGAACAAGATGATCCTTGGTCTAAACCAGTCCAAGGTGTCTTAAAACTTGCAGCATAATACAAGATTTGTAGAGAGTTAGGGTATTAGAGTGTACATTTTTGAAATAAGTTGGCTTTGAAAAGGTACACTTTTCAGACTTTCTTAAAAATTAGTAACTTTGTAATTAACTTAAGCAGTGGTTGCATATCTGTAAGTAATTAACAGTTGTCTCTTTTCCTTTCTTCTAAGGAATCTGAAACTGTCCACATAGTTGTGGTAGGTTCTGACTCACAGGGAAGATGTAGATAAAGAGCAGAAACCTTTTGTTCTTCGATCAGCAGCTGACTTGCTGTGTGGCCTTGGGCATGTCCTCTTGACTCTCTTGCACCATTTTACCATTGTACCCACTATTCTTGACACCACCATAAATAAGGTTCTTTGTAAGCCTTGTAATGAAAATACAATTGAAGCTGTTTACTTTTCTGAGTGTACTCAACTTCATTTGCTATGCAGTTTCTCATATGGCAATGTAAAGTGCAGTGGAATTAAGCAGTTTAGTCCATAGAGAATTTAAACAAAATAAAACCACCTTATACAACACGTATTACTGTAAAGTGGAATACTATGACTTAAGAGTTAAAATAAGAGGGAAAGAAAAGATCTGCCCTAGAAGAAATACGTGGCAGCTTAATTTGTCTGAGTCTTTAGCAGAGGTTTTCCACTTCTGTTTTCTGCCAAGTAAATTAAATTTATGGAGAAAAGCTAAACCTTCAAATGTTGGACTGTTAGTATCTTTTAACAAAGTTAATGTGGTGAAGCAAAATATTGATAATAATGAGCTGATGTTTAACGGTGGACCAGCTGACAGATCCTTGTGTTCTTATATAATGTGAAGATTGAGTGTCCTGTAAGCTTATTGTTTTGTGTTTTGTACTTACTATTGCATGCATGCCAGGGCATGGTCCAGGAAGAGGCATAAACTTTTTTTTCCTTTTTTCTTTCACAAATACATTTATTTCCTGTCTAGAGCTGGAAAAGAGGAGCACAAGAGGGGTTTTGTTAAATACAGCAAAATCTAATTACAGCTTGATTTAAAGCCACATTTACACAATGGCTGAGAAGTGAGTTCACTTCCACAAAACCAAACTTGTTGGCTTCCTACTGTGAGTTGGAGAATGTGAAGATGCATATCCTGGAGAGCCACTGCCTCCCTCTGCTGGCACCAGCTTTTCTAATGCTGTGCTGCAGCTCTGCTACAGGATATAAAAATACCAGTGTATTCCTATGCAAAAAATAGTGATGCATGAATTCATTAGTGTATACTCATCTTACTGATTATGCGCCAGGTAATACATGCTACATCATGTGTTACATGTGATAGGCTTGATGGCTTTTCTACAAGCTGTAGAAATCTTGTTCTTCTAAATGAATAGTTGTTTCCTCCAATCTGTATTTTGAATAGTTATGTCCCTAGTGATTCAAAGGAAAAATGTTGGGGAATAAACTACATTTTCTGGACTATATTGTTTTCATTTAATGTGCACCTCTGAAAAGTGCAAGATCTCATTTTGATTGCTTGCTGAAGTAGTTGAAAATGCAGTTTTCTTTCTTCAACTAGTTTGTGTCCTGCTGTTCTTTTGTTTCTTAGAGGAAAATGTTAGAGTAAATTTCCTGTTTACTGGAAGTTCATAATCTGTAGTATGTTTTATTCTTCCAGGGGTACCTTTTGCTTGAGAACCCCATCACAGGTGGTTTCATAACAGCAACTCATAATTGAGACTATGGTCTTTATTCTTTTCTTGCTTCCAGCTGATATTTACCATTTTAGCAGAGTTTTTTGTTATTGAACTTGGGCTTTATGCTGCTTCTACTCCTTCCATTTCTGCTTCTCCAGTTCATAAGAATTAGAGTAGCAGAGTTTAGAGATTAAATGTGTGCACTGCCACCATCCAGAAAAATCAGGCTAAGTGGAGGAAGAAGGTGCCTGGTGGTGAGACTGAAGTTGCTGTGCTTCTCAGCAGCATTGCTGGGCTGTGTTTGGAAGATGCTTCATGAGCACATTTGTGTTAAAAAGCAGCTGGGGCATGTGGGTTAGTGTACGTGGGAAGTCTTGGGGAAGGAGGAATAGGCATGGAGGGGAGGGAGCAGATCAGCATAAGGTTGAGGGGTATCACAGAAATGTAGGAGGGACAACAAAGCTTGCTCAGAAAAAGCATTGCAGACAGACTGGTGGAGAGGCAAAAGTAGAGGGAGAGGGCCTGTTGTGCACAGCATGTGGCTGTAAAGTGCCTGAGGGAGATACAGCTCTCCGAGCTGTGACTTTGAAGTGTTGTTAGCATTGCAAAAAGGTCAGAAAATAAGAGAAATACAGGTCTGTAGAATGTTTGTGAGAGAAGTGATGAGACAAGAGAACCTGGCAGTGTATTTCTGACAATGGGTGGGCCAGCAAGTGAAGAAATGTAAAGGTGCAAGGGGCAGAGAGGAGAAGGAACAAGATCTTGCAGAGATGAATCATTCTTTCACTGCTAGAGTGAT